>NW_028274807.1:203781854-204083015 GCF_037043125.1 Eumetopias jubatus
ATGTTCTACGTGCTGCCCTTCTTTGGCCTGGCTGCCTATGCCCTCATCTTTCCTGGCTGCTCTTGGCTGCCTGACTGGGCCTTGGTGTTTGCTGGAGCTGTTGGCCAGGTATGGTAGGGTGTGGGGGAGGTGCAGTGGGGTCTGTAGGGAAGAAAGTTTCTGTCTACCCATCAATTGCTTTTGTGCTTTCCCTGAGCAGGGGGATGCTGAGCCTCTGAGAGGCCCCAGCCCCAGCCTGATACCTTAGGATTCCCTAGTCTCGGGGAGAAAGTACCTGACACTAACACTCCCAACCCCATGGTGGTGGGGGGGGGGGTCAGAACTGGAGAGAGGTAAAGATAAGGGCTGAGAGCAATTCCAGAAGGGGAAGATTTCCTAGGAGAGTGAGCCTAGGAGCTGGGCTTTGATGTATGGGTATGAGTTCTCTAGGCAAGGAAGAGCATTTCAGGAATTGGAACAGCATAAAGATGCTAAGGGGGATAATGGTTTAGCAGAGCCACAATATGGATAGAGGCAGAGGCAAGAGAATTTGACAGCTAGATGCTGAGGGCTTTGAACTCTGAGCTTGGAAGAGCCATGGAATGTGTCTGAGCTGTAGAGGGCCCAGTCAGAGCTAGGGGGCCTGTTTCAGGGTTCCTGATGGAAAGTGATAAAGCCTGGGCCTAGGCCTGAGCAGTGGAGGCCAAGAAGACATCCCCAGGGTAGAATCAACAGGATTTGTGTCAAGTGTGCTGCTTGGGGTAGGGAAGAGCAAGAGGAGGAACTGGACCCAGATCAAGGAGATGGGAAACAGGGAGGGCCCAGCAGAGAGTGAAGATGGTTCTGGTTAGACAGCTGGGGAGAGGCTCACACACAGATGGACAAGGACACAGGAAATGTGGGGACAGGGAAATTTAGAGGCAGACAGATGGGCTAGAGAAGGGAGACAGGCCAGCAGCCAGTGAGAGGGACAGAGACCCTCTGGGCTCCCTAGGGTGGGATGCTGGTGATGCTGGGACTTGTTCTTTCCTGGCCCCTGACATGCATCCTCTCTGTATGGCCACTAGGCACAGTTCTCGCACATGGGTGCCTCCATGCACGTGCGCACGCCCTTCACCTACCGTGTGCCTGATGACGCCTGGGCCTGCTTCTTCGGGTGCAACCTGCTGTATGCGCTGGGTCCCCATCTGCTGGCCTTCCGCTGCCTGTGGCGGCCTGCTTTCTTCCTGCGCCCACCCCCTGGTCCCCTGGACCGCCACAAGAAGGATCACTGAGAGTGCTGGGGACTCCCCAGGACTCTGTTTCCATGCCCAGACAGCCCTGCTCTGGGAAGGGTGGGCTGGGTCTTTTAGAGGCAGGAAGTACATCTCCAGGTGTCTTTGGTCCTGGCTATGGTGGTATCAGGCCAACGCATGGGATGGGACAACTAGGGGCTAGATGTTCCCTTTAGAGCCAGACACGCTCAGCTGTCACGGTACCCCAATCCCACACGGACTGTTCTACTACAGAATTTACCCATCATACCCCCATGGATCCTTTTAGTAAAAAACAAAACAAAACAAAACAAAAACAAACAAAAAAATCTTTTGATGCCCAAATATTGCTGCTGCCTGAGTGTTTCGGGATTCAGAGGTGAGGGACCTGCTTCTCAGACCCCATGAGGGCCTACCCATCACTGCCAGCACGAACATCAGGAACTGGAGGTACTGGCCAGCAGAAGTCTGCCTCTGGTTGGCGTGCACAGCTCCATCTTCCAGATGGGGAAAACTGAGGCTCAGAGAGGTCCAAAGACCTGCCTGAGGTCGCAATCAGGAGAGAAACATCCAAAATCCAAGCTCTGACAATAAATTATAATAACTAATTTCGTGGCAGTTATTAAGCTCCTACAATATACCATTACCAAGGGCCAAACTCAAGTGCTACATGCTGGATCTCACCCTACAGTCCAGATGGGGAAACTGAACCTGTAGGCAGTAAAGTTCCTGGTCGGAGGTCATGGCTCCTAGATGCAGCTGAGCTAAAGGACCCAGTGCCAGCCTAGCCCATCCAACCATGGACCCTATAACCCTCTGCTGTATGGTTGGCTCATGTTTTGGGGAAACTGAGGCTGAAGAGGCAGCCAAGGGGTTGAGTGAAAGTCATATTTTTCCTGATTCGATTTTTGAACTTGGGCAAAGGGCCAGGTTTGGGGGTGACTCAGGCCCAGAGTGGGTCAGGGGCTTGATCAGGCTCCCCTGCTACCTGCTCCTACCAGCATTTATTAGGCACCTATTGTGTGTCTAATCATTGGATCTTCACCAAAGAACCAGCACTCCATTTTCTGGAGGTGGAAACAGGCTGAGACCAAGCCTCTCTTCCAAGGTCCTCCAGCTGGTGAGAGAGTCAGATTTGGACCTGTTGCTGCATATTCCCTCTGCAGAGTGTGTGACTGTTGTGGGGCCCCACCCGCAGAGTGAGCACCTTTTGGGTGCCAGAGCCCAGGACGAGACGATGGCCACCGAGTGACAAATGGGAAAACAGACCTGCAGGCCTAAGCCCCTTTACCTAGCTTACTCAGCCCCTGGCTCACCTTGGGCACCTAGATGGAAGACTCCGTCAGGACCCCCTTCCCTCCATTTTAAAGAGTTAAAGTGCGGCCCAGAGGTTCCTCTTCCCGCCCAAGATCAGTCAGCAGGATCAGCGACGTGGTCCTGCATTCACCGTCTAGTGCAGTCCTTCCTCCGCCCGCGCCCGGGTTTCTCCGCGGAGCGCGCGTCGCCGCGTTCCCTTTAAAGCTCCTCCCCGCACCCCCCTTCGCCTCCCTCCTCCCCTTGCAGGCAGACGCCGGGATTGCGCCGCCCGAAGGGACTTGCCCAGTCCTCCCTGGGTGTGCGGGGAGCGCAGTCCCGGCGCGTAGGGGCCGCTCGGCGGGGGCCGCACGGGCAAGATGGTGAGTGGGTCGCGGGCGCGGGTCCCAGTAGGTCCCTCTCTGGGATTCTGTCTCGCTCTGTGTCTGAATCTACGTCCCTCCGTGTTCCTCTTCTCAGTCTCTCCCCGCTCCGTCTCTCCAATCCCTTCCGTCTCTCACCCTCTTGTTATCTCTGTTTCTCGAACTCTGCTTCTCCTTTTATATCCCTCTCCGCCTCTCCCCACTTTTCTCTCCCTCTTTTTGTCGTCCTGGTCCCTTTTCTTTTCCTCTGAGTCTCCGTCTCTCCCTACCTCCAAGCCCCCTCTTGCTCTCTTTGCTCTCTCCCTTTCAGTCTCTGTCTCTCTCCATCTTTCCTTACCCTTCTGTCTCTCCCTCTCTATCCCCATCTCTCCTTGCTTTTTTCTGTCTCTGTCTCTTTCCCTTGCCTCGCTCTCTCCCCGTGTCTCTACCTCTCTCCGGCTCTACCCCTTGCGTCCCCCGCCCCCCGCCGCCCCCACACCCCGGCCGGTTTGCTGCAGTCTCCTGGCGCACCGATAACCTTGCCGCTGCCGCTGCTCCAGCTCCTCCCCCCTCCCTCCCAATCCCCGCCAGGGCCGGCCAGAGAAGGGGGCGGAGCTCCTAGCGGCCGGGGTCGGGGTTAGGGGATCTGGCGGGTTGCCCGCGCTGGACTGAGGGCAGGTGAGCCCGGGGGCGTGGGCTTTGCGTAGGAACTAGAGTGTGAAGTCCCGGGAGAATGCGGGGGACAGGGGATGAGGGCTGGAAAGGGTCTGCCAGCTTTCTCCTTGGGAGAGTCCTCTGGGACCCTGGCCGGGGTGGGGACCTGGGCATGCGAGAAGTCCGCGCCGTGGGGAACGAAGGTCAGGGGGCTAGTCCTCCGACAGGCAAAGCCCAGGAGGCTGGACTGAGTACCCTGTGCCCCAAGGTGTGTGCTCGGGCGGCCCTCGGTCCCGGCGCGCTCTGGGCCGCGGCCTGCGGAGTCCTGCTGCTCACGGCCCCCGCAGGGGCGCAGCGCGGACGCAAGAAGGTCGTGCACGTGCTCGGTGAGTCTGGATAGCGGAAGCGGGTCTTGCCCCGCAGGAGCCGTGGCCGAATGTGATTGCCTGGCTGCAGGGAGCATATAGGGGGTAGGGTATGGAGCGTTCCTGACGGTCATACTTCCCCCCCCAACCCCTCCTCCTCTGAGTCCCAGTTCCCTTTCCTGATATCCTTTAACCTTACGATCCCCTGACCTCGGCCCAAGCTTTCTTCCCACAACACTTCCCTGGGATCCCCTTCCCCGGGTTTCCCACCCCGCCCCCTGGGACCTCTTCTGAACCCTGCTTGGCCCTCCCGCAGAGGGTGAGTCGGGCTCGGTGGTGGTGCAGACGGCGCCGGGGCAGGTGGTCAGTCACAGGGGTGGCACCATCGTCTTGCCCTGCCGCTACCACTATGAGGCAGCCGCCCACGACCACGACGGCGTCCGTCTCAAGTGGACTAAGGTGGTGGACCCGCTGGCCTTTGCCGACGTCTTCGTGGCGCTGGGCCCCCAGCACCGAGCATTTGGCAGCTACCGTGGGCGTGCGGAGCTGCAGGGAGATGGACCTGGGGATGCCTCCCTGGTTCTCCGAAACGTTACGCTGCAGGATTATGGGCGCTATGAATGCGAGGTCACCAATGAGCTGGAGGATGACACTGGCATGGTCAAGCTGGACCTGGAAGGTAACAGCTTGTGGACAGAATAAAGCATGTGTCTAAGGGAGGAGAGTGGGAAATATTGCAAAGGACAGAAACCAAATCAAGTTGGCCTAAAGGAATTTGAGGCTTGGTAGGGTAGGGTAATCGTTCTGATTTGAGGCGAATTTGCTCCCCAAGAACATCGGCAATGTCTAGAAAGGGGTTGCTGATGGTATCTAGTGGGTAGAGGCCAGGGAGGCTGCAATACATCCTACAATGCACAGGACAGCTCCCCCACAGCAAAGAAGGATCCAGTCTAAAATGTCAATAGTAAGGACTTTGGGAAACTCTGGAGGTGAGATCCAGGGAGATCCACTCACACCATATCAGGAATTCCTCCCTCAGCCCTCTTTCCCTAAGTGGGCTTTCTTCAGGCAGGTTTCCCCTGATGGAGCCAAAAAGTAGAGCCAGGCTTCCATCCTCCAACTTAGCAGTTAATTTCCTAGCAGTGCTAGCTAGAGTCCCAGAGTTGTCCCTCATTGGCCCAGGTTAAGTCATGTGCCCATCCATGAGCCAATCACTGTGACTGGGAGATGGGATGCTCTGATTGGCTGGCTGTGGAGCTGAGAGGCGGGGTTTCTACCTGAAGAATTCTCTCCCACCTGGTTTGTCTTCCTCAGTCCACCTGAGAAGATTCTAGGAGAGATTTCAGAATCTGTACCTCCCAACAATAGCAAATAATGATAGCAGCAGCTCTTCTTTATTGTCCATATTAAACAAGTCTCTTGTTTAATTTTCCCAAAAACTTTTAGGGAGATGCTATTACCAGCAGATGGGCAACTAGCTCAGAGAGATTAGAACCTTGCTCAGGGTACATGCAAGTGAGTGGCAGAGCTAGGACTCAAGCCTCGGTCTTCAGCCTCTAGGTGTTCTTTCTGGCCCGTTTGTTCCTCCCTGCGTCTCCTGAAAGATGCACCTGCACCTCCAGGGTCTGCCCCTCAAACACACACACAGAATGCTGCTGAGCTGAGCTGACTGTGGGTCCAATGAAGAGCAAGTTTTAAGAACTGAAGGTGGAAGAGAAACCAGTGGGAACTGCCCTGGACAATGCTGGGGATCAAAGAGGTCTTTGCCCAGGGTCATACTTTCAGGGGCTCCCTGTGGGGGAGTCAGCACTGGACACAGACATTCCCAGCTCCATCAGCTCAGGGCTTGACCAGAGGGAAGCTTCCAGTGCTGGGGGAATGTCAGAAGCACTAAAGATTGAAGGGAGAAGTGTTGTGGGGGTTTGGTTTTGAAGGATGAATAGGAGTTCAGCAGATGTAAGAAGTGGAAAGTACATAAGCAGAGTTCTCCAGTGGTGGAAAGGGGATGGATATGATTAAGTATCTTAAGAGGAAGAGTCAAGTGAATCCCAAGCTTACGGCAAAGGGATCACAAGGAGAGTGAGCTTGGGAACAGCGTGGTCAGGTCTAAGTCCAGAGTGAGGGATGGAGTGGAAAGTGTAGGTTGAAGAGTCACGCAGCACCCCAGAATGTTAGGTGGGTAGGGGAGGGCTGGGATTCCCGAGCTGAACCCCCTACGTACGTCCTCCCAGGAGTTGTCTTCCCTTACCACCCCCGTGGAGGCCGCTACAAGTTGACCTTCACGGAGGCGCAGCGCGCCTGCGCCGAGCAGGACGGCATCCTGGCGTCGGCAGAGCAGCTGCACGCGGCCTGGCGCGACGGCCTGGACTGGTGCAACGCTGGCTGGCTGCGCGACGGCTCCGTGCAGTACCCAGTGAGCCAGCCCCGGGAGCCCTGCGGCGGCCTGGGCGGAGCTGGGAGCGCCGGGACGGGCGGCGGCACCGCCTCCGGGGGTGTGCGCAACTACGGCTACCGCCACAATGCCGAAGAACGCTACGACGCCTTCTGCTTCACATCCAACCTCCCGGGTGTGTAGGCCCCGCCCCTAGGAAGGAGACCCCGCCCTCCACAGGCTCGGGGTCCGCCCTGCCAGTGAGGCCCCGCCCCCAGAGAGCCCTCTCCCGGGTCCCCCTCCCTCTCAATCTCTTTCCCACCCTCTCAGTTTCCTCCTTTTAGCCCGTCTATCCACTCCGGCCCCTGGGGGTCCAGACCAGGATATCCCAGCCGCGGACTGCCATGGCGCAGCAACCAAGCGTCGCCTGGCATCAACAATAGCCCAGGCCAAGACTGGGGTCCAGGACTGCAGGGGGAGAGGGTGTTCCTGAATCCTCTGGCTGGGGTCCTGGGTTGCAGGCACGTGGGGGTGGGAAGCGTCCTGAATCCCGAGGAGGACAGATCCCGGGAGCGGCCTTAACCACTCTCCCCCACTCCACTGCAGGACGTGTGTTCTTCCTGAAGCCGCTGCGGCCTGTGCCCTTCTCGGGAGCAGCGCGTGCCTGCGCGGCGCGCGGCGCGGCCGTCGCCAAGGTGGGACAGCTGTTCGCTGCGTGGAAGCTGCAGCTGCTGGACCGCTGCACTGCGGGCTGGCTGGCCGACGGGAGCGCGCGCTACCCCATCGTGAATCCGCGCGCGCGCTGCGGCGGCCGCCGGCCGGGCGTTCGCAGCCTGGGATTTCCCGACGCCACGCGCCGCCTCTTTGGCGTCTACTGCTACCGTGCACCCGGCGCGCCGGACCCCGCACCTGGCGGCTGGGGCTGGGGCTGGGCCGGAGGTGGGGGCTGGGCCGGAGGGGCGCGCGATCCCGCTGCTTGGACTCCGCTGCGTGTCTAGGCCCTGGGCGCAGTTGGTTGGGGTGCTTGGCGGCTGGCCGAGTGCTCTGCGGTCTCTTGGAGACAGACCACGTGACTGGAGACTGGCCACGCCCCCTGCGGTGCCCTGCGGGCTGACCAGGCCTCCTGTGGTCTTTGAACACTGGCTGCGCCCCCTGGGGTCCTCATAGACTGGCCAGTTCCGGGAGACTGATCAAGCCCCCACCTCTCCTGGATAGTGGATTTCCCCTCCTCCCTCGACTTTCCCCAGGAGATGGGGCATGCCCCCTGAAGACCCCTGGAGGCCAACAGACCCTGAGGTCTTCTGAAGACTGGCCACTCCTCCCGAGGTTACTTGAAAACAGACAGGACCACCCCCCCACCCCACCCCGCGGTCTCCTGGAGGCTGGACCCCCAGGATTATCTGGAGATTGGCCTCAGGCCCTCTGCATCTCCCTGGAGACTGAAGACTGATCCCTTATGGTCATCTGGACACTGAACCCTCTTCCCCCTCACATGTAGAGAAACCTCGGAGCTCACCAGGTGATCACGCCCCCGTGCTCACATGGAGTCTGGGCTTCTGTCCTCTCCCCTGTGGTGACCTGGAAATTGGGTATTCCCATTCTTGCCCCTTTCCCTGCGAATCCCTTGAAGTTTGCAGAATAACAGGCCATGTTCCCAGGTCACCCTGAACAACCCCGCCCCTACTTTCAGGGGAGACCAGCCTTTGTCTGTCACCACTTAAACAGAATGACATGCCCCTCCCCTCAGGTATCTCTTTGGAGGGAGAAAATCCACTCCCACCTGATGGACGGCCTCTTTCCTGGCTGTCACCAGAGACCATCCCTTGGGCCCAGGGATCCATAGGATCCATGTCACTCACTTGGAGACAAGCTGTCCCACTTCCCATTGTTACCAAGGCGACCAGCCCAACTTCTACCTGTAACCTAGTCGCACAGCCCTTCCCTCATCAGTCACACCCATGAAGATAGTGCCTCCCTCCTCCAGATGTAACCATGGATACCACACGTTTCCCATCCCACCTCCGGGACACCAGAGAGCTACAACTCTACTTCTGGATGTCCCCATTCTTACCAACAGCCATGAAGACCACCTCCCCCCCCCCAAACTGTCCGGAGAGTGACCCAACATTCAGTTCTCCAGCTCTCACCGTGGGAACGGTCTGCCCCTTTCCCCAGTGCACCCCAGCCCCTTGCCACCCTCCAAACTCTGCCTCCAAGCTGCTAAAACCCCATAGCTGTTGCCATGGAGACCAAACTCTGGTATCTGAGGTAACAGAACACCTTACCCCCTAGGCTTTCCCAGGTCAGCAGAGCCCCTGCCCCACCAAACTATCACCATAGAGACTGTCAGCATCGTCCCCATGACAACTCCCAGCTCTCAGGAACTTCTTACCATGGGCCAGAACTGCACCGCTTTGGGCTTCATGTCTGCCCCTTAACCAGATAGGCCCAGCCCCGGGCAGCATGCCCAGATATGGCTGGACTTCTGGAGCTGTTGGACACCCTTCGATTGCACGCTAACTATATCCCAGACAACAGTGCACGAGACACCCTTGCAACCCCCAGGTGTTTGCATTGCCGCCGTACAGATGAGCAAACTGACTCCGGCAGCCCTGGCCCTCTATGCCATGCAAGCACTGGGCTCCCCCCTTCCCTTCTAGACCACATCTCCATTACCACGGAGCTCCTCTCTCCTCTAACTGCCCCCCCTGCCCCACATTTCACTCCTTAGAGATCCAGGAGAGATGGAATGTTTTTAAGCTTCAAAATCCACAGTGAGCTCCAGGTTCTAATGTGCAATTTGTGCTAAGAAGTCAGGACCCAGCCAGATGGCCCCCACCCCCAGTGTTGAGAGCCAGTTCAGGAGAGATGGTCCATGAACAAAGCCACTCTAGCTATGGGAGACCTCAGCTCCAAGGTCTTCCATGGAGTAGGACAATGCGCCCTCCTGGACACCCCCCCCCCATTGTCACATCCATCTTGAGGAAACCCATCTGTGAGTTTTGGAATCAGGTGGGCTCAGGTTCAAATTCTGCCTCTGTGACCAAGTGACAAACCCCCTGAGCCTGTTTCCTCCTCTGTACCAGAGCTGTTCTGAGGTCCCAGTGAGTGCAAAGCATACAGCAGGGGCTCAATAAAAAACGTGTAGTTTTGTTTTGTTTTGTTTTGTTTTGTTTTTTGGGATGAATGAGAAAATGAGACAGCCAGTGGGTAATTGCTTCATAAATGCACTTTGGTGGACAAAATGTTTCCCAGCCGGGGGGGGGGGGTATGGATGATTTGGTTGGGAAGCATCCCCCCTCATTCCTCAGGACCATCCTCACTTCCCAATTTCTCCCCCTCTGCCTTCCCCCATTCTGCCTTCACTCTCTTCCTTGCATTATCCCCCATGTGTCTGGCCCTTTTCAGCCCTGTCCTGATTGGGTCGTTGACACATGCAGTGATTCCTCTCAACCCCCCAGGCACAAAGTGTGGAAAACTGGATGGAAAATTCTTGCACCAGGAAGGCAGATTGCAATTTTCCCTGGTGAGGAGGTGGAGTTGGGGTGGGGGGGATAGTGGACGGAGAAACATTGAAAGTTTCTGTGATACAAGCAAAGGGAGAAGAGAAAAACATGTAAAAGTGATTAGGCTGTAGACGTGAGATAGTCGATGTTACCACTCATCCTTCAATACCAGATGTGACAGAGCTCCTAGAGACTCAAACCACTCGTTTGAAGGCAGGGCCCAGCCCCTTGGTTAGACTGCCTTGGGCCCCAGCTGGGCCTTCACTTCCTTGAATAGGGGGATGGTAGGGGCATATTTCCAGGGATGAGTGCATGGGATTTTCTTTCACCCCGCCTTTTCCCGGCTGGCATCCTCTCTCCCTTCCGTGGTTCCAGTTTCCTAGTTTTTTTTCATGAATATGTAACTCTTTAACTACCACTCGTACAATGAGAGTCAGAGGGGCTGACACCACCCCCTTCCAGTTCAGCCAATGAATGCTGTGGCGCCCTCCTGGGAAAACCTGATTGGTTTAAGGAGGGATAGGGAGGCGGGTGGACTGTGTGACTGAGTCCCTGGGATTTTGGAGAACCAATTGGGCCAAGGGAACCTTCCTTCTGCTGGAGTCGCTTCATTGTTGGAGTGGAGGTCTCCAGGGCCCACCTGAAGGAGAGCTAAGGGTTGGTAACCTGGATAGAGCCCTTCCTGACGCCAGATATTCCGAAAAATCGCTCTTTCCCATCCTACACCACCCAGTTCACTGTCCGGAAACATCCAAAGTTTCTTACAAGCCCTTCCAGAGATGTTTTATGTTCATTCAAGCAAACACGCATATGTATTTCCCCCCATTTTTACACAAATGGCATTTACACAACTCACACTGTTGTAGCATATCTATCTAGTTCCAAGACATTTTTATCATCCCCAAAGGAAACACCATACCCATTAAGCAAACGCACCCCATTCTTCCCTTCCCCCTCCCCTCTGCCCTGGCAACGCTCATCTACTTTCTGTCTCTATAGATTTGCCTATTCTTGATGTTTCATATAAATAGAATAATATGGGGGCACCTGGGTGGCTCAGTCGTTTGGGTTTTTTGTTTTTGTTTTGTTTTGTTTTGTTTTAGACTCTTGATTCCCCGCTCTGGTTGTGTTTTCAGGTGGTGGTATGGAAACCTGCATTGGCTCCAAGCTGGGCGTGGAGCCTGCTTGAGATTCTCTTTCTCCCTCTCCCTCTGCCTCTCCTCCCTGCTCACTCTCACGCTCAATAAATAAATAAATAAATGGAATCTTATAACATGCGTCATTTGTGTCTGTCTGGCTTCTTTCACTCAGCATAATGTTTTTGAGGTTCATGCATGTTGTGACATGTATCAAGACTTTATTCCTTTTTATGGCTGCATAATATTCTGTGGTATGTATATACCACATTTTGTTTATTCATTCATCAGTTAATGGACATTTGGGTTTTTCCACCTTTTGGTGATTGTGAATACTGCTGTTAGGAACATTCATGTGCCATGTTTACTTTTAAAGTCACTCTTCTTTTACTTAATACTGTATTTTTGAGATAGTTTCAATCACCATATAAAGATCCCCCACCCCCACATTCTTTTGAAGTTTGGCAGAGTATTCATTGTTTGGATGCACCATAGATTTTGTAGCCCATCTCCTTTTTTTTAAAATTTTTTAATTTTTTTTATTTAAAGATTGTATTTATTTATTTATTTATTTGAGAGAGAGAATGAGAGAGAGAGAGAGCATGAGAGGGGGAAGGGTCAGAGGGAGAAGCCGACTCCCCGCCGAGCAGGGAGCCCGATGCGGGACTCGATCCCGGGACTCCGGGATCATGACCTGAGCCGAAGGCAGTCGCTTCACCAACTGAGCCCCCCAGGCGCCCTGTAGCCCATCTCCTAATGGCAGATGTTTAGATACCCCTATTTTGCTGTTAATAATAAGTGCTCACATCACCTCACACAAGCGCAAGTATGATATCAAGAGTTGTTTAATCAAGGAGTCAAACTGGCCATTTTGATAGTGATCTCTACCTCTTCTCAGAGGTGGGGCCAATTTATACCCCACCAGTAATAGATGTACCTGTCTCTTTCCACATATCCTAATCAGCATCGTGTGTTATCACTTTTTATTTTAGCCAACCTGATAGGTTAAAAAAAAGGTATTTCATTGTGGTTGTCACTTGTAATTCTCTTATTATGTGCGAGGCTGAACAAACATCCCCGACTTTGACCTTAGGTGCAGGTGGGTCAGGAAGTCATAAATCATTCGCGGTTTGGGTATGTTGTCATAACTGATCAATGCAAGTCCCCTCTCTTGTTAAATTTATTCGATTCTCTTTTTAAATATGCTCCTTGTTCATCCTGGTGTCCTTGCAAAATGTGTATTATTTTGTTGAGTATATGTTGTAGTTTAAGAGCATCTGTATTTCCTTTTCTGTCAACTTTTTATTCATATCCTTTGCTTATTTGGCTATTGGATTATTAGTCTTTTCCCCCCATTAGTTTGTAGGAGCTCTTTATGTATTAAGACAAGTCCTCTATCTCTGATTTGAAAAATTGTCCCCAAGCTTGGCATTTACCTTTTGACCTTGTTTATATTTTTTGTTTTGTTTTGCTTTTTGTTTTTGCCATTATTGCTTTTTTAAAAAAGCCTAAACTCCTCACTACAGCCTCTATGGCCCTGAGTGGTCCATCCTCTGGTCTCTGACCTCATTTCCTTCCATTATCTACCTCTATCACTCTGCTCCAGCCCCTACAGATTCCTTGCTGTTTCTCAAATAAAGCATGTCCTTTCTGCAAGAGGATATTTGCCTTTGCTCTTCCCTCTGCCTGCAATTGTCTTCATTTCTTCCTCTTCTCATCTAGTTAACACTACTCCTCCTTTAGATTCCATCCACCTCCTCAAGGAAGCCTTCCTTGACCACCTCCCAGGGGCCATGTCTGTCTTGCTCACCATTATCTTTCCAGCACCCAACATAGTATACGGCTCATAACAGTTGCTCAGTAAGTACTTGCTGAGTGAATAAATGAAGAAAGGTCTCAGGAGGTGACAGGCAGGTTGAACTGTTAAAAAATTTTATTAAAATGTCCAAGAAGTACATTAATGTCCACAGTGTCAGATACCACAGACCCACAGAACACTGCAGCTCACAGCAAAACCAGCAGAACCTGAAGCTGTTCACACGCACACAGACTCACACGCATGCCACGTACGCGGCACACGCAAACACACACGCACATCCCCAAGGGAAAGACTAAAAGACAAACCACCCACTTTAGAAAAGAGCAGAGCCCCCTCCCACCATGGAGCTGGGGTGGAGGCAGAGCAAGGGACTAAGGGGGCCAAGGGCAGGGAGCATAAACCAAGACCCCCCAAAAAAGTTGCATCCCCAGCACCACCCCCAAAGGAAAATCATTTTATGACGTGAATTACTGAAGATGTGTTATTATATTTTTTAAACCAAAAAAAATTATCAAAGCAAGAAGGCAAATGTACATCCCTGGGCTTTCTCTATAACTGTAAGGTGGAACAGTGGATAATGTCTGTAGCAGGGAAGACTGATGACCATGGTCAAAGATAAGGGTCTAGCTTGCACTTCTCAATCTTTTCCTAAGTCTGCCTGTGGATGTGAGAGAGTGCGATTATGTTTCAACCCTTTCCCCCAAAGTAAAGAGCAGTGTTTGGAGTCACAGAGGAGGGACAAAATCCTTGCTCCTGTCTTGGCTGTGACTTCAAACCAGTGCCTTTCTCTTATCTGAGCCTCAGTTTTGTCATGTGTAAAATGGGGAAATAATGGTTCCAAAATCACCGGGCTGTTGAGAAGATTCAAGGAGATAGTGTGTGAGTCCTTAGCACAGTACAGACTCCATAGTTGTCAACTATGATTATTACTTCCCAGGAGGAACATAGGCTCAATGAACACATTTCTTTCTCTACTGAACCCTTGAACCATATGTTTGCTTATTTTTCTTTCCTGCAGAGGGCCATTCCCCATTGTTGTGTTTTTAACACAAATCCACAGATTTTGCCCAGAGTAGAGAAGTTGAGAGTGGACAAAATATAGAGGATAAGCTGTAGGTTCTTCCCGCCAGAGATCAAGGAGCTGAATCCTGGCCTTTGGCCTGGAAAGTTCTTTTATAGGTTGCAGATTTGGGGGAACAGATTTAGTCAGTTCTTTCCCACTTAAAAGATTTTTAAAAACGATGAGAGAAAAATGTGTGTGTGTGTGTGTGTGTGTGTGTGTTCATGTGTATGTGTGTGTGTTTCGGTTTTAACACTGTGCATTTCTCTACAACAAAACTGCAGGTAGATGTCACTACTTCAAGTTTTAAGCGTTTTCTAGTCCTCCAGGCAATGAATGGAGACAGGGATGGGGCAGGAGTAGGAGCGGGACCCAGGGCAGGGGCACTACCGATGTCTCTTGAGGGACGGGTATGGGCACTGAGCTAGAAAACTTGGCACCTCCTTGGTCCAGGAAGGAGGTTCTTTGTCTCCCTGAGAGATGGAGGGGGAAGAAATCTGGGCTCATCAAGCCCTAAACATCCTCTCATCCGTGTGTGTGAGAGATTCACCACACATACAGAACCACCAAATCTCAGCACTGGACTCGACCTGGGAGGGTAAGCAATACACCTTCCCTCCATTGCCCATATATTGCTCTGACTATTCTGACCCCTAACTCTGAGGGCACAGAAGGAGGTTGTTCTAAAACATTCCTAAAATTCAATACATAGGAGTTCCACACTCCATTTATTCCCCCAAGACCAAAGACAGAACTTGGGCTGAAGTCCAGGGTGAAGGAAGAGCAACTGTCAAGTTCAAGTAGTGTGCTTTCAACTCCCAAAGCCAACGACCTTAACTAAAAGCTTCAGCCTGCATTTAGGACCTCTGATGGTTTACTAAGCCTGCATGTCTGGTGTGATAAGCAATTCCTTAGTGTGAATCCAGACACTCTTGCACCCACATCAAAGCCTTATTTCAACAAGTGGTAGTGAGCCTCGCCAACACAAGACTTAACCAGTGCAAAGAATGATCTTTGCCATAATGTGCTTCCCTTCACTGGGAGATGCTCCCAGAGTTCAGCCTGACTCGAACTGACTTTTCAGACACCTGGCTTTGCCTGCCAAGCAGACCTTGTGTATATAAGAAAGAGGAGAGAGGAGCTTTTTACAAAGGGTTATGGAGGGGGGATGTGGTTTGGGGCTCAGGGGATTCCAGACCCTCTTGTTTTTCTCTGGGCTCTGTCTCCCCAGGTGAAGTCTCCAGAGAAGGTGTGGGAAAGGGGTTGTGCTTCCTTTTGCCTGGTTCTTCAGCAGAAATTCCCTTCTTCCTTCTCCCAGTCCTCCACTGGGTGTTTCTTGTGTTTTCTGCGTTCCTTGCGCGATTTGTGGTGGTGATGCTGGTGGTGGTGCTGGTGGTGGTGATGGTGTCGTCGCATCCGATGCGACCGTCTGGCTGCAGGGAAATGAGGGAGGACAAGGAAGTGGCAAGAGGTGCTGAGAGGAGGGTGGCCTGATGCAGCGGGCCTTTTCAGGGGGAGGAGAAATGAAGGAAACACCAGGCAGGATGGTAAGTTCTCACTTACCCGCAAGGCTGTATTATCAGGCCGATCAAAATGTGTAGTAAGGTGTTTTAATTGGAAACTACAAATAGCTGGAAACCTGTGCTGAGGTGTCTGGGGACAGCCACTTACGTTTGGTGCAGATGATCTGGGGCTGGTCCCACTTGCCATTGCTCCGGCATCGGATGACAGCCACATGGTGCTGGGTAAATCCTTCATCACATTGATACCGGACAGTGGCATGGACGTTATACTTGGCCTTGCGAGCACCGATGGGTGAGGCGTTCTGGACTGCTGGAGGGGGACCACACAGTACTGGAGACAGAAGAACCACCAGTTAGGGAAGTGGCCACATCTGGGCTGAAATGGTTTCCTCTCTTTGGGAGAATAATATACCCCTCAGCAATTCCTGCCCTTTGCCCAGCTGTGACCCCACATGACCAGATGTGTCTGTCATGTGTCTGTCTCCTCTATCCAAACCAGGAGCTCCTTAGGGGCAGAAACCTCCTGGACACATCCCACCCTCCTCAATTCTTATGCATGATGGCAATGAAGCAGATGAGAGACAAGAATAAATCTGAGCAAATGAAAAGAAGAAAGTACATGAAAACTGGCAAAGAAACATAAGTAAGAATAAACAAAAGTATCAGAGAAAGGTGGACGTGAGAATGCTTATAAGTGTTCTCTTAATATGTAAAGAGTTCTTACAAATCAATAAGACCAACAAACCTATAGATAGTTATGCAGAGGAGATGAACTAGCAGGTCCCAGGAAAATAAACACCTACAAATAGCTTATTGACATACAAACAGTTGGTTATTCTCATCCTTAAAGACATGCAAATGACCATAACAAGTAGATACTATCTTTTTCCCCACTTAGATGAACAAAGAACAAAAAGTTTGAGAACACACAGAGTTGGCAAAAGTAGGGAAAAACAGGCACGCTCACACAGTGCTATAGTGAAAAGTGGGCAGAGCTGACTTACATTTACAAACTGAAATAAAACAAGGAACCAGTGAGTGTGAGAGGCAAAAGAGAAGTGGTGGGGCGAGGAGCAGCATACCTGTTCCCTTCTTACAGACATACGGGAGGTTGTAGTTGCAGGGAACATCGTTCCAGCGCCCGCTCTCGTGTGCAACCATCACCACACAGTCCTCCCCGCCCGCGAAGAAATTGTCAGGCTGGTTCTCCCTCCAGTTCTCATATTGCTGCAGGAATGGGGAGCAGGGGGTCAAAGGCTCTGTCACTGCCTAGCGCAGGACTCCCCTGGCCAGACCACTCAAACTTTAAGGACTCAGTGTTCCCATCTACACAATGGGCGCCATTCTGCCTGACAGTGGCCCCCACTGCACTCAGAGTCACTCCTCCTTTGGCTGTGAGATGGCAGTGCCCTCTTCCGTGGCCCTCCTACCTCCTTCCTTTCTCCCTGACAGTCTGTTTTCCACATGCGTCACTGTAATAGAAATAGTTGAACAGAGGTCCCGGAGGGACTCCCTGAGGAGGCAAGGGGACAGCTGAAGACTCAAGGATAGAAATGATGCAAGCAGGGAACAGAATTCCAAGCAGAGAGAACAGCTAGTGCAAAGGCCCAGGGGCAGGACAGGGCTTTACTGTTTGAGGAATAGAACAGAGGCCAGTGCGGCCAGAGCTTCTAGATGGAGTTGGGGTGTGGTCGGTGGGTGGCCAAGGGCCAGTTCTTGCAGTAGAGGAGATGGATTATTTTATTTTATTTTAAGATTTTATTTATTTATTTGATAGAGAGAGACAGCGAGAGAGGGAACACAAGCAGGGGGAGTGGGAGAGGGAGAAGCACGCTTCCCGCGGAACAGAGAGCCCGATGCGGGGCTCGATCCCAGGGCCCTGGGATCATGAGCTGAGCCGAAGGCAGACGCTTAACGATTGAGCCACCCAGGCACCCCGAGATGGATTCTTTTAAACTGAGGTATAATACATATCACATAAAATTTACCATTTTAGCCATTTTTAAGTGTTCAGTTCATTGGCATTAATACGATTCCCAACATTGTACAGCTCTCACCACTGTCTATCCCCAGTACTTTTTCATCCCTTCAGACAAAAACTCTGTCCTTATTAGCAATCACTCCCCATTCGGTCCTGCCCCAAGCCCCAGGCAACCACTGATCTATGTTCTGTCTCTATGAATTTGCCTATTTTAGGTATTTCATGTAAATGGAATCATATGTCATACAATATGTGGCCTTTTATGTCTGGCTTGTTTCATCGAGCATAATGTTTTCAAGTTTCATGCACATTGTAGCATGTAGCAGCTTTGCATCTGAATAGTGTCCATCGTACGGATGGACCACATTTTGTTTACCCATTCATCTGCTGATGGACATTTGGGTTGTTTCCACGGTTTGGCTGTTGTGAATAGTACTGCTGTGGACCTGAGGTTACAAATATCTGTTTGAGTATCTGCTTTCACTTCTTTGGGGTATCTACCTAGGAGCGAAGTTTCTGGGTCATGTGGCAATCCTGTTTGACTTTAACTTTTTAAGGAACCACCAGACTATTTTCTACAGCAGGAAGAGGTGGGTTTTTATCTTGACAACAATTGAGAGTGTGAGAGGACTTGAAGCAGGGAGAATCCTGATCTGATGTATGATTTTTAGAGGGTCCCATGTTTATAGGTTTTCCTTCTGGGGTGATGAAAATATTCTGGAAGTAGATTGAGGTGACGGTTTCACAACACTGTGAAGGTACTAAATGCCACTGAATTGTACACTTTGAAATGATTAATTTGGGGGGCGCCTGGCTGGCTCAGTCAGAAGAGCGTGCGACGCTTGCTTTCAGGGTCATGAGTTCGAGCCCCATGTTGGGTGTGGAGACGACTTAAATAAAAAAAATGTAAAAAAGAAAACTTTAAAATGATTAATTTTATGTGGATTTTACCACATTTTTTAAAAAAGTTCCCCTGGCTGCCAGGTGGAGGGCAGGAGTGTAGGTAGCAAGTGTGCGTGTTGGGGAGGGGGTTGGGGGCTGCTTCAGGGGTCCCAGTGAGTAATAAGGGAGGCTGTAGGGCAATGAGAGTATCTTAAGAGTCCACAGCTGAAGGACACGGCAGTGAGCAAGAGGAGGCCTCAGGCCCTGGTCCTAGGTTTATAACCTCAGCCACTGGGTAGACCAGATGTTTACAGGGTTGGGAAGTCAAGGGTGATCTGGGGTTTTGCTGAAGCTCCTTTGCCAACCAACTCCAGAATCTCAGACCCACAAGGACCTATGGTGAATTTGCACAAGGGGGTAAAGTCAGGCCAGACCACAGAGCCCACGTGGCTCATACCCATCCCACTTTTCTAGGGGGACCCAAGCCTGGCTCCTGCCACTCACCAGCCCTGTGTTGTCCGTCCACTGGAAATCCCTCTCCACGATCCGGTCATTCAGGCCGATCCATGTGTTTTCACGCCCAAAGCCTGTGAGGTGGGGCATCCTGAGGGCTGAGTTCCCACCCCGCCCCCAGCCTCGGGTGTGGGCTGGAGGAGTGGTGGAAGGTGTGGGAAGGGAGGACCCCCAGTCTTTCCCCCAGCCTCTGTGTGGGCTCGCTCCCCTCGCTTCCCACGCAGATGAGAACGGAAGGGTGAGGGAGGCATGAAAAAGACTGGAATTAGGCTCCAGTCATGCCACGATTTGTGGCTTAAACAAAGCCAGAGGAAGGAATAAACAGAGACGCGTCAGATCTTTGCAGAAAAGGAGAGTAAGGGATAGGAGAGCCAGCAGGCGGGGCTGGACAGGGCAGGCAGGTGACCAAGTAAGGGCATTAGTTACTGAGTGTCATCAAGGGTAAGCATGTGTTTGATTACACTGAGGGGGGAGAAAACAACAACAATGAGGGAACCAGGGAATTAACAAATGAAGGAATTAATAGGGGATGGGATGGGGGAAATGTGAATAATTGGATGGATGAGCAAATGGCACAGAGATAATGAATAAATCAATAAATGCCAGATTTAATTGATGCAACGTTCTTTTTCTAGATTTCTGCAGAGCTCCATCCTCATTTCATCCCCCACATCCCAGATGCCTCTTCATTGCCCTCTCTCCCCTGGCTCTGTTTTATTTGTCTTTTGTGCACTTAGGACCAGCTAAATTATAGTTAGACTTATGTAATTAGGTATTTACTTGTTTGCCTATAGCCCCCACAAGAATGTCAATCCCTGAGGACAAGACAATCTGTGTCATACTCACTGCTGTGTCCCAGCGCCTGGAACGGTGCCTGGCATATACTCAGTAAACATTTGGTGAATGAATGAATGAAGTGAATAGATGAAATAACAAGTGGATAAATGGACACATGAATTAAAGGGGTCAGGGCTTGCATTAATGAACACAGCTTCAGAAAGGTGGTATCTTCAGGACCCTAGGGGATGCCCTAGTAAAGGGACTGGCAAAGGGACATCCTGCCCACCCCAAAGTCCCTACTGTTAATGAAGCTGTGTTCCTCAGGTGAGTGGATGCTGGTCAGGTGGCCAGCCCGGCGGCGGCAGTCCCTCTCGGCGTCCTCCCACGCCCGTCGATGGGCAAAGTAGCGGTAGCAGTGGCCTTGGAACTTGTGCCAGCCGTGGTCACAGCCCTCTGTGTCTGGGAGGTGGGATGGGAGTGTGAGGGAGACTGGCCTTGGGCCAAGCCCCACCCTGCTGACCATGAGCACAGCCAGTGTACCAGAGAGAGGGCCAAACCCAAGGTCACTGGGGGGCCAGATCACCCCTCTTCCTGTCCTCATTCCCCGGAGGCTCTGCCCCCCCCCCCACCCCGGTCATCTCTCCCCTCCCATATTCATTTCTTTCTCTGTTGCGGGAAGATATTCAACTGGAGATCATTACACCCACTCCTCTCATCCCAACTCTGATGTCTCCTTCTCTGATCTGGCTGCACCCTCTGTGTGGCCCCGGGAACTCAGGAAATGGATCTCAGGGTGGCCTAAAATTTCTCTCCTGGCAAAAGGCTCGGATAGACATTTCTCCCAAAGAGATATACAAATGGCCAATAAACACATGAAAAGATGCTCAACATCGTTAGTCATTAGGAAATGCAAATCAGAACCACCATGGGACACCATCTCACACCCATTAGGGTGGCCAAAATTTAAAAAGGAAAATAATAAGTGTTGGCGAGGATGTGGAGAAATTGGAACTCTTGTACGTTGCCATTGGGAATGTAAAATGGTGCAGCCACTGTGGGAAACAGTCAAAACGTTAAACACAGAATTGCCATGTGACCCAGCCATTCCAGTCAGGTATAACCAAAAAAATGGGGTGAGAAAAAAGGAAACCAGTGTCCAAATGAAAACTTATACGTGAATGTTCACAGCAGCACTATTCACATTAACCACAAGGGGGAAACAATCCAAATATCCACCAAGTGATGAACAGATAAAGAGAACGTGGTCAATCCCTACAATGGAATATTACTCAGCCATAAAAAGGAATGGAGCCCTGATTCACACGACAATGTAGATAAATGTTGAAAACATCATGCTGAGTGAAAGAAGGCAGACACAAAATGACACACAGTGCAGGATTCCATTTATATGAAACATCTAGAACAGGCAAATCCACAGAGACGGGGCCAAGGGAGGAGAATGGGGAGTGACTGCTCATGGATACAGGATTCCCTTTCGGGGTGATGAAAATGTCTTGGAGATGGCTGGAGGTGGTGGTTGCACAACATCGTGAATGTACCAAATGCCAATGAATTGTACACTCCCAAGGTTAATTCCATGTTATGTGAGTTTTATCCCAAAACAACAATTTGTCATCTGTTCAACCCATGGCCAGAGAAACAGAGATGGAGACCAGAAGCATGGGCGGAGCGCGTGCGGCCCCGCAACCAACCCCACCCTTGGTATTATTTCCGGGGTCTTGGAAGAGACTCACCTTTCTCGCAGAGGCTGCCCCCATAGCTGGGGAGGCAAAGGCAGACGAACGTGTTGACCTCGTCGATGCAGGTGCCTCCATTCTCACAGGGGCTGGAGACGCACTCATCAATATCTAGGGGGGTGGGACTGAGTCAGAGGTCAGCCTCCCCGTGGCGCCCAGTGCCCACAAGGAACCAGGCAGAAGATGAAGTCATGATCCTACCATCCATCCTGGCCCCTGAGTAAAGCAACGGTGGTCTGTAGAGCTGGCCCAATGACTCTGGAGGTCTTTCCGGAATGTGGAACTCAGGGACACCGAGTTCCAGGGCATTTGCAAGGACATGCGCAGAGGCAGGATGCTGTTTGTAGGTGGAACTAGGTATCATTTGAGCTCTCCTAACAATTCCTGTGTAGACAGCGCCTGAGATTTGTATGACTTGGGCAAGTCACTTCCCCTCCCTGGGATTCATTTTAATTTTTGCGAAGTGATGATAAAAATAGCACCTTCCCAAGGGTGGTTATAAGTGGAGGGTCAGTGGAAGAGCTCAAGAAATTACCTTGCTTATATTTATTGTTATAATTCTATAATTAGTAGTGTGGTTGTGAAGTCAGTGAGGTAATGTGCAGAGCTCAAGACTGATATCATTTATATTTATTGTTAAAGTTTCATAATATGTCGTAGTTCCTGTGTTGGGCTTTGGGGCTAAGAAGAGCCCCCTTGGGTCTGGGAGGAGTCTGAGCCTTATGATTTGTCTTCCCCTCTCATCCCTACCTGGTAGTAATGGGAGGCAGCGCACCTGAGCCTTGGTCCGCAGGACGAAAGCTCAGCTGTTTGGTGCTGGTTCAGCTCACTGGGGCTTATTTACTGGATCCAAGGACGGGGGAGGGGAAAGGGAGCACCCGAAGCCAGCATTTTGTTATCCCTGAGTCCTCATGGGGATGTCCGCTGGGGTAGACATCAGGGCTCGGATTCAAGCAAGTCTAGGTTCCGATCCTGAGTCCGGGGCACTCACCAATCTCACAGTTCTCCCCGGCGAAGCCCTGGTCACAGCTACAGCCATACATGGTGCCGTTGGCTTTACAGGTGCCTCCATGCAGGCACGGGTTGTTTTCGCACGGATCCAAGGGGGCTGCAGGATGGACAGGCAGTGTGGAGAGGAGGCAGGCCACCATGTTGTCTGCCGTCCCAGAATCCAGACCTAAGACTCCCCAAAACCCTCTCTGTGGAGTCCCCTCTATAACTTCCAGTAGGCAGCTACCAATTTCCTCTTGCACACTCCTGTGATGAGTTTAGTCCCCTCAGGAACTGCCCAGAGCATCTGTGGGCCACTCTGCTTATGCAAACTAACTGAACTGCAATGGGCTTCCTGAAGTTTCTTTTTGGAAGTCTCCTGAAACATGGGTGTAAGTGCCTCCCTGACTTGTCCCTCTCTTCTGGACATGCCCTGATGGTCATTGTACTTCTTGAAGTTTGGAGCACAGAGGTGGACATAAGGTCCCAAGTGGGGTATGAGCAACACTAGCAATAGTGGGAATCATCACTTCCCTCATTCTGGTGGCTCAATCTTTTTTGATGCAACCTCAGTCGTTATAGTATAGAGAGGTGGTGGATTATAATAGTTATAGCCATGGGCTCTGGAATCAGAGAGGTTAGTTTAATCCCTGGCTCTGCCACTCACTAGGGACTCTGGACGAATTACTTCTCTGAATTTCAGTTGCCTCATCTACAAAATAGAAATAAAAACAATTCATCCCTCTCCCAGTCCCGACCATAATGCCACATCTATATCAACCTGGCACCTTGGGTCTTGAGGGGTCTCAGCATTGCTCGCTCGGTATGGACTAGACACTCAGGAGCATTGAGGAATATGTGTCCTTGTCTGCCTCCCCCACCATTTCCCCCCATCAGCTGGGTTTCCCTGGAGGCAGCTAAGTCTCCCCTCTGCCTCTCTGAGGCCCAGATGCCTTGGTGGGTGGTCTCCACCCTGGGGCCTGGGAGGGGCAGAGCAAGAATTCTTATCCTATCCCAGGCCGACCCCCATCCCTTGTCAGGGCAGCATGCCATCTTCCACTGCAGATACTAGAACCATGGCCCAGAGAAGAGCAGCGCCTGGCTTAAAGTCACACAGCAGAACAGTACAAGAACCAAGACTGGCCTCCAAGGCTCTGGAAGTCCAGTTTAAGGCCCTCTCTCTGGCCCCTATAACCTAAAATTTGTTTCTGTTTTTGCCTGGTCCAGGGCCTCACAAGAAACTGAGATGGTAATAAGCAGTTGCTTCCTTCCTGGTCTGATCTCTGCTGTCACCCTCCACAGGCTGTTCTCCCCATAGCCGACAGAGATAGCTTATGTAAACCTGAGTCAGGTCATGTCCCTCCTCTGCCTAGGTCCCTCCATGGCTCCCCGTTACCCTCAGAGGAAAAGCCAAAGTCCTCACTGCAGCCCACAGGGCCCTGTGTGATTTTTCCCAACATCTGCTTGCCCTCCCTCCTCCTCTCATCCCCTGGCTCACTCCGCTCCAGCCACACTGGCTTTGCTGTTCCTACTACATGCCAGGCAGGGATCGACCTCAGGGTCTTTGTACAGGTCATTCCCTCTGCCTGGAATGCTCTTCCCCTAGATCTCTGCATGGCTCTTGCTTCACCTCCTTCCAGCTTGCTCAAATTTCCTCCGGTTAGAGAGGCCTTTCTGAGCCCTCCCTTCCACAACTAGAAAACTCCCACTGGCATCCCCCACCCTTTGCTTTACTTTTCTCTTTTGCCCATATCACTTTCTAGCCTCCAATATAATTTGCTTATTTACTAGGACCACTGTTACTTGTCTCCGCCTTCCCCCAGAGCAGCGGTGCTCCACATGGCAGCCACATATAGTTATCTAAGTTTAAATTAAATTGGAATGAAAGTAAAAACGCAGTTTCTCAGTCACACGAACCACATTTCAAGGACTCAGTAACCACACGTGGCCGGTTGCTACCATATTAGACAGCACAGCTCCAGGAACATTTCCATCATTGGGAAAGTTCTAGAATGTCGCCCTAGAATGTCAGCTTCCAGGGGACAAGGGACTTGGTCTCCAGATGGGGCCTGAAACACAGCAGGCACTCACTAATTGCTTGTTAGCTGAATGGAAGTAGCTGCTGGTCCTTCTGTAGTGGCTGACACCTGTCTGCGGGGTGATGGCAGGTGTCCCCATGGATGGCCAGAGGGGCCTGTGGCTGGCTGTATCCGTCCCTGGTACCACCCCAGCACGTGTGTGCACACGCATGGGGCTGCCGGGCGCTGGGACGCGTGAGCCCCACCAGGTGCCGTGAGCTGCCGACACCTACCCACGGGCTGGCGGTGACTCAGTCGCTCACTGGCGCTGCGTTTATTTTTGGCTTCATTAGCATTTCTGCTACAAGCAGGCGGGCGGGTAGGCGCTTGGGTCTCCCCCAGCGCTGGCTGCCTCCCTCCACCCAGGCTGCTGCTGCCTTCAGTCTGGAGCCAAGAAACCAACAGAGTCCAAGACAGACGCAGCTGTGGTCTTGGGGGCTACACCCAAAGCACTTTTCTTAGCATCCCTAGCCATGGTTTTCCCTCCTACCTCTCTGAGCATCCCCTTCTCTAGCTCCTTTGGCTTTGAGCCTCCTTCCTTCTGCCCATCTCCCACCACCAGTCTCTTCTCTACTCCTTCCCTGGGTGAGCTCACCCCTTCCCCAAGACCCTGGGTGTTTGTTTTTTCTGACACCAATGAAATATGTATTGTACGACCTAGTGTTCGAGACACACTGTTGTCAGATGGCCTGGATTCAAATCTTATCATTTACGCTCCTCAGCTGCATGATTCCGCTCAAGTCACCTGACTTCCCTGTGCCTCAATCTCTCCATCTGTAAAGTGAGGATCTTGCTAGGACTTGTTCCACATGGACATTATAAGGATTAACCAAGTTGATTCCAGTAAAGTGCTCAGAGCAAGCCAAGCATGCAGCAGGCACCAATAAGCATCAGCCTTTATTGATGCTTGCGCCCCTGCCCAGAATCCGCTTGCCTCTCAGGCATCTGAGAAAAGAGGATGCAGTCCTGGACACAGCCCAGAGGTGACAGAGAGTGGAAGATGAAACCCTGCATCCACTATTTGCGGCGTCGCCACACTTTGCCTTCAAAAAAAGGAGCAAGTGTAAAACCAATTGTGTTAATAAGCGTGTTTTGCAACTCAGAAAAAAAAGTGTCTTTTAATTAGCTGCTGCTTCTTTTTTTTTTAAAGCTCAATTGACAAAAAAGAAAAAAAAAAAAAAGCGCCAGCATTTGCAGGCTGAGCTGGCAGGCAGACCTGGCCCCAGAACAGGGCATTCGGCTTTTTCTGGACTCCACTGGACAGAGGGCAGTTAAGGCTTTCACAGACTTGGGCTCTGATTGAAGTCTGGCCACTGACTAGGAGGCAGGCATACTTCCCTAAGCCTTCTTTTGCTCTCTATAAAATGGGGCAGATGCCCACCCCTTCTGCCTCTCCCCAGTACCCATTTTCCCTGTGGCTCAGGGGCCCCCACGATCCCATCCGCACCACTGAATTCCACTTGCAATTCCCACTTGAACAAAAAGCCCTTCCTGCCACGCCTCCAGCCCCACCTGGGCATGTCTGTGTCCATCTCTGTCTTCCCAGACTGAGGTGTCCCTAAAGGCCAGACCCCAGTATCTCACAGAACTGTCTGGCTCAGCATGGACATAAGCATGATTTGTTGACTGGACTCATCCCCCAACTCAAACTCCATCCAATGCCTCATCATTCCCCCATTACTCACTGTGCATCAAAACAAAGGTCCAACTTCACCTCCTGGCCTTTGCCCAGCTGGTGCCTCTTCCAGGAACACACTTTCCGCAATTCAACTCTGCCTAAGGAGCTCCCACCTCCAACATCATCCCCTCTTAGAAACCTCCCCGGGGGGGCCCCCATGAATAACCCTCCCTCTCGGCGCTGCGCTCCCCAGCCCCTTGTCCCCAAGCCCTGACCACAGTGGGCTGGATGAGGTCACAAGCTTTGAACTCACCCTCTTCTGCACTCCCATTTGCAGGGGTCCCTGGCAGGGTCGGCTCTTCTCCACTCGCTGCCTCCTCCCAGAAGCCCTCCATACCTGGGCTCCCTGCCAGGACCTCCAGCTCAAACTCCTCTGGGCCCAGAGAGGCAGGCGGAGGGGTGCTGGGGGAGTCTCCCGGCACTGTAGGCTCTCCTGAGGAAACTGAGGCAGGCTTGTCAACGCTGACAGCCGTCGGTGTCCAAGAAGGAAAAACAGGCTCCCCCCGGGGGCTGCTCTCATGTGAAGGGGCCAAGGCTCCCAGGGTTCCCGGGGTCACCGTCTGGCCCTCTGGTTCTGGATGGGGTTGGGAGCTTGAGGAGGCCACTGTGGACATGGCCAGGACCCCAACCTTGTCCCCCTGGTCCAGGGACAAGAGGGACATCACCATGCTTGAATCTACAGCCACTTGAGGGCTCAAGGTGGGGCTTTCGGCTCCCTCAACCCCGTGGGATCCATGTTCCCAAATCCCACCAGCATCACTGGCATCCAGTGTGGCTGTGGAATCCGTGGGCCCCAACATGGCTTCTCCATTTATAGCAGCCCAAGACTCTGAACTCGGGGTGACCCCAGGGATTAAGAAGACTCTGGGGCCCCCTGAGGGTGCAGATGGAGGGTGGGAGTCCAGCCCTTCACTGTGCAATGAGGGCCACGTGCCCTGTGCCTCGTCCACGGTGGCCTGAGAGCTGGAACTGGAGCTTTCCGCTGTGCTGACGACCCCAGACCCAGACTCTGAGATGTCTCTCACTCCTGTGGGCTCAGTGGTTGTCTCAGTGGGGGTGAAATCTTCTGCCACATCCCTGTCCACAGAAGCTTGTGGGCTGGATCTGGGGAGCTCAGCTTTGCTGAGCCCAGTAGGGCTGGTCCCCCCAGTTTCTCCGAAGTTTGCCCTGGGATGGTTAGGACTGGCTCCAGCTTGTGTGTCTGTGGCTGTCTGCGAAGAAGCTACTGGACGTCCTGCTCTGTGGCTGCCAACTGTTGGGGATGTGGCCTCTCTACCCTGTCCTGTTGGGACTGAGGAGAGGGACAGGGAATGCACCTCTAGATGGATGGGGTCCTGGGGGACAGCCTCAGTCTCTGAGGCGGGAGAGGGTGGGCCAGTGGCCATGGCCTCACTATGCCCCGTGACCCTGTCGGCCTGCGTGGGGAGGGACGTAGGGTGTGGATGTACCCACAGTTTTGGGGCCCGCAGCATGGCCATGATAGGTAGGTCTGGGGAAGAGACCATGGGGGATACCTCCCAGGAGGCAATGCTGGGGCCTTCTGAGGGGCCAGGTGCCAGGAAGGTGGCCTCTGAGGGGGACAAGGGCAGGTCAGGAGTGGCTGGCCTCACACTGGGGCCCTTGGCTTCCTCTAGTCTCAGATCAAGGACCCTGCTGGGGCCGGGGATGCTGGGTGGGACCACAGTTGGGGGCCACAGCCAGGGCTCTGGGGGGCTCTTGCCACCAGGGGAACCTGCAACAATATCAACAAGAGTAATTCGAATTATCTCTTAGCAGTTCCTTCTGTTGAGTCCCCTTGGCTCCAGGCCCAAGGAAGAGGGGCTTCTGAGGCTAGGGGAGGCGTGGGGACTCAGCTGGGATTTGGAGCCTCTTCCCGCGTCCCCATCAGACCCCCAGGCAGGTCGCACCTCCCCCCTGGGACCCCACTCACCAGCTTCAGGCACATCCACCTCATTGGTCAGCATGGCCCAGGGGCTTTGGCTCCGGCTACTCCCTGAGGCATCTGTGGCTCCCGTGGCCAGCGGAGGCTCCACGTGATTCCCAGCAGCCTCTGGAGTTGGGGGCTGGGTGCCGGCCTCAAGCCCCATCTCCAGGCCTTGCTGGGGTTCCTGCTGCTGGAAGTGGCGGCCGTTCAACCCTTTAAAGCGTCCCCTCCTCCTGGGTATGGGGCCAGTTGGAGTTGCCTCCGTGTGTGTGCCCACTGCAATGCTAGGACTGCTGGAGCTGGGGGCCGCTGTGCTCAGCCACACCTCTTCAGCCTCCAGGGAGGGCCTTGAGGCTAGCGTGAAGCCTCCAGGGGCAGGGCTGGGGGTCTCCTGAGACTCCTGCTTCCCTGCCAAAATCAGAGGTTCTTCCTCCCCACTGGACACGAGAGGCTCCTGGAAGTCAGGGGTGACCATCTCCTCCCTAATGCTGGGCTCCAGTTCTTGGGCTGGGGGCCCTTCTGCGGACAGAATCTCCCCCTCATCCCCAGACGAGGGGGTCTCTGGGTCTCCATGTTGATGTGGTGTAGGGTGATGAGCTGTGGGAGAAAGCCGAAAAGGTTGTGTCAGGTCTGGGGCTGGCTGGGAAGTTCCACCTGAAGTCTACCCCCACTCCAGCATGCTGTAGCACAGACCTCTGTATATCTGTCTCTCTGTGCCCCTCTGTCTGAAACTTCTGGGCGGTTTCTGGGATCTCCCAGACTGAGAGAGGGGGGTGCGAAGTTATCACTCCCACTATTCAGGCTGGGGTCCACTGTCAAGGTCAGTCAACTGGTCATAGTAAGGGGTCAAGAGACAGCTTGGCTCCTGGGTAAAGCTCAGGCAGTGGCCAATTCTCATGGGAGAAGATCCGGCCTGGGCGATGGCTCCCCCTCTAAGGAGAGGAAGCTCCTAATGAGTGTGGCCTTCCTACAAAGGGAATTTTTCCCCCCTTGCACATTAGACTTAGGTCCTTGGAGTCAGGTTTGCTGCTTCTGAAGCTTTGGTCCCCCTCCAAGGACTAGGGTCCTCCCTAGTCCCTGGAGGTGTGGCCTTGCCCAGGGGCCATGGCTAATCAAGGCAGCACTTCCTCCCCAGGGGATACTTATGCACAAGCCTCCAGCTAAAATATGTTCCACCCAGGAGCGTGTCATTCAGCGACCTCAAGAGATATAGCCCACCCCCTAAACAGAACTTTCCCGCCAGAGCTTGGCTTTCTCCGGCCGCGGTCCTACCCCCAGGACGGGGCTCCTAGGGAAAGGCCAGCACTGGGGGCGTGGCCTTCACCCGAGGGCGTGGCTTATCGCAGAGGTTTCCAAGAGTCTCTCCTCCGTCTGGGCTCCGCCTCCACTAGAAAGCAAAATTCCCAGGGGCGTGGCCTTGACCAGGGTGTGTAACCTCGGGGCGTGCCCTTACACGCACCTCGGAAGCAGTAGGCATCGAAGCGCTCTCCGGGCGCCGGGAAGCCGGTGCGGTTGGCGAAACGGTAGACTGTGCGCACGCCCGGGGCTGGGCCCCCGCAGCGCCGGCGCGGCGTCTGGATCGGGTAACGCACGCTGCCATCGGCCAGCCAGCCCGGGTCGCACTGGTCCAGGCCCTCGTGCCAGGCCAAGTGCAGCTGTCCCACCGAGGCTAGCGCGGCGCCCTGGCGGCGGCACTGGGCACGCGCGCCGGCCAGCGTCAGGCGGCGGGCCGGGCCCACATAGAAGACCTCGCCTGCGGGAAGGCGCGGGCGAACGTCACGCGGGCCTGGGGAATCCTCCCCCGGAACCCCGGGAAGGGGGTCCCACTCTAAACCCCAGCCTGGCCGGGTTTGGGTGGTGGCTAAACCAGGCGGCGACAGCCACAGCTGTGCTCACCCCGACCCGTCGAAGTCTTTACCTCTCACGCAGTGCTAAGAGGAGGGCCTTAGCTTCTTTTTACGAATAAGGTAACTCAGGCCCTTGAGTGTGTTGGGCTTCAGAGAAACGGAGGGGCTTAGCGAGGGGCCCTCAGAGACGAAGAGGAGGGTAGGAAGAGGGAGAGGGGCCAGGGAGGGGGAGAGGCTCAGAGAAGGGACAGGGTCTCAGAGAGAGGGAAGGAAGGGGCACAGGGAAGGAGAGGGGCTCCCGGAGGGAAGGAAAGCTCAGAGAAGGGTGAGCCCAGATATTGGCTGCAGGTTTAGAGAGGGATGAGACTTAAGAGAGCCCTAAGGAGGCATGGGGGTTGGGGAGGTAACCGGGGCTCAGGGAAGTGCGGTGGGGGTGTCCTGCCAGCCCCAGACTTACCCCCCAGCTCACGGGCAAAGCAGTACACATCGTAGAGTTCCTGTGGGTCCCGCCTGCCATAGCTCCGCACCCCTGGAAGGCTGCTACGGTCGCCATAGCAACCAGGACGGGACTGGGTGATAGGATACCTGATAAGACAAGGAGGGGGTCCCTCTCAAATGTGTGTGCCTGGGGCCCCCAATGACCATCTTTCCCCAGAGGCTAGGTCTCCATGTCCCAACCCTGTGTGCCCCCTCACCGAACAGTGCGGTCAGAGAGCCACCCCGCATCACAGTTGTCAAAGCCATCTTCAAAGGCAGCCTGCAGGTGCCGTGGGGCTGCAATGGTGGCCGAGCTGAGACGGCAGGCCTCCTGGGCCTCTGCGAAGGTCAGTGCATAGCGATCCTGAGCTGCCCGGTAGTGGAACACAACACCTGTGGGGGAACATCCAGGATAGAGGCTGATGTATGCTGGAATCTTCAAGAACAGACCTCCCTTTTGCAGAATGCCCCTTCCCCCGGTTTGATAATAATAGACCTGCTCTGCTATGCTGCCCTGTACCATGCCAGACTGATATGCCCCCATTTTTCGATAAGGAAACTGATAACAATGGCCATAAAGGGCTACAATTTGTCAAATGTTTACCATGTAAAAAGCATTTATAAGTGGGGCGCCTGGGTGGCTCAGTTGGTTGGGGGACTGCCTTCGGCTCAGGTCATGATCCTGGAGTCCTGGGATTGAGTCCCGCATTGGGCTCCCTGCTCGGTGGGGAGCCTGCTTCTCCCTCTGTCCCTCCCCCCTCTCATGCTCTGTCTATCTCATTCTCTCTCTCAAATAAATAAAAAAATCTTTAAAAAAAAGCATTTATAAGTATGATCTCATTGAAATCTTACTATGATTATAGAATATAGAATCAACACTATGATTATTCCCATTTCCAGAGGAGAAAACTAAGGCTAAGAGAAGTTAAGGGACATGGCCAGTTCCACAGAGCCAGTATGAGGCACAGCCAAAACTCATATCCAGGATGATCTGACTCCAAAGATAGCACTCTCCATGCCCAGGTTTAGACCCTGGAGGTGACAGGAGGCATGGAGGCATGGAGAAGAGTGAGAGAAATTCTGCCTTGTAAGAAATAAGTACATGCTGGGGCACCTGGCTGGCTCAGTTGGTTGACCACGCAACTTGACCTCGGGGTTGTGAGTTCAAGCCCCACATTGGGTGTGGAAATTACTTAAAAATAAAATTTTAAAAAAAAGGAAAAAGGATTAAGTACATTCACTGATAGAGGAAGCCCAGGGGGCAATGGGAGATCAAGTGTTTCTCGCTCCACCTGGAAATGGAGTCATGGAAGACTTACTGGAGGAGGTGACATGCAAGTCAGGATGTGAAACATCAATAATGGGCTCACTGTTACTGAAATTCTGATTTAGGAATGAAAGAAATGTCTGAGCAAGACAAAGGAATGAAACATTCTATTTTATCAGAGTTCCTGGAAGGCAACAGTTGCATCTCAGTTTTGATAATATCCCCAGCACCAGACTAGCATATGGTAGGTGCTCAATAAATGTTTAATTGAATGAATCAATTGAACAAGCCCAGAGGAGGAATTTACTTCCTTTATCATTTACCAGTTTTCTTCAAGCTTTATCAGTTTTGATCAGCAAGGCCTTGGAAAAGGGATAGTTGGCTGACCCCATAAAATATGCAGTGAGATACTGTGGGTGGGGGAAGACTGGGGGTGCAGGGATTTGCCCATGGCCAAAGAAGGCTAAGGGAAATCAACTTCCCAGCAAGAATCCACAGGATGTTTTCCACACAATAATCATTCACTGAGTCCTTTGTCAATTACCTTTTGTGCATCTACTGTGCCACACCCTTTTCTAGGACTTTGCTTTATTTTATTTTATTTTTTTAAAGATTTTATTTATTTATTTGAGAGAGAGAATGAGATAAAGAGAGCATGAAAGAGGGGAGGGTCAGAGGGAGAAGCAGACTCCCTGCTGAACAGGCACCCTGATGCGGGACTCAATCCCGGGACTCCAGGATCATGACCTGAGCCGAAGGCAGTCGCTTAACCAGCGGCCACCCAGGCGCCCCGGACTTTGCTTTAATAATCAAAAAAATTTTTTGTTTTGTTTTGTTCACCTTGATCAGTTAGGAAAAGAGAAACACTGGATATTTCAACAGAAGGAATTTAATACAGGAGTTGGTTAAACAGGTATTTGAGTACTGTTATTTACTTAATATATTTTTTCAATCGACTTCAGAAAGAAAACTTCACTCTTTAAAACATAAATTTATTTTATTGTATTAAAAAATTATTATAAAAGGAAATGTATATTCCTATTTCAAATAGAAAGTCAATATCCTTTGTCTTATGGGAAAGTAGGTAACCATGAAAGGGACTTAAAGTTCTAAAAGCCTGTAAAATACTGTGGCCCACAAGAGACTGAGCCAGAAGTTGCTCTCTCTTAGGTAAGAGAGAAGTGTTATAGAAAGGGTAGTCCTGGGGCGCCTGGGTGGCTCAGTTGGTTAAGCAACTGCCTTCAGCTCGGGTCATGATCCCAGAGTCCTGAGATCGAGTCCCGCATCAGGCTCCCTGCTCAGCAGGGAGTCTGCTTCTCCCTCTCACCCCACGCCCTCTTGTGCTCTCTCTCTCTCTCTGCCTCAAATAAATAAAATAAAATCTAAAAAAAAAAAAAAGGTAGTCCTAGAGGAGACTTTCTTTGGGACTTTATCAGAAGAATTGAAAGGGGGGTGCCTGTGTGGCTCAGTCATTAAGCATCTGCCTTCGGCTCAGGTCATGATCCCAGGGTCCTGGGATCAAGCCCCGCATTGGGCTCCCTGCTCAGCGGGAAGCCTGCTTCTCTCTCTCCCACTCCCCCTGCTTGTGTTCCCTCTCTCGCTGTGTCTCTCTCTGTCAAATAAATAAAATCTTAAAAAAAAAAAAAAAGAAGAAGAATCGAAAGGGAATCATTGTTCAGGGAGTGCTCTCTAAGGTGACATTCTGTGGGTGAGCTTCTGGCTCAGCCCCTCCCCTCCCCAACCTTGTTGTCTCCCCTACCCTCAACTGACCTGTCACCTCCAGGGGCACCAGGTCCTGCTCATCCTCGATGCCTCTCACCACCTGGCAGCGGTAGAGTCCAGAGTCACTGGCCCTCAGTGGTCCCAGTAGTAGCGTCGCGTTGGCCCGGTGCCGGGGGTAGGCAGGCAGTGACACGCGTCCCTGCCAGCCCTTGGCCACTCGAACCACATTGTCCTTGGCCACCAGGATGGGCAAGTCCTGCCGCTGGCCCGATGCAGTCCGCACCTTGGTCCACTTGATTCGAGGGGCTTCTCGGGCTGCACCTGGCCATGGCCGCAGGGTGAAGAGACAGGGCAGGGCTACCAGCTCTGCCAACGCGGCCCGAACCAACCCCGACCCCACCTTCTGCATGTGGAGCCCCTTGTCGATGGTGGTGGAGGCAGCAGCAGAGACGTCATGGGTGCCTGGAGTGGAGAACGTGGAAAGAGGACCTGACTCAAAGACAGGGACCAGCAGAAACTGCTCTTTCCCTCACTTTACAGATTGGGAGACTAAGGCCAGAGAGGGTAGGTTGCCTACAACATCATAATGCAGTCAATGGATATGTGATGTGCACCCCAGTCTGTGAGCAAAAGAGGAGTAATAGGGTCAGATCCCGTCATAGTTCTGCCTCCACTCAAAATCCAGATCTTGGCTGCCAGGGATTTGACTCTCTGTCACTGACTCACTGGGTGGCCATGAGAAAGTCACTGTCCTTCTCTGAGTCACAGTTTCCTCAAAAGTTAAGTAAGAGGAAGCCATTAGAAGGGAAATGTTTGTGTTTGCAGAGTACCTTCTATATAATGGGCATCTTATACATAGCAATCAGCTCATTTGATTTTCATAACCATAGGCAGAGGTAGCCATGTCTCATCATGTTTTGGGGGAGTTGAGGAAACTGAGTTCAGACACATCATTGTACTTGCCTAAGACCACAGAGCAAATCAGGAGGCATTTCTAATGCCTGGGCTTTTAACCACCACTGGGGAGATACCAAGGAAAGTCACACAGACCTTATTTCTATTGCCCCACCCATGGCAGGCATCACTAATCAATCTCTGCGCTATTATCATTTTTTTTTTCCTCTCTCTCTCTCTCCAGCTCATCTCAGCAAAACAGTGAGAGGCAGGAACCTCCATCCTCCGCTGGCAATGACTAAAAATAACCTCTCAGGTGTCTTGTTCGCTTTTGACTGTTCAAAGACCTTTTTCATCTATTCTCATTTTATTCTCCAGACCAAGCCAGAGAGCCAGCAGGAGAAGGCTCTAGAGTTAAAAAGCTTCCCCATCTTGTCAGTACCCCAGAACCCAACCTTCTCCCACCCTACAAGCCAACTCACTCTGTTCCCCAGCCACAAACAGCAGCATCTGGAGCATCAGGAGGCCCGAGGCCCAGACAGACACGGCCCCCATCCTGGACCTGGAACAAGATGGAGAGAGAGGGAGAATGGGAGTGAGTATTACCCTCCCAGGCAGTCAGTGTGGGAGGGCCAAGTCCCCCACTCTACAGATCTGGAAAGCGGGGCTCAGAGAGGCTAGCGTGTCACTCAAGGTCACACAGTCAGCAAGCAAGGGCTGAGCCAGGATCTAAACCCAGGACCAGCTGACTTCAGAATCCCAACAGTCAAGTCTCACAGTCAGAAGCATGGGTGCTGGAGTGAATCAGACCTGGGTTTGTCTCTCTGCCTGTTCCTTGCTGTGTGACCTGGAAAAAGTAGATTAGCTTCTCTGTGCCTTGGTTTCTTCGTAGGTTAGATAGGGATAACATCAGGTAGTTGGAAGGAATAGATGCGTAAGTAGTCAATACATACAAAATGCCTAGAACTGGGGTGCCTGGGTGGCTCAGTCAGTTAAGCATCTGCCTTCGGCTCAGGTCATGATCCCAGGGTCCTGGGATCAAGCCCCGATCGAGCTCTGCAGGGAGCCTGCTTCTCCCTCTCCCTCTGCCTGCCACTCCCCCCTGCTTGTGTGCACTTGCTTGTTCTCTCTCTCTGTCAAATAAATAAATAAAATCTTTAAAATAAATAAATAAATAAATAAATAATAAAATGCCTACAATTGCCTGGCACGAAGGAGTAAGTTTGAGTTGTTGTTATTATTGTTATTTTTTTAAGATTTTACTTATTTTTGACAGAGAGAGAGAGAGCGTACAAGCAGGGGAAGGAGCAGGCAGAGGGAGAGGGAGAAGCAGGCTCCCCGCCCAGCAGGGAGCCCAATGTGGGCTTTAAAATTATTATTTTAAAAAATTATTTATTTGGGGTGCCTGGGTGGCTCAGTTGGTTAAGTGTCTGCTTTTGGCTTGGGTCATGATCTTGGGGTCCTGGGATTGGGCCCCATGTCAGGCTCCCTGCTCAGTGGGGAATCAGCTTCTCCCTCTCCCTCCACCCCTCCCCACCCCCCACTCATGTTCTCTCTCTCTAAAATAAATAAAATCTTTAATAAAATAAAATAATTATTTTTAAAGTGATTTCTACACCCAAGTGGGACTCAAACTCATGACCACAAGATCAAGAGCCACATGCTCTTCCAACTGAGCCAGCCAGGCTCTCCTTGAGCTGTTATTATTATTATTGACCTTAACACAGCCAAGATAAAAATCCCATTTTTCAGGTTGGCCTTGCCCATGAGACTGGGGGCTCCCAGAAGGCAGCAACCAGTCCCAGTCTGCCTGGGGTCCCCAGTCCTGACAGTAGGCTGGCCTCCAACCCAGCCTTTAATCTGGGTTTCCTGACTGACACGATTCTCAGCTTCAGTTCCAGGATTTGGTTGTCGCCAAGATTCTATTCTTGGTTTCTGGGATTTTTGAGAAGCTGCCAAGTCCCAGCTGGAGGAAGGGGCCTCACCCCTGCCCACCTCACCCTCTTCCTGACTTCATACCGCCTAGCAAAGATGCCTCCTAGGTCCACAGAGAAACTCCAGTTGTGGGTCCAGCCTTCTCTAGGGGTTGTGGCCCTCAGGCATAAAATGGACAATTATTGAGTGCCAACTATAAGTAAGGCCCAATCCAGGTACTGGGACACAGCAGTGCCCTCCCAGTCTTCACATTCTTCCAGAGACCAGAAACCCTGGAGAGGCAGTCCCTCCCCAATGTCTCCCAGCCCTCTGTACCACTCCCCTTACTGGGGCTCAGGAGGTGGGGACAGATGGCAAGTTAGAGCATCCTCTATAAACCCAGATCTTGCACCCTTACCCCAATAAAAGAATAGCGCTGAGAAGGGGAGTGTAGATAGAGCCAGAACGGGGCTGTGGAGGACAGCTCATCCCATCCCCAATGCCCTTTCCTAGCTCCCAGAGGCCCTACTGGGAGGCCAGCCAAGGACCTATCCGTGGTGCTGAACTCTAGCGAGACGACGCGGGGACACTGCACACTTGGTCTCCTTGCCTTCCTCTGGCAGCGCCTCTGGCCCAGAGAGGGTTAGTGGTTTGCCTAGGGCTGCACAGCAGGGCAGAGTCCATCCCTGGGATGGTGCCCCCAACTACCAACCCATAAACCTCAGCAACTTCTGTCTCCATTCCAGGCTGTCCTCATTTCTCCACCTTGGAACCTTGAACAAGTGTGGGGTCCCCTGATGGCTGTTCAAGGTCTGGCAAGGTATTAGCGTGTGGGGCAGGACTCCACACTGCACCTACCCCAAGAGGACCTTAGGAGGGGGCAAGTTCAGAGAACACGAACACACACACACACACACACACACACACTGTATGGCTAAAAGTACAGACTACATCCAGGCGTGCCTGGCTAGCTCAGTTGGAGGAGCATGTGACTCTTGATCTTGGGGTCATGAGTTCAAGCCCCATGGTAGGTGCAGAAATTACATTAAAAAAAAAAAAGCCCTGCCTCTACTTTCCATACATTGTATGATCTCAGACATGCTGCTTCATCCTCTATGCCTGTTTCCCCATCTGTAAAATGGGGATCACCCAGCATGTACCTCATGGTTATGGTGAGGATGGAACAAGCTAAGACTTGTGAAGTGCTAGAAATGTCAAATTAAAAATCAGCTTTTTGTATACAAAGCCTCATGTACACACGCAAATGTACAGAGGTGATCCAACACAGTGACAGTTTCAGGTGCACCCTCCCACCTGCACACACACTCTCCCAGATGCACTCTATTCCCTCCACTTGCACCCTCACACACCCACACACTTTCTCTTAAAATACCTCCTCCCCAGAGCAGCCAGAGGTGAGCATTTACGCAGCTGTCTGGGGCTCGTCCCCTCATGAATAATGCATGAGCCTCATGCATATGCAAACAGGGGCCTGTGGGGCCTTGGAGGAGGGGCAGCCCGGAAGGAGAGAGAGAGAGAGAGAGAGAGAGAGAGAGAGTGTGTGTGTGTGTGTCTGTGTGTGTGTGTCCCTCCCTCATACCCACCTCCTGTCTTAGTGGGGACTGAATGTGGGTGAGTTTGCCAGCAGGCGTTTTTGTGTGTGCCTAGGTGTGCGTCGGGATGCTGTGTCCAGGCGAGGATGTGAACTTGTGCCCTGTGATGTGTAGATGTGTGCATCGGTCTGCAGCAGCTCTGTGCACTGCGTGGAGCATAGGAGACCCACTATGGTTTCTGGATGTGTGGGTCCAAGTGTCCCTCCGCAGGGGCCGTGAGTGTGTTTCTAGCCTTGGAGTCTGGGCATATTCGTGTGCATGGGCATGATCGTGGAACTTCTCAGAGGAGAACGGAAGCCAGGCTCAGTAAACCATCTCAGGTTGCCCCTTGGGGACCTGAGCCCCAGCGTCTCCCCCATTAGCTCCCCAACTCTGCACACAGATCATATCTCACACATCCCCAGGCTCAGGGTCCACACCGCCAATCACATGGAGAGGACCTCCTTTCTGTACATGCAGCCACACACCCCAGACTCAGAGCCTGGGAGACACACGCGCACACTCGGATTCACAGTGACATTAACAAAGAGAGACAATATGGGCACTTACAAGGCAGGCAGCACGTCTTCTGCACAAAGACACACACCCACAGTCTCAGGCTCTCCACATAAACCCCTCGATGAGGCCATACCGTCAGACACAGTTCCTCACACACACTCACACATGGTGATGCCAGCCCTGGCACAGACCAGGCTGGATAAATGTAGCCTTGGTGACTGGCGGGCACACATCATTTTGCCACCTGGTGATGTGGCCCCTGGCATAAGTTTCCTGACAAAGACACAACCTCAGTCACATTAGACTCACAGAGGAACCCAGACCCTCGTTGGGAACACAGCCTCTCTCAGCATGGGGTAGACACACCGACACACACACACAAAGCCCCCACCTCCTGGGGCGGGGGCACCTTCCATTTGGGAATGTCCATGAGCCAGTGAAGCTGCTGGGTTCTGAGGTCCCACGATCTGCCCACCCCTCCCTCTCTGCCCTTCCCCCACGTCCCCCGCTGGGGCCCAGCGCCAACCCTCTCTTCATCCTGGCTGTCTCCCATTAATGCTGCTGAGAGGAACAAAGCCCCATGCACAGAAATGGGGGTCGCTCCTGCCTAGGCCGGGCCTGGGGTCCCAGCCCCCTACTTCCTAGTGCCTGTGCCCCCAAACCAAGCCAGTACTTCCATAAGAGTCTATGTGGGCAGATCGAACTGAAGGGGTGAGGGAAGTGTCTGTGTCTCTCTGTGAGGACACGGTCAGATCTGGAGGTGCTGGGAGCGGCCCCCCTCTTGGGACTGGGTGCCCCTCACGTGTCCTGGGGATCCTAACTGGGGGCTTTTGGGGACTCACACCCAGCATTCACCTGGGAGACCCAGTGTGCTCTCTGGGAGAAGGGACACCACCCCAACTCCAGATCTGAGGGAACAACAGGGACCACCTTGGGATGGAGCCCCCCAGAGCCTCCTCCCTGAATCAGGATGTGGTGACAGGACCTGGGCCAAAAGGAGAGGGAGACTGTAGGGCGCCCCTTTCCCATGGCCATTCACACTCAGGGAAGACCCCCTTCTATTGGACTCAGGCTAATCTGGAGGGCCCCCCTCCCCGCTGCAGTCCAGCCTGGATTCCTCCATTCATCTGCAAATTGGGAATCCCCACTTAAAATCCTGGGGTGTCTCAGCTCGGACACTGGGATGCCCAGTTCTGGAGCCCCCCATATAGCATCTGGGTATCCTCTTCTTCTCTCTAAAGTCAGGGTGCCCTCCCTTAGCCTTGATTCCCAGTGCCCCCTCCCCAATTCTGAGACCCACCCCCAGCCCGTCCCCCTCCCCACCTTGGGATTGTCTCCGCATTCCCAGGACAACCCGGGAACTGACCCCCAAATCCGAGTCCCCCTGACATTCTCAAGCGCCCTCCCAGTTTGCGTTCTCTCCCCAACCTGGGTCTCCCCTCCCCCCCTCAGCCCCCCTCCTTGTTCTAGGGGCTTCTCTCTGATCCCAGGCCCCCTCCCCAGTTTCGTGCTCTGTCTCTAATCGCGAGGACCTCTCCCTCAACGCGGCCCCCTCCCCACGACGGACCCCCCCACCTGACTCCTAGCTCGGACGCATCCCGGGGCGGTCGCGCGGCACAAAGGACGCTCCGGCTCCGCTTGCTCGCGCCGGGTCCAGCCCCTGCGCCCTGCGCTCCGTTCGCCCCAGAGCCGCTTCAGCGCTTATAAAGGGGCCGCGGGGCTGCTCTGCGCATGCGCCCCTGCCTGCTGGAGGCCTCTGGCTGCGCGAGAGTGGGGGCTCCCCCTACCTAAAACCTCCTCCCCACTTCTTTCACCTCTCACCCCACCCGGGGAGGACGGTGTCTGATCTCCCGCCCATTCGCCCATTTGCCCCAGGGGTCACATTAAATGTTCCCGGACGCCCCATGGTGGGGTCTGTCCCATCTTACAGATGTGGAAACTGAGCCTCAGGGACACGAAGTAGCTTCCAAGGTAGCGCAGAGAGGAAGGGCAGAGCTTGGATTCCAACCCTGGCCTGCCTGACTTTTCAGGGCTCACACTTGAAGGAGTTTTGGCTACAATTGCTGTTTTATCCCACGTATAGAGAGGAAGCTGAGGCTCAGAGAGGATAGGAAGATTCCTGGGTCACATAGCTGATAAGAGACTCGCAGCATTGGAGCCCAGGCTTGTCACACCCCACAGCTGTTTCCACCAGCTGCAGCCTGAATGTATCATTCTTTCATTCATTCCTTTATCCAGTGGGCATTTATAGAGCACCAGCTGTGGAGTAGGTACTGTTGTCCCAGGAATATTTTTGCTTTGGGCAGGGTCTTTGCAGGGAGACTTCAACCTTAAGAAGTCTAGATCCATACAAAGGAATATTATTCAGCCATAAAAAGGAAGGAAGCCCTGCTACATGCTACATCACGGATGATCCTTGAAAGCATGCTGAGTGAAAGAAGCCAGACGCAAAAGACCACAGTATGGTTCAATTTATATGACATGTTTAGAACAGACACATCCAGAGACAGAAAGTAGATTAGTGATTCCCAGGGGTAGGGGAGGGGGAATGGAGAATGATTGCAAATGTGTACTGGGCTTCCTTTTGGGACGATGAAAGTGTTCTAGAACTAGATAGTGGTGATCGTTGCACAATCATGCAAATATAATTAATGCTACTAAATTGTACACTTGAAAATGGTAAATTTTGTGTTCTGGTGTATTTTGCCACAATGAAAAATGGAAATGACGGAAATGAGGGGGATCAAAAGTTTAAAGAGGTCAGCCCTTCCCCCACCTTTCCTTCCCAGGGTCTTAGTCTCTCGGTGCTTAGAATGGGATGCACTGGGCAGAGAGTCTGCACTTCACACCATGTCCCACATGTGTGAGTTTGAGTGTGTGTGTGTGTGTGTGTGTGTGTGTGTGTGTGTGTGTGTGAGGGGTGTCTCAGGCTGATGGGGGAACAGACAAATAGGTGACAAGATGGTTTCGGCTAAACTGCCAAAGAGCAAAGAGGGGGTGGAGATGAGTGAAGGTTGAGGAAGGACCCCAGGGGAGCAATGTTGCCCCTAGGCATTAGTACAGGTCCGTGTCTCATGCATGTGGACCCAGTCGGCTGGTCCAGGAGTGGGCGAGTGATGGCCGCAGGGGCCAAAGTGACACACTGGGGAGCTATGCTTACTGTTCAGTCCTCATCACAGAGGAGAGATGGAGGTCAGGGGTCACATTGATATGAGTGTCTGTAGTTGACAGGTTGGTGTGAGGGGTGATTATGGCAGCATTGGGGTGGGGGGGTCGGGGGTCTGGGTGTGATTGTGTGACATGCGAGGGATCCAAGCAGCTTTGCCTCCACAAGTTCAGGGTTCAAAACCCCTCTTTTCCACTCCTAATAGAGTGACTCTGGGCCAGCCATTTTGTCTTTCTGTGCCTTGGTTACCCTATCTAAAAGGAGGATAATTAAGAGTCCCTGTCTTACAGGGTTGCTGAGAGAATGAAATGGGAAGTAAACACATAAGATGGGGGCTGCTCTTATGTTTTGCCCACTTTCCAGCTGAGAGAAACTGAGGCTCAGAGGCATGGGACCACCTGCCTGAGGTTGTACAGTATGGGTACGGACCAAGTGGGAGCCTAGGTTCATGGCCTCAGAGCCAAGCTGACCCTCACCCTTGACTGCCCCCACCTCTCTACACGCCTTCCTCTCCACCCCCAGGTCCCCCCGGCCAGTGCCAGGACTGAGCTTAGAGGGGCTGGCCTGGGGCCCAGGGGAGGTGGGGGGGGGGCGGCTGTTGCTGGGGGCTTGAATGAGGCAACCTTGCCTGGGAATCTGCTGGGCTCAAAGAGCTATTTATAGGCCTGCACTGGGATTGGGTGAGCCACCCCTGCCAGCCCTGAGTGCCTTCTCTGTACCCCCCACACTGGGGCCCAGGCCAGGGGCTGGAGCGAGTTGGGGGAGGAAGCAGGGGAGGAGGCTGGCGGGCCAGAACAGGAGCAGGGAGGTTGGACCTTCCAGGAGAGCTGGGTCTCAGAGGTGGACAGTAGCCCTCCAAAGTGCCTCTTAACATGCCCAAGGTGACACATGGACATGACACAAGCAGCCACATTCACATGTGTCGCACAATGTCACCAACGAACCCCTAACCCACATCACATCCCAGGTGGCTTATATACAACCACATGAGAGGCAAGGCCACATATACGTCACACAGACCACATACAACCTCATTTGGTCACACCCAAGCCATGCTGGTTGCACAACCAAACTCAGCCCCACCTCTAGTCCCTTCACACTCAAATGCACGCACTGCACCTTAGCTGTCTCGGCAGCCACCAACAGGTACATCTGCCCCACGTTGTTCACCTCCAACCCTGTTTATAGGCATGGGTGCACCTCCAGACAGCTAGCACCCAACTAAAATCACTGGGCACCCCTGGCACCCACATGGAGATGTATAGTCCTCCCGAGATCCATCTCAGAGCCCTGCCACTTGTGCTTACCATTCAACACACCCAGCTGTGGCTCCCGGTGAGCTCACTCCAGTCCCTTCACGCAGGGCCACTCCCTCCCACTCCTACTGTCACCCCCACTTCCCCAGGCTCCCAGGCTCCCAGGCTCGCACCCTGCCAGGACGGACAAGTCCAGCTGGAAGCTAGCGTGCATCTGTGTATTCTGAGGCAGGCCCTGTTGGACCCAGGCAGACCCTGGCAGATGAATCACACCTGGACCTGCCCCGCTGGGGGCTGCTGGCCTGGGAACCATCACATCCACCCCTACGTACTCTCCAGGCTGAAGCAATCATTACACTTATCCCCCAGGCGGAAATCAAGGCTTGAAGCTTTCTGAAGGCCTTTCCCTACCCTGCTCTGCCATGACAAACACATGGGAAGTTGGACCTGTTTTTTTGCCATGGGTGGGGCTGCATCCCCAGAGAGACACTTTGCTGACCCATACTTGCTGTGTGACTTCAGCAAATACCTGACTCTCTCTGAGCCTCTGTTCTTCTTTTGACAAATGCAAAACTCAGCTCAGTGGAGAGACCTCCAGAGCCAGAGAGGTTTGAATCCTGGTCGCCCCTGGATAACCTTAGCAAAATGACTTTGCTTTTCTGTGCCTCAGTTTCCCTCAGTGAACTGGAGTGGCAGCTCCTGGCTCTTCCAGAGCTTCCTCTGCCCCATCGCCTGGGTGAGGAGGGAGGGAGTGCCTAGTCTCTCCTCACTCAGGCAAATGAATGGACCACTTTTGGCTGCTCTGCTGGGAGCTTAGAGCTGCTAATTCCCTGGAGAAACAGGAGGTTCTTTCATGCCCAGGCGCCAGTGGGGTGAGGAGGCGGGAAGAGGGTACTGAGCTGGCCTCATCCCAGTGGGCAAGGTGGCTCCATGCCAAGACCAAGAGTGGCAAGGGGGGCCCTAGGGCCATGATTCTTCCCTGGGGGACATTGGCTCTATCCTCAGCTGTAAAATGGAGGTGACATGGACCAGTACCACAGGTTTGATGAACCAGTGGATGGAGACAGAATGTGGCTTCAAGTCAAACACAGGACTGGCTCTTAACAAAGGCTGGCCACTGTTGTTATGTGTCAGTCCATTGAGTCCACTGAGTTCTCCAGCAGTCCTATAAATAGAATTCCCTCCATTTCACAGATGAGGAAACTGAGGCTCAGAGAGGTCAACATGCTTGTCCAAGATCACAGGCCAGTGAGTGAGTGACCCACCCAGGATCTGAACCAAATCTGGGCCCTCCAGGGTCCATGCTCTTCCCACTTTCCTCTGGGAATAGAGAGGTCTTTTCTGCCACCCGCAGTCCTGGCCCCAGCCCTGAGACCAACAGAGCCAGGTCTAGATGGCACCAGGCCATGACTGAATGCAGGAAGTCCTGGCAGGCAGGGGCTGATGGGGCGACCCTTCCGCTAGTGTCCCAGTTTCCCAGCCAGCCCCCCCACCGGCCCCCACCGTCCTGGAGTGGGCTTGGGACGATACTAGTAGGATGCCAAGAGAACCATTCCCCTAGCCCTTGAAGAAAGGGGCTGGATTCTAGACCATTCAGCTAAAGCCAGGAAACTGCAGCCTCCTGCCAGTGGCTGATCAGTTTCAGAACCCTCCATTCATGCAGATGGGATGGTGTCCTGCCCTTTCTCAAACATCTTCAGGCTCAGCAGGATCTTGATCCATGAAGCCTGTCCCAGGCAGCATTTACTAGGAAGAAAGATTTGGAGGCTAAGCCTCCTGTGTTCCAGCTGGGACACGGGAGGTTGATGAAGACTCGCTGTACAGGCACTATCGTGGCCTCTTCCTCGGCTCTTCCTTTGGTCCCTGGGAGGCAGTGAAGTGCGAGGCAGCATTAGCAGTTACAGAATGGATTTGGCAGACTTCCCCAGGTAGGGAGACATCATTATCTCTCAGACTCCAAAACCAGTGCTCTATACCCACAGGCATCAGAGACTGCGCCCCACACACACTCGGCACACAATGTTTTCTGTGCCTGCCTTCGACCTCCAGCTCCAATGGAAACTTAATCACCGGATGAAGGCCCTTTAAGAGGCGGGCACGGAAGGGCGGGGCTCAAATTACATCCTGCCCCGAGAGCGCAGGCTGGGCGGGTCTGAGTGACATTGCGCCTGCGCGGTGTCCTCGTGGTTCCGGGTCTCGCTTGGTTCTCCGAGCTGTTCGTAGAGAGACTGAGGTTCGGAGCCTGAGCAAACCCACAGGAAACCTGTTTCCCTTCCTTGGACCCGCTGTTAAAGTCTGGCCTCGGGTCACTGGCAGTTTCTTTGAAACCCTCGCAGACTCAGGCGTGGTCGAGTTCGCGCTGCTGCGGCTTCGTTGGCACCGGGATTCGAACACCGGCCGAAGTCAGCTCTGAGCCGTGAGGCTTTGTGGAGCCGAAATGACTCACTCTTTGGTTTGTCCAGAGACAGTGAGCAGGTGAGAACCTGGCCGCCGGGCAGCGGCGGGCGTGGCCCTTGAGCCCCGGGTTGACAGAGCTGGGGGTACCGGGGGAAGCTGGAGGCGAGGGGGGGGGGCGGGCCCTCTGGTGGGCGGGAACTCGGCGCTTGGTTCAGCCCCTCTTTTCTCCCGGATTCTGGTGCCTCCAGGGTGAGTTCAGTGCTGAATCGCAACACCCGGCAGTTTGGAAAGAAGCATCTGTTCGACCAGAATGAGGAGACATGCTGGAACTCGGACCAGGTGAGGCACCTCTCCCTGGATCCTCTACCCCCTCCCGTGAATCAGATTCAGGGGTCCAGAGTGCCTTGAGAGCTAAGGAGAACTCCAGCTGGGGAGTCAAGTTGGCCACGGAGGAATGTGTGCGAACGGCCCCCTCCCACCACCATCGACTGTGTGAATGAGACCGGTATAGCAGGGCTCTGAGCAAGTGATTGTGAGCCTCAGTTTCCCTGTCTGCTTCCAGGGCCCCTCCCAGTGGGTGATACTAGAGTTTCCTCAGCGCATCCGTGTCTCCCAGCTGCAGATCCAGTTTCAGGGGGGCTTCTCCAGTCGCCGGGGCCACCTGGAAGGTACTGGAAGGCTCTGGAAGGTGGGGGTTTGGGAGGGGAACCCCAGCCTCACAGCCTGCCCCTTTTCCTGCTGCAGGTTCCCAGGGGAGTGAGGCTCTTTGCAAGATTGTGGACTTCTACCCTGAGGACAACAACTCCCTTCAGATATCCTGCCTGGGCCTCTGGGGTGGAGGGGTGAGGGGATGGTCTGTGCCTCTGAAGGCTGTGGATCCTAGTGTGTGACCTTGAGCAAGTGGCTCTGGGCCTCCATTGCTTCATCTGTAAAATGCGCTGATGGTAACCTGTTCTATGTGAGAGCTTCAGAGGGGCTCACAGTGTGCTGGGTCATGCAGCATACTGGTGGTGTCTGAGCTGGGGCTGGTGGATGGGAAATGATGAGCTACCTGTTTCTCTTGACTGCCTGTGCTCACACCTTCCCTGTGCCTGCTGCCGAGGTGGACCAGCTGAAGATGACACTTGAGGACGCCACTGACTTTTTTGGCCGAGTAGTCATCTACCACCTGCGAGTGCTGGGGGAGAGGGTGTGAGGCCACTGGGTAGCCGACTCCTCCAGGAGACCCTTGGGGAAGCACAGTGAAGTCCTTCAAGTTATGCACACAGAAGGTTTATTGGTTCCTCTCGGGAAGGATCCCCCCCCACTGTCTGTCCAGGAGCTGCCTTTGAAGCTAGTTCTAGGTCAACTGTTTTGTTCCCTGAGTATCTGAGTCCCCAGCAGGCAGTCTTCACTCAGGATCTGCGGGCACCAGGTTGCTCTGGAAGAGTTTGAGGATGTGGTTCTCGATCACCTGTTGCACTGGAAACAGGACAGGGGAAAGGTGGGCCATGAATCCAATGGAGGCTGCAGGGGCAACGGCCAAAGTGTACACTTTCCTGGGGGATGAGCTGGGGTATCCCACCATGAGAACTGCACCCTGCCTCTCGGGGGCAGAGAGGGATCTCCAAGCCCTGGGACATGGATGGAGGACCTACATCACACATGGGGAAATCCACACTCTCCCCAGAGTACAGCTGGGAAGACAGGCACCCAAGCCAGGAAACTCAACTTCCCCATGGTTTGTAAAAATGCACTTTTGGAGGCTTTTTAGAGTCATAAAAACAGTCTTTATCAAACAAAATTGGTGACTTGTGACTTTTATTAAAGGATGAGAGGGGCCTTGAGGAATGATTTCTGTCCCAAGTGGGATAAAACTCAGAGGAATCCCCCCATGACCCCAAGGGTTTGGTTCTATTAATATCTCTCCATTTTCTAGATGGGGAAGCTGAAGGGGGAAATGGAGAATCAAAACTGGGGTCTGCCTATGGGCCCTACTCACACCTACCTCTTGCCACAGAGAGGGCTAGCCTCAGTGAGCCTGTGCGCTGTGGCTCCTTGGCATCCTCATTCTGCCAGGCCTGTGTGTGTGTGTACTGTTCCTCCAGCCTGGACACCACTCTCCCTCCCTCCCCTTGGGCCTCCAGGAAGCCCTCCCTGACTCCCACCTATCATGGGGCTGGGCCAGAGCTCCCTTTGGGCCTCCCAGTGTCTGTGTGTATCCCATCATGAACCCAGTCGCTGACCCACATCAGCCTCCTGCACGTGCCCAGGCCAGGTACACTGTGGCACTAGATGTTTGCTAACATGAACGCTCTCACTGCTGGCATGTGACACGTCCGAGAGGCATGTCCTGTGTACCCCTCTGCAATCACCCTACATACAGCACACTGTCACTGCCCCATGTCTCAGGCTGACCTTTCCGATATCCTAGGGCCACGGCAAGATCCATTGGGGTATAGCCAGAGTCAGCCTCCGTGGTGAGATCAGCTCCTCGGGCTGCAAAGCAAAGCAGGTGTACAGGGGGGTGGGGGTGGGGGTAGGGGACTGGGAGCCCAGAATGGGGCATGGCGATTTGGGAGGTCCAGTGATCCCTCACAGTACAGCCACAGGCCTGCTGGTTGCCGGTGTGGGCCTGGATGAGAACCTGAGCTCTCCAAAGAATGTGGCCAATAGAATCCCCATCTCCAGGGTCCCTGAGGCAAGGAGGGTGTGGGTGTTCAACCCAGTTAGCTAGACCCCGGTACTATCCCACCGTCTCCTGTCCCCAAATCAGTCCTCTGGGAAAAGCAGATAGTGACCACGCATCCCAAGAGCTGTTCAAGCAGAGCTTGGACCCCTCCCTGGCCCTCAGGATTCCTGGGGGGCCAGCTGCTACTCCCACTTACCCAACAAGGCTTCTACGCACTTCACGTGGTTCCCACGCACAGCATACAGCAGTGGTGTCCCTCCATTCTGTTAAGGGCAGGGGCAAGAGCAACCAACATTCTGTCTTTTCCAGATTCTCACAACACCCCCAACCCTCTAATTTAATGTGGTTCCTCCTCCTACTCATCACCTGGTCTAATTCCTCCTTTGGGTCTCAGCTTAGATACCCCTTCTTTCAGGAAGGCCTCCTTGACTTCCCTTGGCTATGTAAGCCACTTCCAGGCCCTTGCAGTTGCCTGTGTGTCTGCTATCACAGCGGTATTCACATTTCAGCTGACTGCTTATGTATCGTCTTCCTCTTCCTCCCCGCTAAACTAGGAGCTCTGCGAGGTCAGGGATGGGTCTGTCTTGTGTTCTCAGGACCTATAACAGGCCTGGTACCCTGTGAGGTGCGCAGGGCCAGTGGCTGGTGCCTCACCCAGTCGTAGATGTTGATGTCCACGTCACGCTCGAGCAGCAGCCCCACGATGTCTGTGTAGCCGCCCATGCTGGCCAGTGACAGGGCACTTTCCCGCTCCTTGGCCAGGATGTGGGGGTCAGCACCCTGCAGTGGGGTGGGGGTGGGGGGCAGAGGGAGTGGTGATGGGATGGGTGGGGCATCGCCTGGAATCCTGGGATACCCACTGCGGCCACATCTTACAGACATGGCACCAGCTGACTCAGACCCCAGCCCACCCTCAAGTCCCTGGGAAGCCCTGAGCTGGGCTGGACGCACCCACTCGAGCAAGAAGCGGACAGTCTCGATTTCTCCGAAGGCGGAGGCCCAGATGAGTGGGGTGAAGCCATGCTCGTCCGGCTTGTTGATGAGGTTGTCGCCTGGCAGGAGGGGGGTGGTACCACTGGGATGCACCCCTGCCCACTCTCCCCAGTGCTTGCGGGAGCAGGGACAGGGCAGGCGGCTGGGGTCAGACGTGGGCGGGGGGGTTACATGTGTGGACATGCTCAAACGTGTAGATAGGTGAACATACGTGGAGCCTCAGGTCATTTCAGGACCCACATGCATACCCCAACATGTGTGGTCAGACAGGTATGGATACACCAGTGTACTCGTGTGGACACACACCTTTCCTCAGATGTTCCTTCAGCTGGCTCAGCTCCCCTTGGGCCGCAAGCTGGTGGATGGACAGGGCTAGGGGCCAGAGAGAGCCAGAGTCCTCACCCATCCCGTCCCGGCTCCGTGCCTCAATTTACCCCAACCAAAGTTGCTCCTCTCAGCCCCTGCCACTCCTCCTGCCCCTGCCCTACTACTTAGGGAGGCCGGGGGGGTGGGGTGGGTAACCAGAGGCCCACTTACAGTCCAGGGTGGCTGGCAGGGCCGAAACCTCGTTCCCCCGCTGCCGGTTGGTGAGGGTTGTTGAGTGCTTCAGGGAGCTGCCTCCTGGAAGAGAAAGAAATGGCCTCAGTTTCCTCTCAGTATGTTTCTGGGGCTTCAGACAAGTCTTTGGGGGCCTGAAGCTACCAAAGACAGTGCCTCACTCCACCATTCACTCACTCTGCCCTCCTGGTGAGCCTTTCTCCTCTACACCTGGTGACATTCTGGGCAAATGAGACATAGTCCCTGCCTTCAAAGTGGGGGGGGGGGTCAGACAGAAATAAAGAAATAAGTGTTCAGGAGCTACAAAAAGCAGGTAGAAGAGAGAAGAAAGAGGGGAGGGCGGGGGTGAGTCCATTTTAGACAAGGTGGTCAGGGAGGGCCACTCTGAGGAGAGGACACCAACCGAGAGCTTGGTCAGTTGAAGAAAACCAGCCCTGGGAAGAGGTGTGAGAAGAACTTTCCGCCCAGAGGGAACAGCAGGGACCAAGGCCCCAGGAAGTACTGAATTCAACGTGTTCAAGGACTCTAGCCAAAAGAAATCCTTGGGTCCTTAATAGGGTCAACAGAATCACCATCTGACCCAGCAATTCCACTCCTAAGTATCTACCCCAAAGAGCTGAAATCAACTGCTCAGACAAAAACTTGTACACCAATGTGTACAGCAATGCTAATCACGATTGCCAAAAGAGGAACAACCCTAGTGTCCATCAGTGGATGAAGGGATAAGCAAAATGTCGTCTGGAATGGACTATTATCAGGTCATAAAAAGTAAAGAAGCACTGACACATGCTGTAATGCGAATGAACCTCAAAAACACCACGCTGAGGGGCGCCTGGCTGGCTTGGTCAGAGGAGCATGTGACTCTTGATCTCGGGCTCATGGGTTCAAGCCCCAGGTGGGATGTAGAGATTAAATAAATAAAACTTAAAACAAAAAACCATCATGCTAGCAAAAGAAGCCAGACACAAAAGACATGTTGTATGATTCATTTATATGAAACGTCTAGGACAAGCAAATCCATAGAGACAGAAAGTAGATTACTGTTGATGGAGGCAGGGGAGGAGGGATGGAGAGTGACTACTAACGGGGATGGGGTTTCCTTTGGGGTGATGGAAATGGTCTGGAATAATAGAGGTGGGGGTTACACACATTGTGAATGTACTTACTGCCACTGAACTGTATGCAAGTCTGTTTAAAATAGTAACTTTTACGTCATGTGGATTTAGCCATCATCTATACATATGTGTGTATGTGTGTGTGCATGTATAAAAGTAATCTCTCACTGGGTGAGAGAGAAGACACATCCCAGGTAGTGGAACATAAAGACAGAGGTCCTATCTTGGGCCTGACATTCCATTGTCCTTGCATCCTAGACGCAGGAGGAGTCCAGGGGAAATATCCTACCTACCCTGAGGTGAGGAGGCACCAGCATCCGGTTCAGGATTCCCAGGCTCCAGGGTGCAGGGGAAAAGACTGAGCACCACAGTATCTGAGCCATCAGGGGCCTCATCCCCAGGGTCTTCAGGGTCCCCATATTCTGGGATGGGGAGCTGCTGGGTCACACTGAGGTCCTCTGCAGGCTGGGTGGGCTCCATGGGGGAAGCTGGTGGAAGCACCAAAAGGGGAGAGAGAATAATTCTCAACAACTCCTATTAAGTAGGCACCAACGGCATACCCAACTTTGCGCAGTGAGGGTGGCTAAACTCTAGCTCAGCTGGGAAGTAAAAACCAGAGTCCATCTGCTTTTCAGGCCCACTCCTCCACCCTCCTCACTAGGACACATACAACATGCTTTACTTAAAATGGGGTCAACTACCTGGGTTCAAATCCCTCCAATTATAGGCGGAGAACTTGGGTACATGACAACTTCTCTGAGCCTCAATTTACTCATTAATAAAATAGGGAAGTGAGGTCTAAAATCACGCTTGTAAACAGCTAAGCTGGGGGCCTTATATACGGGCAGAGCTTAATAAACGTTCTCTGTAGTTATTTTTTGGGGGGGCCCCAGAATGAGTGAGTGCTCAACAAAGATGTGATTGGTCCCATCCCCATCGGTCCCTCCCAAACAGATCCAGCAGGTCCACTCACCTCTAAAGAGCCTCTGTCACCCCAAGCCGCAAGCACGGGTCCCCCAAAACTTGGGGGCCCAATTCACAAACTTTTCTCCTTCAACTGATACAGGAGGGAGCAAGCTAGAACCTGGACCCTCAGCGTCCTGGATTCTTCTGCCGGGACAGAGAGCAACTTGATACGCGACCGCTACCCCCACCCCAGAGCTCTCCCACTGCGCCTGCGCACCCTGCCTCCCCAAAAGTGCCTAAAGGCGAGAGCTGTAGAAGCTGCTTCTGGCCCTTTAAGACTTGAGGGAGGGGCGTGGTTTCCGCTGGGGCCCAAGCAGGCTGTTGCGCTTGCGCACTCTTTCCCCGGCATCTCCGGAGGGAGCCCGGCCGGGTCAGAAGGGATGGGTGGAGCCTCAGAGGATTCTGAGGATTTCATTGCGCCTGTCTTCCGTCACTCCCCCCCAGCTCCGCCCACAGATTTTTCCAGAGGGTGCCGCTAGGCTCCCGTTGAGGCCGGATGGGTGGGACTTTCTCCAGTTGGGAAGACGGTGGGCGGGGAGCAGTCGGGGCGTCAGGGATTTAAAGGGGCGCCACTGCCGTTGCACCCGTCCACAACAATGCCCTCTTTGCGGTCCTGGAGGCTTATGAGCATGTGTAAGGATCTGATGGCAGCAGGAGGGTACAGAAAGGCCGTTTAAAGCAGCCCGAAGTGGGCAATGTTTGGAACCATTTCCCCAATTCTTCTACCCCCGGAAAAGGGAGTTCGGGAAGGGAGGGCGCCCTTGCCCCTCCCTGACTAGGTGTCCCTTCTGGAGCTTCAGGGATTCTCCGCCCCTTCCTCACCCGCCTACCGGTGTGCCTCCTTCCCCAGTCTCTCACTCACGGCTTCTCTCCAGTTTGGGTACTCAGAAAGGACTGGGGAAGGAAGGCCAATTGACACCGGAACTAGAGTGGCGCAGCGTTTGGTTTCACAGGGGGAGATTTAGGTAGCATTCCCCACAGCCGAACTTCTGCTTCCGGTCTTCGGATCGGTCCGAGGTAGCTATGGAGGAACCGGAGATGCAACTCAAGGGAAAGAAAGGTGGTGCAGAGCCTTGGGCTGGGCGGAAGGGTGACCCGACAGGGCAGGAGGGGACAAAGGCTTGGAGGGAGCATGCGGGGAAACTAATTGAACTACCATTGAATCCTGGCTCGGCCGTTGACTAGTTTTAAAACCTTTAGAAAGTCTCCGTGCCTCGGTTTTGTCATCTGTAAAATGGGGTGTATGTTAGTCTCTCCCGGTCCCCCATAGGTTTGTTGTGAGAATTCAATGACCTGATGTTTGTAATGCATTAGAAGAACGCCTGGGACTTGGCAGTCGCTGTGCGTATTATTCCCTAATATGTTTACGCAATTGTCTGGGTTTACGTTAAAATACTTGTGAGTCAACGTGTTTACAAATTACAAAGTGCCACAAACTATTTTTTTTTTTAAAGATTTTACTTATTTACTTGACAAAGACACAGTGAGAGAGGACACATAAGCAGGGGGAGTGGGAGGGAGAAGCAGGCTTCCCGCCGAGCAGGGAGCCCGATGCGGGGCTTGATCCCAGGACCCCGGGGTCATGACCTGAGCCGAAGGCAGACTCTTAACGACTCAGCCACCCAGGCGCCCCTGCCACAAACTATTTCTGAGTCATAAAGGTTTTTATTTTATCACACACGTTATTTCTAGTCGATTATTTAGAAGGCACAAGTACATTTCATTCCACCTTCTTGCAACAACACTGAAGGGTAAGCTGTTATGCACATTTTCAAAATGAGGAGGACTAGGAGGATTAGAGTACATACAGTTTAGAGGTTGCAGGATGGGCTCTGCCCCACTGAGGGCGCAGTAGTGAGCTAGACAGACTGACACTGGCCAGACTCATGCACAGCCTCCTTTGAATCCCCGACACACCAGGGTTCTCTCTCTTGTCCACCGCACTGTACTGGGCAATAGCATGGGGTCCATCCCTGTAACAAACCTTGAGTGGGTGCTATTATCACTCTGTTTTTACAGATGAGGAAACTGAGGCTCAGAGAATCTCCTGCCCTCAAGAATCCAAGCTTTGTTTTTTTTTTTTTTTACACATGTAACTAATAAAGTGTAAGAGAAATGAACAAGGTGCTGAAGGTTGAGAATGAGGTGGAAGGGACATCTGATTAAGCTTGGTGATCAGGGAAGACCTTGCCCAGGAGGTGACATTTGAGTTGAGACAGGAGGGATGAAAAGAAGCCAATGAGGGAAGGGGGAGTCAGTGGCAGAACAACAGGTGCAAAGTCACTGAGGTGGCAAAGTGTTCAGAGCTGTGCGGCAATACGGCAGCTCCTGGTCACGATACTTGTGGGTATTTAATTTAATTAAAATTAGGTAAAATTTAAAATTCATACAGTGAGCATCGAGTAATGTATAGAATTGTTGAATCACTACATTAGTACACCTGAAACTGTATGTAACTGTAATGTAACTGTATGTGAACTATACTGGAATTAAGATTTAAAAAAAATAATAAAATTCAGTTTGTGAGTCATATTAGCCACATTTCAAGTGCTCAGTGGCCATATGTGCCTAGTGCCTATGTTATTGGATACTATAGATTATAGAACCTTTCTATAATCTCAGTTCTTTTGGACAGTACTAGGGTATTCAAGGAACAGCCAGGAGGTCATTGTGCCTTGGGTGGAGGGTGAGGAGGGCAGGGAGGTCAACAGCAGGCAGAATGTAGAGCCTTATGGGCCATAGTAAGTTAGGTGATTTTATGCTGTGGTCGATGGGAGCCATGGGAGGATTTCAGACAAGGGAGGGACATATCTGATAGGTTCATTAGGAGCTCACTTCATCTGTTGTGTGGAGATTGGACTGTTGGCAGAGGGGAAGCAGGGAGACCAGGGAGGAGCTGACTGAACTTGGTATTCAGGTGGGAGGTGGCCACACCCAGACCAGTGGGGGCAGTGTAGTGGTAAGAATGGATGAGGGAAGAGAGAGAAATAGGAGAGGGAGGAAGCTGAGCAAGGAGTGCTGTCAGGTAAAATTCTCAGCCTGATCCGTCAGGAGAACTCAGAAGGATGAGTTATACCTCCACATTGTCCCAACAAAAGGCATGGGACATGATTTAATACCCTTTGATGGTCAGTCATGGCTGAAGGCCATCCAGGGATCTAAGCTTCCAGGCATTTTCAGGTCCAGTAACTGGTGGGACCCTCTGAAGAAGAATCTCAGATTCATTCCTTGGGATAAAAGGAATGTGAAAGGGTCCAAGTGGACAGAAGCAGTGTCTACTACAGGTGGGCTTGGGAGGGGAAAGATCATGAGTCCACTGGATATTTTTTTTTAAAGATTTTATTTATTTATTTGAGAGAGAGAGAATGAGAGAGAGCACGAGAGGGAAGAGGGTCAGAGGGAGAAGCAGACCCCCTGCTGAGCAGGGAGCCCAATGTAGGACTCGATCCCAGGACTCCAGGATCATGACCTGAGCGGAAGGCAGTCGCTTAACCAACTGAGCCACCCAGGTGCCCCACTGGATGTGTTAACATCATGATAAGTGAGGCCTTTTCTGTGACCATCTCCTTCCACCTATCACCAGGGCCACAGGTCACCTAGCTCCTGGGTGGGACACTGGGCAGTCCTCACTGCCTAGCTGGACTCATGGATTAAGCAATCAATCAAGAGTCTTATGCTTTGTCCCTGTGTCTCTGCTGCCCTTCCCCTTGTTCTGCCACCCCCCCACCCCTACCCCCAACTTGATTCTCAATCCAGTCACAGACAAGTTCACTGAGAGCGTCTATGTCCTTGCCAACGAGCCGTCCGTGGCCCTATACCGGCTGCAGGAACACGTGCGCCGCTCTCTGCCCGAGCTGGCCCAGCATAAGGTGAGCTCCACTTGCCCTTTCCCCTGCCCTCCCCCAGAGTCCTCACGTCATGAGCCAGGACCTGCCATGTGGAGCTGGGGCTGTTGGGGGAGGAGTCAAAGCTGGGACCCCGGCAAGGAGGCACAAGGTCACTGAGACAGGTTGGGGCCATGGGTGGACAGACTTGGGAGAAGGGGACGCAGGATGTGCATTTGTTGTGACCTGTGTAGTGAGAAGGAGGCAGCACGTGTGGACCCGAGGGAAAGATGTGCCAGGCAGAGGGAACAGCCAGTGCAGAAGCTCTGAAGCACGTTAGCCAGGTGTTCAGAGAAAGCCCAGGCTGGTGGGGGAGGGGATCTGTAGGAGGGAAGATCAGAATGGAGGTGGCTGGTCTCTGTGGCCGCAGTGATGGGTGATCAGGTGCTCCATCCCAGAGAACTGGGAGGGTGGAGGTGGCAGCCCCCTCGATAACAGCTTCCTATCCCCCACAGGCTGACATGCAGCGGTGGGAGGAGCAGAGCCAGGGAGCCATTTACACAGTGGAGTATGCCTGCAGGTGAGCACAGCAGCCTCCCCACTGCCGGGGGCACCTCTTGGGCATTCAGGGGCATCTCAGCCAGCTGCCCAGTGAATCTTGCCCTGCTGAATGCACCTGAGTTGAAGCATGTGGATCTTGACTTACCTGGCCACACAGCAGGTTCCAGCCCAGGCCTGTGCTTCTCACCATTGGCCCAACCCGCACGTGCCTCAGGCAGGCTTCTTCAGGGAGCTGAGCCCCTCCCCATGTGTCATAGGAAGGGGTGATAACGGTTTCGGGGAGGTACCAACTGGGCCAGGAGCCAGTGCCTCAAGGGGCATTTCCATCCCACAGCCAGGACCACAGATTGGCCAGTGGGATGAACAGCAGCTTGGGGGGAGGGCCAAAGCACAAATATGGCTGTTTATTTTTAAATGTTTATGTATTTATTTATTTTAAGATTTTATTTATTTATTAGCACAAGTGCGGGGGGTGCAGAGGGAGAGTGAGAGACTCCCCACTGAGCAGGGAGCCCAATGTGGGACTCGATCCCAGGGCTCTGGGATCATGACCTGACCTGAAGGCAGACTCTTAATGGACTGAGCCACCCAGGTGCCCCTTAAATTTTGATTTCTTTCCAATTTTTTCTTTTAATTTTAAGTAGGCTCCACACCCAATGTGGGGCTCAAACTCAGGACCCTGAGGTCAAGAGCTGCAAGCTCCACTGAGTGAGCCAGCGAGTCGCCCCTCCGGTTTTTTTTATTGTGTAACATACACATAAAATTTATCACCTTGACCATTTTTAAGTGTACAGTTCAGTGGTATTAAATACATTCGTAATGCTGTGCAGCCATCACCACCATCCATTTCCAGAATTTTTTTCATCTGGCAAATCTGAAATTCTCCCCGTTCAACACTAATTCACCTTCCCCTCTCTCCTAGCCCCTGGCATCCACCATTCTGTTTCCTGTTTAAGAATCTGACCATTCTAGGGACCTCACACAATTGGAATCTACAGTATTTGTCTTTTGTGTCCATCTCCTGTCCCTCAGCATGCTGTCCCCCAGGTCTCCCTGTGTGGCAGCCTGTGTCAGAATGTCCTTCCTCCTGAAGGTCGAATGGCATCCCATTGCATAGGGGCACCACATCGTAGGCATCTGTCAGTGGACATTTGGGTGGCTTCCATGCTTTAGCTACTGTGGATAGTGTTGCTGTGAACGTGAGTGGACCCTTTATTCTTATTCTTCTTAGTTTGTGTTTAGCTTTCACTAAATCTTCAGATCTCCTCTGCCCCGCCCCCGCCAAGGGAAAGGTGTGTGAGAGAGTAAAAAGCGGTAGTCAGCATTTCTTTTCATCATTGCACCTTTGTAGGGCTTGCCTCCTGCTCTTCTGTTGGTTCCCCTAACTATACTTAACGTCCTGGCTTCTTCTGTTTGCCTCGGGAGTCTGGCAGTTTCATTTAGAAGTGCTGCTTGCCCTTTGTGCTGGCTAAGTCATTTTGGTGGAGGCCGGACACACCGGCAGTTCTCATCTGTGGCACCGTGGGCTTGGCCTGCCTGTTTCTGTTGTGTGGGCGAAGGTTCCTTGACAGGAAGTCCTGCTGCCAGGGGCACTGAGCTGAGTGTTCTGGCATCAGCAGCCTTGGCCCCTCCACTGGGACAGATGGCGTTTTCTTGAGGATGGTGGCCTCAGATACCCTCCTTAATTAGCTCAAGGAAGAGTAGAAAAGAAGTAGAGGAGTTTCTGTCTCACGTCTGCCAAACAGCTGCCAGACAGCTTCTGGACAGCTGCGAGCTCGCTAGCAAGGCCCAGGTTAAAGGAAGAACACGTCAGAGTCCGTACTTTTCTCCCGGTTCTTCTAGCTGCCCCATCTAGTGCAGGAGTCCAGGCTATGGGTGACTGTTCATGCTTAAAATTTTAATGCAGCAAAATGAAATAAAAGATTCATCTCCTCTGTCTCACATAACCATATTTCAGGTGCTTAGCAGCCAAGTCAGTGGATAAAGAATGTATCTACCATGTTCCAGAAAGTTCCACTGGGCCATGCTGAGCTAGGCAGGAGGCCAGTGTACTCTGAGCACTTCTCTTGAGGGAGATGTAAATTTCTCTATGCTAAGAGACCAGGTTTCCTTTACGGACATGAAAGAGCCCTTACCTTTTAGTTGTTCAAAATGCTTTACACAGTGTTAACAGTTGGTGTAAAATTTAAAGGTATTAAATTGGGGTAAACTATTCAGTAGGGAACTTATAATAGCGAGCTTTTTATCAAGGTGGGCAAACACAGAAAAGCTGACTGCATTTGGTGGTGCTAAGATGAGCAAGCTAACAGAGCAGGTGACAGCCAAGACTCCTCCCTGCCCCCACTCCCGCTTTGATCTCCGGGCCATTTTCCAGCAGGTCCCTGGCTGATAATCAATGGGAGTGATTTCTTGGTCTTTATTAGAAGGGCTTTAAAATGACATTTTTATTTTTACTGCAGATGTTACACAGGTGACTTGCTGGCATTAGCAAGGCCCTGAGTGGCCTGGTAAACATTTTCCTCTAGTGCCTTTGGAAAGGCCATTTTCCTTAGACATTCATCAATGTGGCACCAACACGAGGTTAGCACAGCTTTGCCGTGGTGCCCCCCCCCCACCAAACAGTGGTGAATTATTCTAGTTCCCTCCAAACTCACCTCCAGAGCTTTTCATAGTTGAGTTGATAAGCTTCCTTCAGAGGCAGGAATAGGTTATCTAAGAGGAAAGCAAGATGTCTTTGAGGGTATCTTTACATGCTTATAGCGTCTTCAAAACATTAGGTGATCAAAAAAAAAAAAAAAATTAGGTGATCCAGGGGCACCTGGGTGGCTCAGTTGGTTAAGCGTCTACCTTTGGCTGAGGTCGTGATCCCAGGGTCCTGGGATCCAGTTCCACATCAGGCTCCCTGCTCAGCGGGGGGCCTGCTTCTCTCTCTCCCTCTGCCATTCCCCCTACTTGTGCTGTCTCTCTCTCTCTCCAATAAATAAATAAAATCTTTACAAAAAACCAAACCAAACAAACAAAAAAAGATTAGTTGATCTAGCAGCAGGGATGTAAAAGTTGCATCTAGGGTGCCTGGCTGCCTCAGGAGAAAGAGCATGTGACCCTTGATCTCGGGGTCATGAGTTCGAGCCCTGTGTTAGGTGTAGAGATTACTTAAGTGGATAAATAAATAAAAACTTAAAAAAAAGTTGCATCTGGCCATCATGTGCTCTGTTGGATGGATGTCATCTAGGCACGGCAGAGAAATCTAAAGTTGAAGCCCATGATGAGCCCTCCAGGAGGACCATAGTATCCCCCAGGTGCCTGCTGAGCCCTGAGCCCATGCAGAACCTCCACCAACGTCCGTTTGAGAGGATACACCTGCACGCATGGGAAGGGGAGGGTAAAGCAGGCGTGGTGCCGACAGGGTCCATCCTCCCATTTTAGCGCCGTGAAGAACCTCGTCGACAGCAGCGTCTACTTCCGCAGCGTGGAGGGTCTTCTCAAACAGGCCATCAGCATCCGGGACCACATGAACGCTGCTGCCCAGGGCCACAGGTAGCTCCGGGGACCGCGCCCTCCTGCTGCTCTCAGCCTCCTCACTGTAAGGACCTTTGCTGCTCAGCCAGGAACTGCCGCTTCTCACTCCTTAGCTCCCTTTCCTCATCTCATGGTATCTGGTGGCTTCCTCTTGTCCTTTGGCATCTGTAGTGGGAGAGTTCAGCCACTCAGCACCTAGTCCTGAGCTCTGCTGTGGGTCCAGCCCTGGGCTGGGGACTGGGGACACGGCAGTGACCAACACCCGCGTGCTCCTGGTCTCACGGGGAAGCACACAGCGACCAGGTAAACACGGAACAGACCAGAGCACTTCAGATACATGAAGGAAGAAAAGGGAGGTGGGAGCAGAGGCCTGAACACCATGCAGACAGAGGTGCCCTGGTGAGGCCAGAGGCCCTGGGGCTGGTGATCTGGGGCTAGTGTTGGAGGAACATCTAGGAGGTGCGTGCGACCGGAGCTGGGGAGCAAGGGGGAGCCTTACCAGCAGCAGGGAGGGCCCCGGAGCTGAAGGAGGCTTCAGACTGAGCACCAGACGGCCTCAAAATGAAAAGCACTTGCAGTCCTTGCACACGGGGGAGAGAGTTTTTGTTAACGTAATAAACATACATTTGAACACATGGGCACGTGCTGTGAGCTGGAACCCGACTTTGAGATATGTCTGGCTCCTGCAGTTTAGGGGTTCTGGCATGCCTGTCCCCCACCAGATGTTTAGAAGGAAAAAAAAAATCTGTGTCACTGTTTCTGAAAACTGAGACACAAGAATCGTCAAAAACAAAATAAGCCTTGTGGATGTATAAGAATGGGCACGCCGCTGTTTCTGAGGGTAGCATCCCGTGCGTTTCTCTGGGTTTGTTGTGCCGCAGGTCGGTGACAGCCATCCGGATGAGAGTTTACTGTGTAGTGTCACGCGTGGCACCCTGTGCACAGTAGGGCTGCGAAAAGCCATTGCTCTGACTTTTCATTCACGGTGTCCCGAGTGCTTTCGAAGGCCTTGCTTGAGCCTGCCACTGTGAAAAGGCAGGTGCTTCTGAAAAAGGCCATAGTGGCGTGATGCGCTTCTCCCCCTTCTCTGTGCCAGCCCTGTGGGTTTGAAGGGCCCGGTCCTGCATGAGTCCCCACCATGACCTCTGAAGTGGGTGGCTGGTCCCATTTTTACAGAGGATGCCCTGAAGGCTGAGGCCAGTGGTCTTAGGGGACCGGAGGGTGATCCAGTCCCATCTCGCCTAAGTGAGCAGGCCCGACTGGCCTCTGACCTCGGCCTCAAGGATGCTGCACATGTTTTGTTCCAGCCCTGAGGAACCACCCCCGCCCTCCTCAGCCTGATCTCAGAAGAGACTTGGAGGTGCTTTGGCCCCTCTGATGCAGGTCAGTGCCAAGTGGGGTCATGAGCCTCCTTCCTCCGTGCTCTGAACTAACCCACCCTCTCAGTGTCCCAAAAGGGACTTGCTTGTCTAACCATGTGGGCTTTCTCCCTGGGCTTGTAGGATGCTTTCATCAGTGGGAGGCTTCAGGGTGGTAGGGACCTTAAGCCCTCTGCTGCTCAGGACGTCGTCAGCCCTTCTCCCTCGTGCTCTTTTCTGCCACCTTCCTGCCCCTTATCCAGGCCACAGACCCTGTCCCAACCCCAAGTTCCCCCTGCCAAGGCAGAAAGGGGATTCCATGCTTCTCCTAACCTGCCACGTGCCCACTGCTTGCTCTGCTCACACACATTCTCTCAGGCAGAGCCCAGCATGGCGGTTACCCACCCAGCTCAGGAATCTTCGCCCCACTGCCGACCTGCCGTGTGACCCTGAGAAAGTCCCTCCCCTCTCTGGTCTCTGCTTTTCCCTTCTGTCAGAGTGGCTCGTCAGGCAGCGGAGGGTGCTGCGCCCAGTGATGTGTGTTGTAGCTGTCAGCTACTGCCGCATGACAGACTTTCCCAGAACACTGGGGCCAACACACCAGTCGTGGGCCTGCTCGCAGTTCTGCAACGTGGGCTGGGCCCCGCTGGGCAGGTTGGCCGGGCTGACCTGGAGGCCACCATCTGGCACTCATCAGAGTTTGATGGGGCTGCACAGTCAGAGGCGGCCTTGCTGTCACATCTGAATCTTGACCACTGCTGTCTGGCTGCTGGGGGTCCAGTCCTCCTGGGCATGGCCTCCCAGGCAGGCCAGCCCAGGCTTCTCTGGGGACCGGGTGCCAAAGAGAGCAGCCCCAGCATGCACGACGTTCACCTTGCGGCTGTTCCATTGGTCAAGGCCAGCCATGTGGCCAGGCCCAAAAGCCAAGGGGTGAGGCCTGCAGGGAGGCATCAACACCAAGAGTGTGGCTGACCACGTGAGGAGAGCATGGCGCCCAGGAAGGCCGCGCATGTTGCTCTTCTGTGCCCGTGGAGGGCAGACCCCGGCAGATGGGAGGCCCCTGAGGGACTTTCTAGCCCTTACTCTTGTAGCTCTCAAAGCCCTGCTCATTTGCTGGGCACTGTGATGGCGCTCTCAGAGGGCTGGGGTGAGGACCGGGCCTTCACAGCCCCAGAGCAATAGCGCCTCCCCAGAACCGAGAGACAACAGAGCTCCTGCCTGTGCGGTGTGAGGACTTCGTGAACAGCTGCTGGGTGCTACGTTTAGCTCTCTCGGGGTACTGGGGAGTCCCACAGGCTGTGGGATTGCCTAGGGGGCATCAGGAGGGCCTGGAGCAGGGGGGGCTGCCAAGAGCATCAGCAGCCCACCCCAGTGGCCTGCACAGGGTTTCCCACCAGCCCTGGGCCCACAGACCACCATCTCCCTCCTCGTCTTTGCCCTGGTCCCTCCCACCATCCAGCCTCAAGGATACTGCCCTTCCGACACCCCGTGTCTTCTACCGTCCCTCTGCTGCTGCAGCCCCTCGGAATAAAATGCTCTGTGGCTCCTCTGGATCCTGCCTGTGTCCCTACAGACCCTGGCCCCTTCCTCTTCAGAATTGCCGCCCACTGTGCCTCTCAGAGTCTTCCATCCCCACTTTTCCCCCGATACTGCACCCCACAGGGTGATTGGTGGTCTTTATAGGGTCAAGTTGCAGTCTCCCCGGCTTCTGACTTCACCTGCCTTTCCAGTCCTGGGCCTGTACGCACAGTTCCCTTTTATAGAAGAGGAAACAGGCTCAGAGAGGTGAGGCGGGGTCACCACCCTTGACCAGAAGTGGGAGTCATACCCGGACCCTCCAAGCCCTGGGTTTCACTTCTCCCAGTCCCACAACCAGGCTCCTGCCTCAGGTGCTGCCTCATCAGGGTGGCCTTGCAGCCCTGAGGGTCTCACACCTCTCCCTGACCCTCATCCCCCAGCCCAACTAAAGCCAGGCCTTTGGACACAACTCTGGGGTCTGGCAGGGACTGAAGACCGAGTAAGTGTGGTCAGCACATTCCTCTTCTGCCCAGAGCCTCGGTTCCTCTGTGAATGTCTAGAGATAAGGCTTTGCTGCCCCTGGACACCTGCCTGCCCCCCATCAATCATGGACATGGTCATGGCCATGGCCCCTCAGACCAATAACTGCCACCCTGTTAAACCTGATCAGCCACTCACTGTGTGCCTGGCACTATGCTGGGGCTTTTGCAAGGGTCATCTTTTCATCCTTCATCCTCAGGCAGCCCTGTAAGGCAGGTGTCACCCTCAAATACAAATGGGAAAAGAGTCTTCAAGAGGTGGCATGAGCTGTACAAGGTCACACAGCGGACTCGTCTGGCTTAGTCCCAGCCCTCTCTCTGACATGCTGTGTGACATGGGGCCCAGAGCTGGGTCTCTCTGGTCCTCCCTTTCTCCTCCTGGACAAGGAAGGCTGGGCTGGGCCTTCCCTACAGGCTGAGGGGGGCATTTGTGCACCTACCTGCATGGCCCGCATTCTGTCTTGAGCAGAAATGCCCACCCCAGACTCAGGCCATATGGAAAAGCTACCTTTCATTGGCCAATCAGAGCCTCCCTCTCCCAGGTCACCGAGACTGGGTGGAGATGAGCGTGTGACCCAGGGAGAGGTCTCACCCAGAAATTTTGCTGGGAAGCATGGGGAAGTCACCGTCTTCCCATTAGGGTTGTTGAGCTAGGCAGATAGAAGGGGAGACGAAGAACACTCGTGGGGTCTTAGACCCATCTGTACCTGACACCAGCAAAACTTGATGCCTCAGTATCATTAGTCTCCACCTTACTGTATTTGCCAAAATTGCTCTGAGTCAATATCTGCTGCTGGCAGGAGAGCCCATACTGACCGCTATGACTGTCAAGGCTGGAAGGTCATGGTGCACAGTTTGTACCCCTCCAAGGTCAGCTGTGTGTCAGTGCAGTATCCAGCACCAGAGAGCGGGGAGAGCAGAATGGAGTTGTTTGGGGTAGAGTCAGGGTGAGTCCCAGGCCCACTGCTCTGGTTGGAAGAGAGTGGTGCCAAGAGTCAGGGGCACCCTAGGGGAGAGAGGGTCCTGGTGGGGTGTCAGTGTTGTGGAGGAGCCTGAGGGCCTAGAACGGGGTTCATGAACACAGGAGGTGTGGAAGGACTACCTCCCACAGCCAGGAAATAGGTCAGTTCTTTCCCCTTTCTAGGATGTATTAGGGGCCTCAGTCCACCATGCTGCCTCTGCACTGCCCCAGCTCAGTTTTGCGGGGAGGGAGGATCCTTAAGTCCACCCCATTAGTGGCCTTGACTGGTGTGTGGCATCCCCCAGAGTCACTCTCCCTCTTGTTTGCCCACTCTGAAGGCACTTCTTGTCCGACTGTCCTTCCACCTGTCTATCAAGCAGCCATTTGTCCAGCAAACCTTGACTGCCCTCTGTGGGCCAGGCCCTGCCCAGGGGATGCCCTGGTGAGCAAGACAGGCCAGCCCTGTCAGACCTAGGGGTCAGACGGACAGGCCAGACAGGCAGCTAAATAAGTTAATGGCATATATTCCAGGGGCTGCTGAGGGCTTGCTCCTGCCCTGTGACCTAGGCGGGAACAGCCGTGGTGTGCCCCAGACCCTCCCAGGGCTCCGCATCACCCACAGTCCCTCCGTGCGATCTCAGCTAATGACTCATAGCCTTTCCATTCAAAGAGCAGGACTCTGGCCTGAAGACCCCTCACACTCCCAGCCTGGGGGCTCCCTATGTCGCTAGTTTATTTGCATTCATTTGCATGTCCCTCTCCCGCTCCCACCTAGAGAACGTTCACACCCGCTGGCCACCAGGGGGCGCAAGAAGCAAAGACTTGGTCAGGCCAGTGGGCCTCCCAAGCGGTCATTGTCCACATTCCGGGCTGTTCCTGCTGGGTGCATTGTGATCCTCTGCTCTTTTTCACCCCATACGTCCTTGCCCCCATTTTTCAGAGCGTGAACTAAGGTTCCATGAGGCTGGTTTACCCAGCAGGACCTCGCACCTACCCTCATGTGCTTGCTCCTGGGCTCTGCTGGCAGCCTCCCCTCCTTGCCAAGGTGGAGGTGTGGGCATTCCCAGACCCGACTCAGTAGGATTTGCTCCCAGGACAGCCCCAGAGATAGGAATTGAGGGTAGCCGGGAGAGAGGCAGTAAGCTCCTTGTCCCATGAGGCATTCAAGCTGGAACCTAGCATGCATGAGGGTAGGGATGACCTGAAAAGGATCTCAGCTCTGGGTGAATTGTGAGGCCACCCCAGGCTCTTTCAAATCTGTGGATGGGGTAAAAGGAGGCCCAAGAGAACAGTGACTTGCCTCCAGCTGGCCCACAGTGGTCAGGATGGGAATCAGACTTCAGTTTTGGCTTTTTGTCCTTAGCCCCAATCCAAGTTCTGTTTTTTATTTCAGGCCTGCTCTACACTCCCAGAGGGTCCTACCCCTAGGAAATTCCTTCCTAGCTCTGCCACATCCCCCAGCAAAGTCTTTGGATGCCTCAAGCTTGGTCCCCATGCCCCTCCATCACTCAGACCCTCTCCAGGGCTCTCTAGTTCTTTAAGAAACCCTTGAAGACACCCCTTTGATGCCACCACACACGGGACCCGGCCTGGAGGAGCCTCCATGATGGGGGAAACTGAATCAGACACAGACATCCCCAACCGCCTGGGTCAGTGCTGGGCTGGGAGGAGGGATGGGGATAGAGGAACCCCAGATGGGAGGAGGGGGCATTGAAGGTGGGCCTCGAAATGATTCCAGCCTCCAGGAGGAGGGGCTGCTATTGTCCCCATTTTGCACATGAGCGAACAGACTCACAGTGGTGCAGTGACCAGCCTGAGATCATGCAGTGAGTGGGAACCGGAACTGGGATGGGGACCCAGGCTCTCTAACCCTGAGGCCCTATCTACTAGACCACACTATACTTGCCATGGAGGGTCCTTCAAAGCCTTCCCATTCTGACATTGTGGGAGGGGATCTGGAGGAGGGAGAGGCAGCTTTTCCATTCCTTCCTACCTTCTCACCCTAGCTCCACCTGTGCACACATCCCCCATCCTCCAGGCCCCTTCCCAAATCCCCCTCTATGGCCCTTTCTACTCCTCCCCAACCCTCCCTTCCACTCTCCAACCTCATACTCCAGCAACTAAGGGTGTCCCCTCATCTGGAGAAGACTGAGGTTGAGACTTTGCCCTGCAAGGGGATGAAGGTTCACATGGGGTGACACAGCCAGTGATGGGGGAGGGTATAGGACAGGAACTGGGGTAAAGACAAAAAGGAGGGGCTGTTATAGGAAACAGTGCAAGTGATAGAAGGTGGAACTGGCCAGAATGGGAAGGGGGTGTGGAACATGAGTGGTGGTGGTGGGGGAGCAGGGGCAGGAACATGGGAGGGATCCCTAGTGGTGGGAGGGGGCAGTGGGTGGGATGCATGGGGGTAGACCCAGCCAGCTCAGGTCAGGCAGACCCTTCCCAACACGTCCTGGCTACTCCCAGAGCTGCTTCAGCTGCTGCCCTCACGTAACCAGAGCCTGCCTGTTGCATCAGAGGCGGGCGGGCAGCCACAGGTAAACAGAGCAGCCCTCGCGGGGCCCGGGGCTCCCCAGCCACCTCCATGCTCCCCAAGCCTTGTTTTGCGCTTTGGAGCCAAGGCAGAAGCCCCTATCCTAGCCTGGGCTCTGGTGTGTCCTTGGGACATCTGAGTGTTTGGCGTTGGGCATTGTGGGGCAGTGTAGTGGGGGCAGAGGCAGGACCCCTGGTCCCTACCTTCTGACAATGTGAAACCTAGCTTATGTCCAAAGATGAAAGCTTTGCCCAGACTAGGGATCCAAACTGCCCATGTCACAGATGGGTAGATTGAGGTTTGGGGAGAGGCCTCCCAGAACCCCAGTTCCCTGCCTCAGTGTCCCCCCCACCCCACATCTCTGCATGGTCCCCACAGAGTCCAGGAATCTAGCCATCTCCTGTTGTCTTCCAAGAAGGTGGATACCAGGCAGCTGTTGCAAACCACCTGTTCTCCCACTTTATCTGCCCCAAATCGACCCCCTCCTCTTCATCTCGAGCCTCTCTTTGGGTGCCCAGCCCAGTCTGCTTCTGTCTACTGCTCTGGCTTCGTCTCCCTCATCTCCCCGACCAAAGAATACTCTGCACTCTGCCTCTACACTTTTGCAAGTGCTTTTGCCTCTTGGAAGACCCTTCTCCCAGTGGCAAACTCCTGTTCATGCTTCAAGGCCCAATAAAACGCCCCCTTTTCTGGGAAGCCCTCCCTGGCTCCCCAGAGTTGGGGGAGTGTGTGGCAGCTCTGACTTCTCTAGGATTACCCAGTCCAAAATCATCTTCATTTTGTAATTCTATTCACATTGATTCACTCACCAATCCTGTTCTGATTTCCTTTCTGGACCTGGCCCTCTGTTGGGTGGTGCTGGGATCCCAGGGAGGGAGTGGATACAGGGGTCCGGGCCGGGGGTCTAGTCCTGGAAGCCACACTCCCTGCACACAGCTGACCTTTCAAGTGGAGGAGGGCCTGCAGCAGCCAGAGGGGTCTGTTGCCCTCCTGTGGAGACACGGGAGGCAAGCAAGCATCCAGCCACAGGGGCCCATATGAGCAAGCCCACATCGGCGACCCAAGAGCAACAACAGTCCCTCCATTTGGGTGAGAGCAAGGATCAGTGTTGGCTTCCAGAAGGGCTCGGTCCCTGGGGCCTTCAGGCTCTTGGGTCAGAGTTGTATTTCACTCAGTTTAGAATAAGTCTAGGGTTGGGGCTAGCAGTGATCCGAACTAGAGACAGGGTCCGAATTAGCGTCAGGGTCACAGTAGTAAGGTCAGGGCACGCAGTGAGGGCGGGGGGGAGTCTGGTGGGTCTGATCCAGCCCCCGCCCTGGTCCCGTCTCTTCATTATACGCCCCCCTCCTTTCAGCGTCTTCCGGGGTCTGAGTCCGGGTCTCCAGAACTCCCGGGGCGGGGCCACGCCCAAGTGCCTGCCCATCACGGCCCGTATGCAAATGAGCCCCATCCCGCCCAATCAGCTCCCGTGGGGGCGGGGCCGCACATTCTGAAGGCACCTGTGGCAGCCCTGCGCTCCGAGCTCTGTGCTGCAGCTGCAAGACTGGTCCGTGAGCGTCCAGAGGGCCCCGGGCCCAGCAGGTGCGTGTCGCGTCGGGCCGAGGTTTGTGTGGTGTCATTTGAACGGCACCTGTGGTTAGGGTTGGGTTTGGAAGTCCAAGTGTGCTGCGGTGCGTTGGAGAGTTGTGTGTCTTAAGAGATTTGCCTCCTAGGATGTGAGCCTGAGATGTGTGTCCTGAGCGGTTGTGTCCAAAGGGTGTGAGTCTGAGGGGAAGGGTGTGTCCAAAGGGTTGCGAGTCCAAGGGTTGTGTTTCTGAGAGGTTGTGTGTCCAAGGGGCATGTGTCTGAGGGTTTTGATGTCATTTGGGGAATTGTGTGTCCAAAGTTGTGGGGCCATGGGCCCCTGTTATGTGTCTGTGAGCTGTGTGTCTGGTCTGTGAGCTGGAGTGTGCCCCTCTCCGGGGATGCACCCCTTGGCACATCCTCCAGGCCCTTGTGCACAACCCAGTGCCTTGCTATGACTTTGCCCTTGTGTGTCACTGCCCCACATCTGCATGTGGCATGACTATCCATGTGTGCCTGTGACTGCCATGACCCTTACCTGCCCTGTGGGGTTTGAGCTTCAGGCAGCGAGTGTGGGGCCTCAGCTGGGCCCACGGGGTGCCTGTGAAGCTTGGGGGCAGGATAGGAGGTATGGAACCCTGGGTGGGTGGGTGGCACAGCTGCCTGGGTCACCCGCTTCCCTGTGCCTCAGTTTCTCCATCGGGGAGATGGGTACAGGAACAATAGCCACAGCCCTCTGAGATTGTCAGCACACGACAAGCTGGTGGCTGTGTTACCTTCACAGTCATGCTCCCCCTACCCGCCCCCCCCCACTTCTCCTAGGGTCCAGGGCTGCAGGCATGGCTGACTGATCTACCTGGCTATCCTCAGTCCCCTTGTTGCAGACTTGGAAGTCAGAGATAGCTGAGGCCATGCCTGGCCTGCCCCAAAATCCTCACCCAGGAAAGTCAGGACCTCTGGACATTTGGCATCCAGTAATGAGAACTCTCAGCTATTGGGGCAACAGAAACTGGGTTCAAAACAGTATTTACACTGGGAAGGACAAGTGTGTGGGGTTTGACTGCAAAGGTCAAAAGGGCTTTGGGAGAAGTCAGCCTTCCTCCATCCTGTCCCCATGCCTGCCTCCCACTGCCTGAGTCAAGGAGTGAATCTTGACTTCCAGGGAACGAAATTTTAGAACATTGAGGGCCTGGGGGTCTCACCTGCAAGAGCTGGAAGCTGTTTATCTGGTCTGGAGTGCCCACTTTGCAGGAGGGAAGACTGAGGCCAGATGGAGACATCCAGGCCCCTCAGAGAAAGTATGGGCTCAAGGCTGCCCCTCTGCCATCCAGAAACAACAAAGCCAGGAACGAGGGGCCCAGTCTTCTCTCTCCTCTCGCTGTGTGACTTCAGACAGATCACTGCCCCTCTCTGAGCTCTGCAGCTGCCCCTGTGACCTGAGCAAGTTGAGCTCGGTTTTACATTCCACCTCCAACTAATGATATTTTGTTAAATCATTACCCAACCAGGCAGACATCTGGAAAATGCAAATTAAGAGGAGAAAGGGAATTAAAATCATTTGTCACCCCAACTCAGATGCAATTAATGTAGAAATGTTAGGGGTCTGGCCTTCAGATATGAGGAACATAGACACCTGAAGACAGATGTCATTTTTCAGAGAGGATTTATCATACACTGGAATCCTATTTGGGATCAGAGAGCTTACCCCAACCCTGGCCCTTGAATCCCTGTGGGGTGCACACAGAGGTTGGGTCCTGTTTCTCAACCCCCAGAAGAGGGTCTCCCTGGGCCTGCATCTTGGGACCTGAGGCTGCCCTGTCCCCCCCCCCAGGCCCAAGAGTGAGTGTCTTGGACCCCAACGATGCCCCAGACTCACTTCTCAGACTGTGCAAGGGTGGTGATTTGGGGGTGCAGCAGGACAGCCCTGGGGTACAAGCGAGGCTAGAGTGAGAATCTGGGGGGTCTCGCTGTGTGGCCCCGGGGAAGACTGCTTCCTCTTGTGTAAAATGGGGACAGTGATCTCCGCTTCACTGGGCTGTTTGTGGGTCAGGCAGGTTCTGTGTGTAAAGGAGGTGGCATGTGGGCCTGGGCAGAGAGTAGGCACTCAGAAATAGGAGGCGCCATCCGAACTGTGACCCAGTGGAAGTCCCTGTGAGCCCCATCTAGGCCCATCCCCACCCCACCCTCTACCAGGGCCAAGGAGGCCTCGGGGCTGTCTGCTTTCCTGGCCTGCTCTTCACCAGGTCCAGGTTCACCTGGGATCAAGGCAGGGCCCTCAGCAGGGAGCAGTTGAGGCCGGTTGGCACAAGGAGTCACAGGCTGTGGGCACAGGCCTGCCCCTGTCCACTTTCCACACCCACAGCCCTCACTGTCTCTCACCAAATGCTGTCCTGGCCTCCCCTCAATAGGGCCTCCCCACAGCAGCCAGGGGGTCTTCTGAAAATCCTGAATCAGACCACAGCTCTCACCTCCTTGCACACCCTCCATGGCTCCCCACTGCTCTACAGCCCACCCTCTCATCTCCACCCCTGAGGCCCCATGTGGCCTCCCTGCCCTCCTCTGTCTCCATCGGCTCCCCCTGCTTTAGTCACACTGGCTCCCCCTGCACCTGGAAGCTGACCAGCATGTTCCCACCTCAGGTCCTTTGCACCTGCCATTTCTGCAACCAGGCAGTCTCTCCCCCACATCCCAACATGGCTGGTGTCCTCTCGTCCTTGAGGACCCCCTTTTCAGAAAGGCCCTTCCGACCCCTCTGTTCAAACCAGCTCCTTCCCCTGCCACCCATCCCTCCTGCTTCCCTCTGTTGAATTTCTTCCTTGAAGGTCTCTGTCTCTGCCATGATTATGTGTCTGTTGTCACCTCTCCCACAGGGCTGGGTCTGTCCACTCCCTGCCCCTATGTCCCCTGTACCTGGTGTGCTCTCAGACATTTCTGGGGGAAGAGAGTGGGGACCACGGATGCCTAAAGTCCCCATCTTCAGATGGCTATGTCTTGGGTCTGCTGGGCCATGGGCCGTCCCTTCCGCCCAGCGCTGACAGATGTGCTAATTTCCCAAGCAGGGAGGCCCTGGCCTCAGGGGATGAATTTCTGGGGGTCCCACGGGGACGTCTTTCTCTGGAACAAAGAGAGGGGAATCTTGGGCCGTCCCTGCAGTTGCCCCTATGGCTCGGGGGACATCATTGGGTGCCTTGGGTGGCCCTGAGCTCCAACCTGGGACAGCAGGGTTGGGTTCTGAATGTAGAGTCTCTCCCATCTCCAGGGGTCAGGGTCCCAAACCCTTCAGGGAGGTGGCATGGGGTAGTGGGCTTCTGTTTGCAGTGGCTGTGTCAGAGAAACTGGCCTTCTTGGTAGATGAGAGACATGATTTCCTTCCCAGATGTACAGTGGGACCTACGGAGGGTCCGTCCCTGGGCCTGAGAGGAGCATGAGTGCCATCCACTTGGGCTGTTGTGCGGGTGGCTGTTCAGAGCAGGGGTCTCCAACTGGAAGGGGGCAGGGCTCAGATTTGTTTTGTGGGCCACAGGCCTTTAAAAGAAAACTGAACCAGTTGTCCATGTTTCTTCCATTGATTAAGCAGTTTGCTCATTCACTCAAGGAAGGGTGCCTGGGGGCCTGCTGTGTGCCGGGCACTGGGGAGCTTCCACCCCTGCCCTCACTGAGTGGACATCGTAGTGGGACAGCATGATCGTCAAAGAAAGTAGCAAAGAAGTACAGAAAGTTTCCGGTGGGGCTAAGTGCCTCGGGGAGAGATGACTCTCCCCTGGGAAAATTGGCGCCTCCAAAAAAAGGGATTTCTTCTTGGCCTCGAAGGACATGGAGCAGCTCCTCAGACCTGGGCAAGCCTGGCAAGGGTGGTGGACCAGGGGAAGGGCCAGCCTGGGCAAAGGCCCAGTGGCGGGAATGTGGCAGGTCTGTGTGGGACTACTGTGTCAGATGCCCGAAAAGGGGCAGAAGGTGTACTAGAATTTGCTGGTAGATGAGGCCTTTCTAAAGAGGAGGGACAGGTAGGTGGGCGCCTAGGGAGCTCCCAGGGGACTCGCAGTACAAATGGGGAAACTAAGGCTCAGAGCATGTCAGGCAATGAATGTTCGTTGGAGCCAGGAATTGAACCCTGGTCTGGCCAGGCCCACAGCCACAGCCCTGGCCTCTCAGCACATGGCCACAGTGGGCCCTCCTAGGAGCAAACCTGGGGACCCCACTGGGCCTCAGTTTCCCCATAGGTATCAGAGGGACTCATGGATAAGGGATCCCTAAGGGGTCTTCTCCAACTGGAACATTCTCAGTTTCTGGGGATTCAGAGCTGCATGTGGGTGACACACCTCATCCCTCAGACCCCTACAGTTCCCAGGATCACCACAAAGATCCCTATAATCCCCTGCCACCTGCTCCGGCGTAGCCTGTGACCCCCATGAAGTGCCCAGATATGTGACCCACCCCAGATGCTCACTTCCCACAGACTCCCCAACCCCCGACCCTCCCGTGGAGCTGCTCACCACTCTGGCTCCAGAAGCCAGAGGGTTGGGCATTATTACCACTGCAGGTCTGGGGGCCCTACCTGTGTCTGGGGGTCTACGGGCAATGGACAACAAGCATGCATGTGTTTGGGGGGCATGGAATGTTTGGGGGTGTCTGCATGTATTTGGGAGTCTGGTGCATTTGGGGAATTGGAATGTGTCGGGGGCTCAGCGTGTGTCTGGAGAGGTCTGTGTGTATTTGGGGGTCTACACGTGCAGGCTGCTCTGAGTGTGTTTTGGGGATATGTGTGTTTGGAAAGCTGCATGGGTTTGGGGGGGTCTGTATTTTGGACCGCATGTCTTTTGGGGACTTTTGTATGGAGGGATCCACATGTGTTTGAGGGTGATGCCTGTGTCTGGGAGATCTATGTATGTTTTTTTTTAAGATTTTATTTATTTATTTGAGAGAGAGAGAATGAGAGAAAGAGAGCATGAGAGGGAAGAGGGTCAGAGGGAGAAGCAGGCTCCCCGCTGAGCCGGAAGCCCGATGCGGGACTCGATCCCGGGACTCCAGGATCATGACCAGAGCCGAAGGCAGTCGCTTAACCAACTGAGCCACCCAGGCGTCCGGACCTATGTATGTTTTAAGCATCTGTGCATTTTGAGGGGCTCTGCATTGTTTGGGGGACACCTCGTGTGGGGCATCTCCCTACCCTCATCTGTCCATTTGAGGAATGGGCTTTCTTCTTGTCCCCCTATTCCTTAAACCCCCCTGCCTAGTCTGCCTAGGGCCCTTGCCTGATCTGGGCACCTCCCAGGACTGAGTAGAGGTGACCATGAGACCATGAAAGCTCGATGCACAGGGGAAGGAGGAGTACAGAACACCTACTGTGAAGCCCCAGCACGCCCCAACCCCAGCTCAGCAAGGCAGCCCTGACTCTCCCCATTTCCTGGAGGAAGAAACTGAGGCCCACACAAATTTGGCCACACCAGAGTCACTGCCAGAGCCCACCTGCCCTCGGGGACTACTCTGGGCTGAGCCAGCCCCTAGGTCACCCACAGAGGCCCCCCACTTGGGGCACCATCTCCCCTGGCCCCCAGGGTAGGAGGCAGGCCCAGGGCCCCTGCTGGGGAGGGGAGGGTCGCTGGCAGCTGGGGTCAGAACAGCTTGAGCCCTCAAGAGAGGGGAGGGGGAGGGTCCCAGCTTTCCAAGGGGCTCTTCCTGTCGCCTGTAATGAGGTACTTGGGGAACAGGTGATGAAACCACCTCCTGGGTTGCGTGAGGCGGGGTTGCAGGCTTGATTCACTGCAGCCACCCAGGAGCAGCGCCCCCTCCCCGCTTCGCCGCGTCCCCGTGGGCCCTCCCCGCCCCCTCCCCCCCCACCCACCTGCCTCTCACTTCTCCTTTCCTTCCCTCCTTTCCCTGTCCGGGTGCCCCGCCAAGCTGTGGCCTCTGGGCTCCAGGGTCCGGCAGCGTGACTGTGCCACTTGTCCCCCCATTTAAGCTCCACTGGGAGCCAAGAAGGGGAACTTGACTGGCTCCTGGTCTTGTCTCTCAAACTCTCACCACAAGGCCTTTGAGGTCAGAATTCTGTGACCCATTTTATGGGGGAGGAAGTGGGGGCTTGATATCACCCAGCGTGTCACTGTGGTCTTGCAAGATGGCACGCTGACTCAGCGCCCCCAGTCCCAAGGCCCGGCCCTTCTTCCTTCTGGCTTCTGGAAGAGCCATCCACCACCCCGTCCTCCCCAGCTGGTGGGGGAGAAGGATTCTCACCCCCATTTACAGGTGAGAAAACTGAGTCCTCACACGGGGAGAACGCAATGGTGAAGGGTCAATGGGAGGGTGACGTTCTTTCCAGTTCCTGTAGTATCTCCATCACCAAGGTGCTAAAAGGCCTCACTAGGTCAAAGACGTGATAGTCTATGGCCTGAAGGACCCCAGAGGTGTTTGTTGATTGACTTAGTGAGCACAGGTACAGCCGTTGAGAGTTTATGGTGCTCCGGGCACTCAGGAAACCTTCCTTTGTCCTCAGTTCTTTCCCTGCCCAGTGCTCAGGCCTGGGATCTAGGCTCTTCTTCCACCGCTGTCATATGCCACCAGTGGATCCAGGCCCTTCCGTTGAGATTCTTCCACTTCTACCCCCTGCCCCGTCCCAGTTCAGGCCTCACGTCTCCCACCTGGTCACCTGCCCCAGCCTCTCCCTGTCACCTTCCTCCTTCTTAGATGCTACTCCCCACGGCAACCCTGAGCAGAGGAAGCTTTTTAAAAAAAAGTCCTTTGATTGATGGGCGCCTGGGTGGCTCAGTTGGTTAAGCGACTGCCTTCGGCTCAGGCCATGATCCTGGAGTCCCGGGATCGAGTCCCGCATCGGGCTCCCTGCTCGGCGGGGAGTCTGCTTCTCCCTCTGACCCTCTTCCCTCTTGTGCTCTCTATCTCTCATTCTCTCTCTCTAATAAATAAATAAAATCTTTAAAAAAATAAAAAAAATCTTTTGATTGAGATAAATCATAGAGAGAAAAAGTCACAAATCATCGGAGTAGGGCTAACACATTTGCACAAGTGAAACACGTCTGAGTCCTTGGACTCTGGGCTGGGGAGCAGCCCCTGCAAGTCCCGCTGCCCTGTCACAGTGCCTGCCCCGGGGTGGCCACTGTGCTGACCTCATCACTGTAAAAGGGAATTTCGCCTCTTCTGGAACCTCACGTAAATGGGATTACACAGCGCGTCCCTGCTGTTGAGTCCAGCACCTGTGTGGTTGCATGGAGCTGGAGTGCATCCTTTTACTGTGCTAGGTGGTAGTCCCATCATAGAGTCTAGTAGAGAGAGTAGTAGCCAGTTCTCCCATGGAGGGCGTCTGGGTGGGTTCCAGCTTGGCGCAAGGATGAATGAAGCTGCTGAAAACCCTCTTGTCTGTGTCCTTTGGTAAAATATGGACCCATTTCTCTTGGGTGAATACTGAGGAGAGAGATCGCTGGGTCGTAGGGAAGACGGATTCACCTTTAGGAAGCACCAGTTGGTTTTCCCAAGTGGCTCTGCCTCTTTCCCCTCCCACCAGCCATGTAAGAGAGTACAAGGGGATTTTTCAAACTGTAAAATTTTATCCCGACCCCCCTGCCCCCAAACTCTCCATGGCTCCTCATTGACCTCAGAGTAAAGCCCACAGTCTTCACGGTGGCCTTATGTGATCTGACCCTCACAGTCTTCCCCACCACCATCCTTCATCCCTCTCCCCTCTTCCCACTATCAGACTGTCCGTCCGTACAGCCTTCTGTGATTTCTTTAAAATACCAAACTCCTGGGACACCTGGGTGGCTCAGTCAGTTAAGCTTCTGCCTTCGGCTCAGGTCATGATCCCAGGATCCTGGAATTGAGTCCTGCATTGGGCTCCCTGCTCCGCAGGAAGCCTGCTTCTCCCTCTGCCTGCCGCTCCCCCTGCTTGTGCTCTCTCTCTCTCTCTCTGACAAATAAATTAATAAAATCTTAAAAAATAAAAATAAAATACCAAACTTCTGATCGCTCCAGATCTTTCCCCTTGGAGATCCCCCTGCCAGGAATACCCCTCACCCCCACAAAATCTTCCATGATTGGCTCCTCCCTTGCTTGGCTGTCTCTTTTATGTGCTTCAGGTCTCAGCTCCAATCTCACCTCTTCAGGAGAGCTTCCCTGAAATCTCTGGTTCACATTGACCCTTTTGTGGTCAATACATCTCTCTCTCTGGACTTTGTCGGGTTCTGACATATAGGAGTTTTTGTAAAAATGACTTGGGCAATTCTCATTGCTTGCAAAGGTCTGGGTTAGTTTCAATAACATTGCATTTCCCTCTCCTTTGAGGTTTGATAAGAGCCATAAAACCATGTGGGCCTGCTGTCCTTTTAATGGTAGGTCTTGAGTCACTTTTCTAATCTTCTATGGTCATTGGTCTACTTAAACTTTCTACTTCTTTTGTGATCAGCTTATTAAAGGGGTTGGCACATGGTGGATATTTAATATATGCTAAGTATGAGGACATGAAGAAAAGGGTAGGGAGGTAATGGACTCTCAGCTTCAAATGCCCACCCCCTTCCCATCTGCTCAGACCCCCCCATCCAACCTGTCCATCAAGGCCCAACTACATGCTTCCTCCTCTGAGATGCCCTCTTGGATTTCTCCTGGCCCTTCTTCCCGCTCCATTCTCGGGTCAATTGGTCCATCTCTTTGCTTCTCTGCTGGACAGACGCCACAAACTCTCTGCTTTCTGGCTGGATAGCGTGGGGGTAGAGGGGGGATGTGTGCACGGAAGAGGCCTCCCCCCTCGTGCCTGGCACATCCAGCATGTGCTGCCGCCTCCCCCCAGCAGTTCCGATCACGCCAACATCTGGAGAACAGGCCACCGGGCCCGTCTGCGGCTCAGTGGGGATTTGCATGTGAGTACAAATATATATGCACAGTCCGGGCCCTCCGCCTCCGCGTTCCCTGGCTGGCCCTTCACACCTGGGCTTGAAGCAGGTCAACGCTGAGTGACTGGATTTGCATGCCCATGTATTTCTGGGTAGGGAGTCAGCTGGGGGAGTCTGAGAGGAAGTTGTTGAGGGAAGCTGGGGGGAGTTCAGAGTCTCTCTTGACCTGCTCCATTCACTAAATCTGGTCCTGAGGGGCTTCCAATCTGAGGGAGACAGAGCTGGATATACACACGCCTGGCCCCATGGGGTCAAAACTGGAGGGGAAGTTCGGGAGCTGTAGGAGTCCAGAGTGAGGGCAGGGAGGGCCTCCTAGAGGAATTAATTTTTTGAGCTGGGTTTTGAAGTGTGAATAGGAGTTGGCCAAGTGAAAAAAAAGGGCTTTCCAGGCAGAGTCATTTTGTTGAAGGTAGATTAAGATGGACAGGGGCTGATTGGGGCAGGGCCTCAAATGCCAGGCTGGGGACTAGAAATTTCTCCTGAGGGCAGAGGGGAGCCATGAAGAGTGTGTGAGCAAGAAGGAGGTATGATCAGAGCTGTATGTTGGGTAGATCACTCAAGGGCCAGAATTGGGATGACTTTGGTTCTTGGGTGAGGATTGGGGGTTCCATGGTCATCGAGGGTCAGAAGAGTCAAACCCCTGCATGAGCCCATCTGCATCTGTCAGGCCTGGACCCAGAGATGGCAGAGGAGGATCTGGTGTCTTTGGGAGGAACCAAAGACCCCTGGGGTACAGTGATTTCAAGGGCATGATGTAGGCCTAGAACAGAGGGGGCCTCACCCCTAGTCTCTGCCCGGATGAACACAGCCCTGGTCTCCCCTCAAGCCTCCTGCCATCTCTCGCCTGGCCCCCAACAGTCCTGCTCCCCATGGCAGCTGCGGCTAAGTTTGTAAATGATAAATCAAACCCCATTCCTTTTTGCTCAAAACCCTCTCATGGCTCTCTGTCGTTCTTAGACCAAAACCCACAGTCCCCCCCCACAGATCAGAGGACCCGGGGTGACCTTGTCTCTGTGGCCTCTACCCCTGGACTCCTCCCTCCAGCCTCACTACTGTGTCTCGTCCTTCTTCGGGGCCTTTGGGTCCGCTCCTCCTTCTACCTGGAACTCACTTCCTGTCTCGGCTCTTGGGTCTCAGTTTAGAGAGAAACGCCCCCACCTTCTGGCTCATGGGTCTGCCTCATTATATGAGCCTTGCCCTGGCCAAGATGTCCTTGTCTAAACTGGGGACAGATTGAGAAGGGTCCAGATTCAGATCTTCCAGGCCTGGAGATTCATGTCTGAGTCCCATGTTCCCATGGGACCCCAGGCACGGGGGCATTTCCGGAGTCACCTTGGCACCAGGACCTCCGGACCAGTGCCCCCCTTCTGTCCCAAGGGACCTGTCAGGGCGGGGGCAACACGTCCCAGCCGTGGGAACGCACCCGATTCCGGCCAGGGATTAAAATTAGCCCGGAAAGTTAAATTTAGCAAGTCAAGCTGGAGCTGGGGGGCCAGGGCTGGGGCTCCCGTGGGTTCTGGCTCTGCATAGTTATGACCGTTCAGAGACCCAGACCAGAGAAAGTTGAAGGCACACCTGGGGTCACACAACAAGCCAAATACGACAGTGTCTAACGCTCCTGGGCCGTGGGACTCTGGAACAGTGTGTGTGTGTGTGTGGGGGGTCCCACCCAAACCCCTGGAGCTGGAGTCTGGGAAGCAGGTATGGTTGCTCCTGGAGATGGACCCACATTTTCCTACACTTCCCAAGAGCTCATTCCCAGGCCTTGGGTCAGGTGCTCTGCATTTCATAGCCAGCCTCTCCACAGAACAGCACACAGAGGCCTAGGGAGAGGCCTCCCTTGCTGAGGATTGCCCAGTGGGTCAGAGGCTGTCTGGGACCTGACCGCAGGCCCACCTGACCTTGGGCAGGCCACTCACCTGAAGCCTCAGTCACCTGTGACATGAGAGGGGCCAGGAGGTCATGTGGTCATAGACTTGGTGGAAGGGTCTTGGATGCCTCGGGGTGGCTGTCTGCACAGTGGGATGGATGCTACACGGTGGGCAACGTGACTCCTTCATTCCGAGGAGCCCTGCAAGGGGAGAGCTGGGGAAGGCCTGGACCCAACGTGCTGCACATCTTGGGGACATGTTGTCCTCCACCAGCTGTCCATTTTCACCCTTGAGCACGCCTCCAGGGAGATCCAAGGTCCTCATGAGAAGGGTCCAGGGTTTCTCTCAAGCAGATCTCAGGCCCAAACCCCAGTGTGAGCTCTAAGCTTGAGGCCTTTTCAGGGTGTCCTGACCTACTCCCACCTGTTATTCTTTTTATTTTCTAAAGATTCATTTGTCCATTTGAGAGAGAGGGGGAGGGACAGAGGGGGAAGGAGAGAAAAATCCTCAAGCAGGCTCCCCACTGAGCCTGGAACCCCCTGCAGGGCTCAATCCCTGGACCCTGAGATCAGAACCCAAGCTGAAATCAAAAGTCAAATGCTGAACTGACTGAGCCCCCAGGTCTCCCCTGTTATTTTTTTTTAAGATTTTTTTTGTTTGTTTATTTGACAGAGATAGAGCACGAGTGGGGTGAGGGTCAGAGGGAGAAGCAGTCTTCCTGATGAGCCCGGAGCCCGATGCGGGGCTCGATCCCAGGACCCCAGGATCATGACCTGAGCCAAAGGCATACACTTCACCAACTGAGCCACCCAGGCGCCCCAATTCTTTTTAAATGGATATAATCTATAATCGCTGAGAGGGGAAAGTTAGAAAATTCAGATAATCAAAAAGGGAAGAAAAAAAAAGACACCACAGGTCACACGTTGTACGTTTCCATTTACATGAAACCTCTAGAATGCACATGTCCATAGCGACAGCAGATCTGTGGTTGCCAGGGTCTGGGGAGGCAGGATGGGGAGTGACTGCTAATACACACGGGGTCTCCTTTTTGGGGGATGAAAACTTTCTGGAACTAGCTGGAGGTAATGGTTGTACAACAATGTGAATGCACTAAGTGCCACTGAATCGCACACTTTAAAATGGTGATTTTTAGGTGGTGCGAATTGCATCTAAATTTTTTACAAAGGAGGAAAAATTCACCCATAAATTTCCACCCAGCAGTGACTCCTATCTTGCTCATTTCCTTCTAGTCTTTTCTACTCTCAATGCAATTTTTAAATATATGTTTTCTTATAATCACAGCCCTGGATCTTGCTTGTTGGGGAGCTGTTTTGAATCGAATGGCTTAAAGGTGTCCGATGTGCGTACCAGGCTTTTAAATTTTTTTTTTTTCCAGTGGCTCAAGATCAGTGATTCAGGGAGCAATGTTTCCTGAGCGCTGCCAGGTATCGGCATCAGATGTCCATCCAACCTGGCCCATCAAGGGCTTTTAGGCTGTTGCTAGTATTCATAACAGCAGTGCATATGTAGCACCGGCTGTGTGCTCGGCGGATCTGAATGCTTCACGGGGGTTAGCTCATTTTATCTCCCAACAACACTGGGCTGTGCGTGACACTGTTATCCCCACTGCACATGCACAGGGGCTTAGGAAGGTCAGGCTCCCCCGAGGTCCCACAATTACCAGCTTGTTTTGTTTTAGAGGCAGGGGTGGGGCATCTGTACCCCGATCCTTTGCCCTCGGTTAGCCTTCTCTTCATGTGGAGTTGGTCCAAAAGTGTTCACTGAGCATCTACTGCCTCTGGGGCCAGTTGAGAGTGGGGATTGTGGGGGTGACCCAGCCTGCCTTGATTTCCCCCCATCATCTCTCCCTCAGAGCTTGGCAGGGGCAGGCGGAAGACAGAAGGGAGGCTGGGTCCCGGTCTCACTTTCCATCCACCCACTCTGCCCTCTTTTCCTTTCCTGCAAGGCCAAGGTCGTTCTACCCAGCCTGGCACAATGGGGAGGAAAAAAATCCAGATCTCCCGCATTCTGGACCAAAGGAATCGGCAGGTGAGTTCACGGGGGCGGGGGAGGGGGAACAGTGGCTGGGGGAAAGGCGTTCTTGGCAGCAGACCCAGCCTGGGCAAAGGCCTGTCCATTTGGGGGAGCTGCAAGGGCATGGGGAGCCTTGATGCGGTGTCCGGAGTTTGACAGGTAGCATTTGCTCATTTTCATGATGATTTATTCATTTATTCTCCCTGATGACTGGAGCCCCAGTCACGGGAGAGATGAAGTTTGACACAAACCCACCCAACTCAGAGGGCTGGTCCAGAGGGAGGCACAGAACCGAGGAAGCTCAGAGAGGGAATGTGGGCCCTGTCCTGGAGACCCAGGAAACTTCCCAAAGGAGAGGACATTTGGACAAGGTTTTGAAGCACCAATAGGAGTTGGCCGGGTTGAGAAGTGAGAAGTAGGGGAGCAGCCAGAAAGGACAGCATGCATAAGGCACAGAATCTTGAGGCATGCTCAGGGAACAGTTAGGCCCCTCCATCTCCTCCTTACCACCCCCAATCCATGTCTTCTCCCACCCCACCTGTGGGTCCTGGCTCCAGGTGACATTCACTAAGCGGAAGTTCGGGCTGATGAAGAAGGCCTATGAGCTGAGCGTGCTCTGCGATTGTGAGATCGCCCTCATCATCTTCAACAGCGCCAATCGCCTCTTCCAGTATGCCAGCACGGACATGGACCGCGTGCTCCTGAAGTACACAGAGTACAGTGAGCCCCACGAGAGCCGCACCAACACCGACATCCTCGAGGTACCCCTGGGGCCCTCCTCCCAGCGCCCTGAGGTCCAGCTCCCTGCGCCTGCTCCGAGCCTAGGGACTCTTGGCACAAAAGACGAGTGTTGCAACCTGGCTTTACTGCTGGTAAAAGCAGGTTTGAGGCAATGTGGGGTCCCTCCGAGGGGCAGCTGCCCCACAGTAGAGATAAAAACATCCACTGTGTGCCCCGCACACACCTCATTGAATCCTGTCCCCTGTTTGGTGAGGGCAGAGAGCAAGCAGACCTCACTGAGGGCGCAGAGTGTTTTTGTCTGAGCTGCTGTGTCCCCAGGAGAAAGGGACAGAAGCAGCCCGGCACTAGCTGATTCGTCCCCACACCCGCAACCCAGGCTGGGCGAGATCACTTCCCTTTGGACATGGGAATCTTTTCCCAAGATGGGAAGCTGAAGCCCCAGAGATGGAGATGGAGAGACCAGTAGGCCTGGGGCTGCACGTGGCGACCCCTAATGTTTCAGGAGGGTTGGGGAGAAGCTGTCAAAGGAGAGGCAGGGCTCCAGGAGTGTGCAGGTCCTGGGGGAAGCAGCTCAGGAAAGCCTAGAAGGTTGTCCTCCAACATTTATGAAATACCTGTCGCACGCCAGGCACGGAGGCTGCACTCCAGTGCGGAACGGAGGTACCAGGGCTGTATTCAGGAGTGTTAGGACAGTGCCAGCAGGGCCAGTGGATCTTGGCCCCCACTGTGTGACCTGGGCCTCTCTGGTCCCAGGGCAGGACAGTCCCTCTCTCACACACATTTGGAATTTGCTAGATGATAACTCACTAGGGTTTTTGGTCAATGGGATTTGGCTGGAACAGGCTGCGCCTGCACTCCGATCCACCCACAGAGCTGGGTGGGGGCGGTATCTTCCCTCTCCCATAGAACCAGGTTCCCTGGCTAGGATCGGGGGAGGGTCACCCTGTTGTCTCCCCTTCCCACAGACACTGAAGCGGAGGGGTGTGGGCCTTGATGGACCAGAGCTGGAGCCAGATGAAGGGCCTGACGGGCCAGGAGAGAAGCTGCGAAGGTTGGCAGGTGACGGGGGTGACCCAGCCTTGCCCCGGCCCCGGCTCTATGTAAGTGACTTCCTGCACCACCACGAAGGGGCCCTCCCTCACCTCCTAGGCCCAAGTGGTCAAGGCTGAGACCCAGACAAGGACCTAAGGCCAAGAAGTCTAGAGTTAGGGAGCAGGTCTCTGCCTAGGTGGAAAGGGAAGGTTTCCTGGAGGAGTGGGCATTATAGTTGGGGTTTTGAAGGATGAATAAGAGTTCAATGGACAGCCATTTCCTTCCTCCTTTATTTCTTTGATTCATCCAACACCCTGGGAAGCCCCCTCAGTGCCAACCCCATGCTGAGCAAGAAGCCTCAGCTCTGGGCCTGTCAGTGAGTGACAGCACCAGACACAGGCTCCTTCCATCATGTGGGGTTAGGCCAGAGGGAGGAGTAGCAAGGGCTTCCAGAGGTGGAGGCTGGCCTCTGATTTTCTGTCTTGGATTTGATGCCCTTGTCTCCATGTTCCTCCAACCAATCCCATCCTCTCTGCCCTCAGCCAGCAGCCCCTACTATGCCCAGCCCGGACATGGTATATGGGGCCCTGCCCCCACCAGGCTGCGACCCCAGTGGGCTTGGGGAGGCCCTCCCCGCCCAGAGCCGCCCTTCTCCTTTCCGGCCCGCAGCCCCCAAAGCTGGGCCCCCAGGTGAGCATGGGCCACAGGCCCTGGGGCAAAAGGGGGTGGGAATCCAAGGAGGGTTGTAGGGGGATCTTGGCTTAGGCACTGCTTGTCTGTGTATTACCTCTGGACCTCAGACTTGGTTAGATTACATGGCCACATGCCCTCTCTCTGGGGGTTTCCTGCTCCTCAGGCCTGGCACACCCTCTCTTCTCACCGAGCCACCTTGCCAGCAAGACACCACCACCCCTGTACCTGGCAGCAGATGGGCGGAGGCCGGACCTGCCTGGTAGCCTGGCGGGGGCCCGAGGGGGACTGAACACCTCAGTGAGTGAGGGGAAGGTGTAGCAGGGCTGTTGGGGGAGGGCAGGATGGCCTGTGTGTGGGCCTCAGTTTCCCCTGTACCCTGTCTCCCCACAGAGAGGCCTCTATGGTAGCCTACAGAGTCCATGCTCTGCCACAGCTCCGGGACCCCCACTCGGGAGTTTCCCCTTCCTCCCTGCAGGCGCCCCAGGTATGCACCCCCCATGTTCCCTGCCATGGGAGACATCCATACACCTGCCTGCTGGGGGTGAGGGGTGGGGGCTGGTGGTCAGCATTTCCCCACCCACCAGAACTGAAAACTGGCTGGTGGGATAGGTCAAGCTTGGGCAAGGGGCTCCCTGAGGTCAGGGCCTCAATTTATTCCTCCTTCCCCCCAGAATATGGCCTGGGAGACCCCCCTCCGCCCCCTGGCCTGCTGCAGCCCCCCACCCTGGCCCCCTGGCAGCATTCCAGGGGTGATGGGCCCCCAGCCGCCCCTCCCCAGCCGAGGTAAGTGCCTCAATTGCCCCTCCTCTCTCCGCTCCGTGTTTCGGGTGGTTGTGGGGGGGGGGGGTCCCTCCAAGTCTTCTGAAGCCCCTAGCCACTGCTGACCTCTGGTGGCCACTCCTGGTTCTACACTCAGCCCCTCCCGCCTGTTCTTGGTGGGATGGGTGGCTATTTTGGAAACCCCAAGAGGGACCGCCACCCCCTCCTTTCCCAAGGTCCTCCTGCCGAGCCTTTGCCCAAGCCATATCACCTCCCTGGCTTTCCTCCCTTCCTCGCTGAGCTCACAGCCCTCCTTCTCTCTCTCTGTCTCTCCCTGCAGTGGGAGCCGAAGCCTGAGTGAGGAGGGTCCCCCCGCCCGTGGCGCCTCCCCACCAACCCCCCCAGTCAGCATCAAGTCCGAGCGCCTCTCGCCAGCCCCTGGGGGCCCCGGCGACTTTCCCAAGACTTTCCCCTATCCCTTGCTCCTGTCCCGGCCCCTGGCAGAGCCCCTACGGCCCGGACCCCCCCTGCGCCGTCTGCCCACTGCCGACGGCTGGGCTCGGTAGTGGACCCAGGGGTGGCACGGGTCCTTCCTCCCACGCGGGGCGAGGGCACGTGGGGTCCCAGTCTCCCTCCCCACGTCGTTAGAAAAGAGCCAGCAGTTAACGTCCCTCCAAAGTGAGGGCCTGGAGTTCAGATCCACGGTCGGGGGTGGGGGATCCTTTCTCCCTTTCCTGTGTGTGTATCCACCAATAAAACACGCGTGGTGTCCATGGATGAAACTATCTGTCGCTACTCAGAACCACCACCACGTCCGGGTCCTCCCATCTCTTCCCAACAGGTCTCAGTCTTGCCTTGTCTCGGTTTGGGGTACTCCCTTCAGAATCCTATCCTGAGACTAGGATTCAAAGGTGGGTATATCCCGGAGGAAGGCAGTTGAGGGGTAGGGACGTGGCGGGGAAGAGCCTTGCAGGGGGCAGCAGGGAGCAGGTGACTTCGTGGGCAGCGCTGCCCACCTCCTCTGCCCCCGGGGACCCTGGGGGAGTGCTTAGAGCACGCACCTAAAGTGGTTCCACTCCAGGGGTGAGAGGCTGGGCTACCACCTCCTGAGGATATCAAGTCGTGTGCTCAAGGGAAAGTTTCCAGGCTGGGTTGCAATCACTTGCAGCAAGAAGCAGTTGGGAATCTTGAACACTGTTCAATGGGGCGGTCACTACACCATTCATCTTTTAATGGACATATTCCTTGATCCCTTGACCCAGCAATTTCGATCCACCAGAGGCAGGAGGGAGCCGGGCGTTTATCTACCCACTTGGGGGGGGGCACAAACTCCCCCCACTCTGGCCGGCATCCTGAGGGCAGACTTGGGTGTCCAGGAGCCAAAGGGAGCTCCATCTGCTTCCCCTGTCCAGTCACTCCCCGAGGTGCTCTCGTGGGATGTTTATAACTCTCAGATCTGATCTCTGACCTTTCCGAGCTCCTCAGCTGCCCCCACCCCTCTACTCCGTCTGCCCTGTCACCCACCATGTCCCCTGCCCTGAGCCCCTCTAGAAATACTTCCAGTCCCAAGCCTTGGTTGGATGAAATGGAGGCAAGGCTGGAGAGGGTCCCTTCTTAGCCTCTGGATCTCACCCTCATGGGGGACAAGAAGCCAGGCCAGTTCCTGAAGTTAGTGCCCACAGGTTAAGCGCCCCGTGTCGGGTTCTTAAAAATGTAGGCTGCTTTCAAAGATTGGGAGGTGGGGGCACGGGCGGGTGGGTGTGGTTCTGCATGCCCATCCTGGGAGACTGCACTTTCGCCATCATCCATTAGGTGGCGCCCAATAGTGTGCTTTGGATTCTGCACTCCGCGCTCAAAAGTAAAAAATAAAATAGAAATAGTAATTAAAAAATAAAATCCCTCTTGGCTTCCAAGGGCTTCACCCCATGTTTTCAGGGTCTGAGCCTGGGGACTCAGAAAGGTCTGTGTCACATGTTGCCTGCACATATAGAGCTTGGGGTGTCCTGGGTCATGAAAGGTCAGTGAGCAGGCTACTGGCTTCTGGAGACACCTTTGGTCCAAACTCCAGCTCTGCACCTGCTGGCTCTGTGGGGGTGTGTGTGTGGGGTGGAGCAGGGAGGGTTGTGTGAAAGTGTCCTCTACCAGCCTTTCTAAGGACACCGTGGTGATGTCAGTCAGGGCTATTTTCACCATCAGAGGGACCCTGAGTCTCCCAGGAGCTCAGTCACTGGTTGAAAGCAGCATGGGAATTGTGGCACAAATGCAGTCATGGAAGTCAGAAACCTGAGAGATGCATTTTTCAAGAGCATCATACACTCAGAGATAGTGGAATGGCCAATGTGGAGAGAGTGTGGACTTCAGTGTAATCAGAGAGGCTGGGCTGTTAATGCAGACAGACATAGGGAGTGTCTTGAGGATCAGGGACCATGGAGTACCCAATGCAGGACAGAGAATGTGGATTCGCCCAGTGGAGAATGGAGAACAAGGAACGTCCAATGTGGAACAGACAACATGCACATCCAACATAGACTAGAGAGTGAGGAGTGTCCATTTTAGAACAGAGGAGGGACATTGTCTGGGCCAAGTGTTAAGAGGTGTCCTTAAGCTGCTCTGGGGAAAAATAGACTGTGGGGGCTGAGGTGAGGTGTAGGGGTGGAAGCCAGAGATCAGGGAGCCGGGGACTACAGGGGAGATGTGACGGAAGTTGACTGGGTGGAGGTTGTGGGGTTGGTGAGACTGGCTACACTTGGAAGGTGGAACCATCATCAGGAGGGGCTGACAGATCAGGTATGGGCGAGAGAGGAGTCAAGGCCAACTCCAGAGCTTGTGGATAACCTGAAGGATGGGGAGTTGCGGGAGGGAAGATGAGGACCTCCTGAGATGAGGACGTGTGAATTTCCTGTGGTTCACCGCATGGGTGCCGCTGTGACACCTAAATTCATAAGCCCTGGGTGCAGGAGTAGAGGTCAAGGTGTGCCGTAGAGATTTGGGCCTCCCAGATCCTCAGTGTCTTCATCAATGAAATGGAGACGATTGTCCCGCCACCTCAGCATACTGGAAGGAGCACATGAAATCAACCACCCCACCTCCCCAGCCTGGTATGCAGTGGACCTGCAGCAAATGCCCCTCCTTTCTTTCTCAGTCCCTTTCTCTGACACCCTCCCCAAATCCCAGCTTCCCTGGATCCCTCATGGATTCATAGATTGGCTCATGGCCCCCATGTTGGTCCAGGGAAATCCCAGTGACCCTCACCACCACTGTCACCCATCCTCTCTCCAAGGGACACTCTGAGTCCAGAAGACCAAGCCACAGTGAATCCCCTGCAAACAGACATCCACATGTGCTCATAAACAAAGACAAAAACACCCACAGAGACAAGGCAATCAACTATACAGGCCCCACTCACAGGCCCCATAAAAACCCTCAGACATCTGGGGCGCCTGGGTGGCTCCGTCAGTTAAGTGTCTGGGCTCAGGTCATGATCTCTGGGTCCTGGGATCAAGCCCCACTTTGGGCTCCCTGCTCAGCGGGGAGTCCGCTTGTTCCTCTCCCTCTGCCCCTCCCCCCAGCTCAGGCTCTCTCTCACTTGCTCTCTCTGTCTCTCAAAAAAAATAAATAAAATCTTTAAAAAAAAAATTAAAGAAACCACCTCAGACATATAATCATACCCACATATATGTCCATATTCAGGCAGACACACTTTATCCATAAAAATGCAGATGGTAAAACTTAGGTACCCATGCTAGAAGCCCTTTCCTCCAAGCCTGGAAACACAGAACATCAGATTCTTGAGACTGACATTTTTTTTGTCCTTGATCCAGACATGCCTGAAGCTCACTATGCTTTTAGAGATTTTTGTCACAAAATTCCCCCCCCCTTTTTTTTGCTGGAGCCCATTTGAGTTAGTGTGTGCGTATGTGTGTGTGTGTGTGTGTGTGTGTGTGTGTGTGTGTGTGTATTCAATCAGAGTCCTGGCTGATAGAGATGAGTAAGGCTTTGCTAAACGAAAAAGATTGAGAAAGGAGGTATTCCAAGATGAAAGATAGCATTTACAGGGGCCTGGAGGTATGAGCTAGTACGGCCAGTGGCAAGCTGTATTACAGTGTGTACGATAGTGCTGGCGGCTGACTGAAGTCAGGTAGAGGTGTAAGAATTCAGTCTGAGCACTTGGGAGTCTAGTCAGTGGGAGCCACCGAATGTTCTTCATCAGGGGAGTTCCACACTCAGAACTCTCCAGCGGGAGGCAGTGCGTGGATAAATGAATGTATCTGCCTCAGACCTGCGCAATAGGTGCGGATGCTAGGAGACTGTATCTCAGAGAGGACAGCTACACAGGGTACCAGAGAGTCCTGACTCAACCGACGTCGGAGCTTGCCGAACGTCTTCGAACTACAACTTCCGGCATGCAACGCGAGCGACCTCGTGTCCCTCGTGGTTTGCTCCAGCTGCAAGCCTGACGATTGGCCGTACGGGCTGTTTGTCAGAACAGAATCGGGCTCTGATTGGTTGTACTCCTGCGAGATGCCCGGAGCCTCAGGTCAGCCGACCGCGCTCCCGCCGGCGACATGGTGAGCCGGCAGCCAGCCACATGGGGGGCCTTGGCTGAAGGGCAGGAGGTTCCGCTGAGGGTGTCCAGGGAGACACCGAGTGGACTGGGATCCCTTTGTGGGGACTGAGAGCTCTGAGGGACTCTGGGTCGCGCTGAGGGCCGTGTGTCCCTCTCTGGGTTCAGTCTCTCTGTGGGACCTACGTGGGGGTTGGGGGTTCTGTCTAGGGGACTGGAGGCCCCTGAGCGTTCGGGAATTCTGGAAAATCTCTGGGGGCCCTCTAGGGGACTGGGGTCCTGCCGAGGGGTCGCAGCCCCGCGGAGAGGACTGGGAACGTACGGATCCTCGCTGGGGAGGTTGGGGGTCCCTCTGGAGCCCACGCTGGCGACGTGGGTCCTGTGGAAGCATGGGGTCGCTGCATGTATTGAGGTGTGTGGAAGGGCCAGGGAGAGCCCTGAGAGGAGGAGCCAGGCCAAGGGGATGTGGATGGCCTCGGGGCGGGCGAGGGTCCCAGAATTGGAGACAGCACAGTTGGAACCTTCAGGTCTCACGCTGCTCAATAAACCTATTGAGTTTATTCTTCAAACTTAGCCTGGCCACTGCGGGGCGAGAGCGGGAAGTCCCAACCCCTAAATGTTCGGACTGGGCAGAGGGAGGGGCCCTGGAGGACGACTCGACCCTTCCTGGAGGATTCCCCAAGGAGGGGCGTTGGAAGTGCACCTGAACATGAAAAGTGGACGTGGTTCCAGGCCTGGGTGCAGGAAGCAATGGGAGATGAGAGGAAGGGTTCTTTAGAACAGGATGGAGGAAAGTCTCATTGGTGTTAGCAGGTAGCCGGATTCTCCTATTCTCGGATTGTAGGTCCAGGGAAAGACTTTGAGCAGGAAAGGGACGTGGGCTGATGGGAGGCTCCAGATATCTTTGGAAATCTGCAGAGCCAGGACCTCAAGACCAGAGGCTGCTGGGGGATGGGGCTTGAAAAACATCCCTGGACCGACCTCAAGAGCCTCAGGTGGAGGGATGCTTGTCTTTCTTTCTTTTTTTTTTTTTAAGATTTTATTTATTTATTTGAGAGAGAGAGAGAGAATGAGAGAGAGAGAGCATGAGAGGGAAGAGGGTTAGAGGGAGAAGCAGACTCCCCACTGAGAAGGGAGCCCGATGTGGGACTCGATCCCAGGACTCCAGGATCATGGCCTGAGCTGAAGGCAGTCGCTTAACCAACTGAGCCACCCAGGCGCCTGGGATGCTTGTTTTTCTTCCCTCCTTCCATTCTCCTCCCCTTCCTCTTTCTCCTTCCCTCCCTCTCTCCTTCCTTCCTTCTGTCCTTCCTCTCCTAGGTGCTGGGACCGAAGTTTGAACAACAGTCCCCTCCCTGGGAGGTGTCAGAGGGTGATAGGGGTCTGCAATGGAGAGCCCAGGGATCTGGAAGGGCCTCTGAGACCCCAGTAGTTTGACGCAGGGAGGGCTACCTAGAGAGCCGGGCAGTGAGTCAGGGAGTCTTGAGCTGGGCCCTTCAAGTGTTGCAGGCTGCGAAAAGGAGTTGGATGTTGACTGACCTCATGACTCACTGGGAAGGGCCGAGTGCTATGTCCGCGGGAGTGACAGGCAGGTACTGGGCCCCCCTGAGATGATGTGCGTGCAAAGCATAGAGGTCCAGGCTAGAGATGCCCCTGTGCTGGGGTCATGCCTGGCCGCCGGTGGTTAAAAACCTAGCAGGAGATTGAGTCACAGGGTGGAGGCCATAGAGGGAAAAGGAAAGTCAGCAGGGGAGCCCCAGGATCTGATGTCTGGAGAGGCGCCAATGGGAGGCTCCGGGGGCGCAGGAAGGGGCTGAAGAAGATCTTAGGAGGAGGCCTGGGCCCTGGGAGAGACCCGCCTCACTGGGCTTGGAAGGGTGCTCCCTGACCATGACCGTGCCCACGGTCTTTAGTGACCAATAGCCAGTCTGCACTTGGGGGTTAGGGAGGGTGAGCAGTGAGAATAGGAGATTAGTGAGATTTAAAGACCAGAAAGATATAAATAAATTAAAAAATATATATATATTAAAAAAAAAGGGGGTGCCTGGGTGGCTCAGTTGGTTAGGCGACTGCCTTTGGCTCAGGTCATGATCCTGGAGTCCCAGGATCGAGTCCCGCATCGGGCTCCCTGCTGAGCGGGGAGTCTGCTTCTCTCTCTGACCCTCCCCCCCTCATGCTCTCTCTATCTCATTCTCTCTCTCCAAAAAAAAAAAAATTAAAGACCAGAAAGATGGTGCACCGACCTCGTTACTGAGAAAATGTTTCTGGTTTACAAGTTACAGGCATAGAAAAAATATCCTGTTAGTTATCTTAATGATGGATTTCTCAGCAGTCATTCTGAATTACTGTGTTGGCCCGATACCCATCACACTAGAGCTTTTCCAATTAAAGTTAGCATATTCTTGCCTGATTAAAGGATAATTTTAATAATTAATTTTAATATTAAAGTAATCTTTATTTCACTTTGTTAATTATATCATAATACTAGTCGACAGCGCTCCTGAGCACATAATTTTATATAATTACATAATTACTGATACCAAATTGGTATTTACTGCATTCAAGCAGGAAAACCCAGCTTCAGACTAACAAAAGCATTTCTTCTAAAATGTTTTAAAATTAATATATGAAAACGTGTTATGAATTGGTAAAAAGTTTGTTATGTAGAACTTAGTGAGAAATTCCTAATTTAAAAAAGTCATCCCACTCATATATGTAAGTCTTTGTCCTGAAACTGGTTAGTGGCCAGAAATAGGCTTTCCAAGGAGGTTGATTACCAAGGGAGGGAGGAGGAGAGGGTGATGGGATCATGAGGCTAATTTCCGGTGGGAAAGATGGAGACTGAGCTGCCAGGGGGAAAGATGATGTGTGGGTGGGACCGTGGGAGGGGAGCCTCTTTCACTGGCTGTGCTCCTTGTAGGTCCGGATGGTGGTCTTGACAGCATATGAAACAAAACAGGCAGCGCCCCATTTCCAGATGGGGAAACCGAGGCCTCAGGAAGATGAATACCTGAAATCCATAGCGAAGGCCAGAAGTGAACCCCAGCGTGTGCTCTCCACCACCCCACACCCCAGCTAGGTGGTGGTGGTAGGGAGTGCGGGAATCCACACAGAGCAGGGGCTCCCAGGGTTGAGGCTGAGCCACCCCAGGCCCCTCCCTCAAGATGCAGCTGGAGCCCCCCGAGGCCCTTCCTTCCCAACCTGGCCCCAGCCTCTCTATAAATAGCCTGAGTTCCGAGGCACGGAGCTTGTGACCTTCTGGCAGGCACTGCCCTTCATGTCCCCTCCCCGCAGGCGGTCCTGGGAGTGCAGCTGGTGGTGACCCTGCTCACCGCCACCCTCATGCATAGGCTAGCGCCGCACTGCTCCTTCGCACGCTGGTTGCTCTGCAACGGCAGGTGAGCCGCAGCCCCACCCCGGGTGGTGGGAGGAGCCCCACCGGGCCCCTCCCCTTTGCTTCCTCCAAACCCCTCCGCTTGCCCTCCAAAGAGTAGTTTTTTTTTTTAAAACAACTTTATTGAGATATAACTGACATACAATAAACTGCAAATATTTGAAGCACACAGTTGGATCAGTTTTGACAGAGGTACACACACCCATGAGACCGCATTTCCACACTGGGAAGAGCAGCTGCTTTCCCTTACTCCTGCATCCAGGAATCTAACCCCCCTTCCACACTCCTCTTGCTGTAGATCTGTTCCCTGCAGTGCTTTTTGTCCCTGTTCGGATCTCGGACCCTTTCTGAGACCTGGTGGAAACTGTGAACTTTCCCTCCAGAACAATGCACACGCCTGCTCCACCTGAAGAGATAGCCCGCAGATTCAGGGGTGTCCGGGACCCCATAGTTTCTCACTGCACTCCCCCCAGCAAAACCATAGCCCACCCCCCAGGCCTTCCCCTGGCCTTGCATGGTCCCTGCCCATCCTGTCCCCATGCATTTCGGGTCCAGCTCTCCCCGACCCCAGTCCTGGGTTTGAGGATTCACTGCCTTGAGCCCTCCACGCCGCGGGAGCTTTCTTGACTTCCCGTCTTTGCCCTCAGTCTCTTCCGATACAAGCACCCTACTGAGGAAGAGCTTCGGGCCCTGGAGGGAAAGCCGAGGCCCAGAGGCAGGAAGGAGCGGTGAGTGAGCCCCCAGCCTTAGGGGAGCGGCTCCCTTTCCAGGCGCACGCAGTTCTGGGCACCTAGGAGAGTGGTGGATACCCCAGGTTGAGATGTCACTGTCATTCATTGGTTGCCTTGGGCTGACAGCTAACGCTTATTGCTTATTGGAAGTTTGCTCTGGGCCATCCCTGGTGAGCTGCGGCATCTGCAGCCTGGTGTGCGGAGACCCAGGCTGGGGAGAAGGTTAACTCCCAAACCAGCTCCTCCTGTGCTCTGAGGGTGGCACGGTGGAACCTTCCAGGCTGGTGTGGGGTGGGCCGCCATATCTGGCTGGGGAGGAGACAGAGGATGCACTCCTCCTCCTCCCCTGACCGCCTCCCCCCCCCCCACAGGTGGGCCAATGGTTATAGTGAAGAAAAGCCCTTGTCTGTGCCCCGAGATGCCCCTTTCCAGCTGGAGACCTGCCCCCTCACAGCGGTTGATGCCCTCGGTAACAGCCCAGCTGGGTCCCCAACGTCCCAGCCTCAGCCCACACCCTGGCGGCATTGGTGAGGGGGGTGTCCTGCGCTGGGCTGTGGACTGAGCTGCGTGCTCCCCGCAGTCCTGCGCTTCTTCCTGGAGTACCAGTGGTTCGTGGACTTTGCCGTGTACTCGGGTGGCGTGTATGTCTTCACAGAGGCCTACTACTATGTGCTGGGCCCGGTCAAGGAGACCAACATCGCGGTGTTCTGGTGTCTGCTCACTGTCGCCTTCTCCGTGTATCCTTCCTCAGGCTGCCCAGTGGGTCAGGGAGGAGGGAGGCATGTGGGAGCGGGACTCGAGCTTTCCTTTACCCCCATCCCCAAATTGGCATATCAGCTATCTGCTGTCCTACAAAACTCCCCAAAACTGGGTGGTGTAACATGGTCACTATTTTATTTGCTCTCCTCCCGGGCTGGGCTGAGCCCAGCCGCCTTATCTCTACTCTAAGAGGTCCCGCCTTCCAGCAGGCCAAGCCAAGCTTCCTCCTGGTAGCAGAAATACCAGCAAGGAAGAAGGGGTGCTGTGGGCCTCCTAAGGCTTTGCAGGAAGTTGGCCCACCCCCATCCCTGTCCATTCTCTTGGTCAAAGCAAGTCACCGGCCCAGATGCAGGGGCAGGAAAAGAGATGCCCCCTCTGCTACGTTTTTTTGTTCTTTTTTTTTTTAAGATTTATTTATTTATTTGAGAGAACGAGAATGAGAGAGAGAGAGAGAGAGTACATGAGGGGGGGAGGGTCAGAGGGAGAAGCAGACTCCCCGCCGAGCAGGGAGCCTGATGCCGGACTCGATCCTGGGACTCCAGGATCATGACCTGAGCCGAAGGCAGTCGCTTAACCAACTGAGCCACCCAGGCGTCCCTTTTTGTTCATTTTTTAAAATTATTTTTAATATTTAAAAAAGATTTTATTTATTTACTTGTTTATTTATTTATTTGACAGAGAGAGAGAGAACAAGCAGGGAGAGTGGCAAGCAGAGGGAGAGGGAAGGCAGGCTTCTCGCGGAGCAGAGAGCCCGATGTGGGGCTCGATCCCAGGACCCTGGGATCATGACTTGAGCCCAAGGCAGATGCTTAACTGACTGAGCCACCTAGGTGCCCCTCTGCTACATTTTTTTATGAAGCTGTCCAGGGAACAGAGGCAAACCTCTGACATTGAGGACCCAAGTCTGAGAAAATGCCCTTGTGGGATGGGCTTGTGAAGAAAAGTCCATCTTGAAGCCCACACTGGTTCTGGAAAGCCCCATGGGTCTCTTTCAGGACATATTCGAGATACAGCCCTTGTATCTCTGATAGCTTCTTAGGGGAGTGGGAAATTCACCTGCTGTGAATGCAGCCAGGCTAGGTGGGTCAGGGAGGCCAGACCTCCTGAAGAGACAGACTTGCTGGCTCTTTCAAGGAGAAATGGCCACAGGTAGGGGTGCCTGGGTGGCTCATTTGGTTGAGTGTCCAATTCTTGGTTTCAGCTGCGGTCATGGTCTCAGTGTCGTGGAATGGAACCCCCTGACTTGAGCTCTGAGCTTGGCATGGAGTCTGCCTGAGATTCTTTCCCCCTTCCCCTCCCTCCTCCTCTACTCCTCCCCACACTTGCTGTCTCTAAAATAAATAAATGGAAGGAAGGAAGGAAGGAAGGAAGGAAGGAAGGAAGGAAGGTAGGAAGGTAGGAAGGAAGGAAGGAAGGAAGGAAGGAAGGAAGGAAGGAAGAAGAATTAAAGAAAGAGAAAGAAAGAAAAAGAAAGGAAGAAAGAAAGGAAGAAAGAAAGAAAGAAAGGAAGGAAGGAAGGAAGGAAGGAAGGAAGGAAGGAAGGAAGGAAGGAAGGAAGGAAGGAAGAAAGAAAGAAAGAAAGAAAGAAAGAAAGAAAGAAAGAAAGAAAGAAAGAAAGAAAGAAAGAATTAAAGAAAAGAAAGAAAGAAATGGCCACAGGTAGTGTTATGAGGCCGAGCTGGAGGCCCAGGCACGCCTGCCACCCACACACCGCAAGCCTGCTGACACAGGCGTGAGCAGGGCTGGACCTTGTGTCCTGGGCTTGTTCGGCGGCTCACTCTTCTCCTTGGTCACCGCCCTGCTCCCCGAGACTCCAAACCCCAACGATGGTGTTTGGGTTCTGGAGCTGGGGGAGTCCCTGGCTGGGAGTGGGGCACAGCAGCTGCTCAGGGCTTCCTTAGCCCTGCCCCCAGCAAGATGTTCCTGGTGGTGACCCGGCTGTACTTCAGTGCAGAGGAGGGGGGCGAACGCTCTGTCTGCCTCACCTTTGCCTTCCTCTTCCTGCTCCTGGTCATGCTGGTGCAGGTGGTCCAGGAGGATACTCTCGAGCTGGGCCTGGAGCCAGGTATGTGCGGCGTTTGGGGCATGGGGTCACCACGCGGATCACTCCCTCGTGGAAGTGGGGTTAAGTGGCTCGTTCCACCAGCACATAATAGGTGAAGGGGGGGTACTCCTTGGGCCTGAGCAGTCTCTCTGGCAGCTTGCTGCCCTGCACATCTGGGGCTTTGGGGCAAGAGGATATCTGGTCTCACTGCCTCTGATGGCTGCCTGCAGCTGCAGTTCTTCGCAGGGCGCTTCTGTACCCCCCATCTGCCCTCTCCCCGGCAGCCATAATGATTTAATATTTACCCATTCTAATTTAATTTGGTGAAGGAAATGGGTAAATGGCACAACATTCATAAAGTACAAGAGGCTATACATAGAGTAAAAATCACCCACCCTGATTAGCTCTCCTTCCAAGAGGAAAACTGGGAGACCACTTTCCTTTTTCCCCATAAAACGGTAGTGTTTATGGCTCTCCACCTTGTCTTTTTCCCTTAAAAACATGAATTTGGAGGTTGTTCCTTGATGCTACATACAGTGTGGGTTGGTTGGTTGGTTTGTTTTTTTGTTTTGTAATACCCACATAGTATTTCATTTTATGGAAGTTCCATGATTATTTAACCAGTCCCCTACTTCTGGACATCTAAGTCTTTCACTATTAAATGTTATTGTTCAAAACCATGTTGTAACACAACAGTGTCGTACGGGAATAGCCCTGCACATGCAGCCCTGTGTGAGAAACTGCATTTGTAATTTCGATAATGTTGTAAATTGCCATTTAGGAAAAGATTAATGAAGTGCCTATTTCCCCACATTCTCTCCAGTGTGTTTCCTCAGACTTTTTTTTTTTTGTCTTGGGTAACCTGATGAGTGAAAATATAAGCGAGGTTGAGCATCTTTTCCTCTGTGGACAAGTCATTTCTATCTGCCTTCCAGTAAAGTCTGTTCTTTTGCCCAGTTTTCTACTGAGTTGTTGACCTTTTTATTGATTTGTAGGAGCTCTTTATATATTAGAGACATTAGGCTTTGTGTGTGATAGTAGTTGGAAATATTTTTCTTAGTTTCCCATTTTTCTTTTGAGTTTCTCTATTCTTTGGATGATCTTTAAAAATATAATTTGGATCACATCACTTCTCTGCCTGATACCAGATTCTGGTGGTCTTTGGATAAAGATCAAATCCTTGAGCTTTATCTTCACCAATTCTCCCTGCTTTTCAATTTTTAAGATTATATAATGTTTAATATATAGTATATATATGTATAGAACATGTGTATGTAAATTACAAAGCAAAATAATAATGTAACAAACTCACTTCTTAAATGAGAACTAGAACATTCCCAATGTTCTTTCATGTCTCTGGTGCTCCTTTCCAATCCCACCACCTTCCACTCCTACTCACAGCCCCAACCAGTCTCTCAAATCTTGTGTTTATCATTCTTTTGCCTTTTTTTTTTTTGGAGGGACTTCTTGTTCTTACTGATACTTATTTTTTTAACAAGTCTGCTATATGGTAATGCAGTATTTTATTCTGTTCATTACCAACTAATACTCAAGAACTTTTATAATATTAATATAACTTAATCTAAAAGAATCAACTTACTTTGTTTACATTTCAATATTGGGTATGAGAGAGTCAAAATAATTATGGTCAAAATTATTATATAAAAAATTATAGTAAATGCTCGGTGTTAGTCTACATACAATTTAGTTTTTGGCATAAAGTTATTTAGTTGCCAGGAAGAACATTTGGTTTACTTCACTAATAGGAATATCTCTTAATGCTGGGATGGCCTCTTCTTGGTATTTCTTCTGCTGTTGATTTTTAGCATAGTTATCTGTGATTGTATGAATGGAGTTGAGTGGAGAGGTACTCATCAGGTTTATTCCAAATAAGAGTGCTAACCAATTACTATAGTAATGAGGAAGTAGACGGGCAATGCAACTGCCCAGTATTTTTCAGGCCAATAGGTTAATCCTAAGGAGTTTCGCCAAGATTCAGGAATAAATGCCCACACAAGATACAGGATGAAGCCAAATTGGGAGCTTAAGAAAAGAACAAAGCCATAAATCGCTCTTTCTGGCAATGGCGACGGTGAATTTTCCACCATTTTCCCTGTGGCTTTAGACAATCTTGGGTCCTCGAAGCGCCCACTCAGGCCCCTCCCGACAGCTCGGCCACTTCAGCCCCAAGTGCCCCGCGCAAGCCCCCTCCGGAAAGCCTCCGCGGGGCCGAGAAAGGGAAAAACTAAAGGAAAGGCCGGGTCGCTCCGGTGCCCCCGATTCCGCCCAGGCACAGGCACACTGCAACCCTTGCCGGCCCGGAGCGCGCGAGCCCCGGGGACGACCCCCCCTTTTTTTTTTATTTTAATTTTTTTTAAAGATTTTATTTATTTATTTGAGAGAGAGAGAATGAGGGATAGAGAGCACGAGAGGGAGGAGGGTCAGAGGGAGAAGCCGACTCCCTGCCCAGCGGGGAGCCCGATGTGGGACTCGATCCAGGGACTCCAGGATCATGACCTGAGGTGAAGACAGTCGCTTAACCAACTGAGCCACCCAGGCGCCCATCAATCAAAGGACTTTTTTTTTAAAAAGCTTCCTCTGCTCAGGGTTGCCGTGGGGAGTAGCATCTAAGAAGGAGCCGCTCGGGCGCCCCCTTCCTGTGCCTTTGTAAAAGGTAGTTTCATCACATATATTTCTGTCCCTAAAGAATTCATCATACAGTTTGCTCGCTGTTGCGGATGGTGCCAGCCAGTGTATAATCAGCCAACTGGTGCTTTTCGGTCTTTTTGATATTGTTTACAGAACGAGGCCGTGTTGGTCTGGGCAGCTTTTGTTCATCTCTTCTCACAGATGAATGACGTTCTCTGATGAGGCCACTTGTCTTTATTTGTCTATTCTTCTGTTGCTGGACATCTAGGTGGTTTCCAGATTTGAGCTTTTCTCACAGTTGCTATAGGGAACATTGTTTCCTCATACGCACGTGTAGGCATTTCTTTTGGGCACAGGATCTGGGGACAAGGTGGACGTGTTCTCCTTCATTAAGATGGTGCCTCAGCATTTTTCAGAGCCATGCAGCCTGGGGTTCCGAGTGTGGACCCTGGACTCAGGCGGCACCCTGGGCAAGCGTGGGTGACCTTGCAACAGCCCCCTGCCTCACCTCCCTGCTTGTAAGGTGGGGTGGTGAACCTTACAGGGGCACAGTCAGGTGTAAGTGAGTTGAGGTCTACAGAAAGTGCTTGATTTTTGCCCGTCTGGCAGTGGAAAACGATGCCTTTAGTGGTCTTAACGTGCATTGCTCTGATTACTTGGGAGGCTGAGCAGCTTTTCCTGTTTATTCATGATTCTCATTTCCTCTTCTTTGAAGAGTTTGTTCAAGTTGTTGCTCATTTTTCTTTGAGGCTATATGTGTTTTTTTCCTCCATTTTTTTTGTTGTTGTTGTTGTTGTGGTAAAATACACATAACATTTACCATTTTATTGTTTTTAAGTGTTCACTTCAGTGGCATTAAGCACATTCACCCTGTTGTGCGACCATCACCACCATCCATCCCCCCCTTTTCACCTTGCAAATCTGAAACTCTGTCCCCATTAAACACTGCTCTCCATTTCCCCCCACCCCCCCAGCCCCTGGCGCCCACCATCCTACTTTCTGTCTCTATGAATCTGACCACCCTAGACGCTTTATATGAGGGCAATCATGCAGTATCTGTCTTTCAGTGCTGGCTTATTTCATTCAGCATGACGTCCTTAAGGTTCACCCATGTTGTAGCCTATGTTCAAATTTCCTTCCTTTTTAAGGCTGAATAATATTCCCTTTGCATGAATATATCCCATTTTGCTCATCCATTCATGTATCGATGGACGTTTACGTTGCTCCTTTGTTTCAGCTACTGCGAATAGTGTTGCTATGAACATGGGTGTACAAGTCCCTGCTTTAATTCTTTGGGTACAGATCCAGAGGTGGGATTGCTGGATTACGTAGTAATTCTATGTTTAATTTTTTGAAGAGTCAACAAACTGTTTTCTTGGGTGGCTGCACCATTTTACATTCTTACCATAGGGGTTCCAGCTTCCCCACATCCTCACCAACCTGTGTTATCTTCCTTTTCTTTTTCCTTAAGAGTGACCATCCTAGTGGGTGTGAGGTGGTATCTCATTGTGGTTTTTATCTGTATTTCCCTAATGATGAGTGATGCTGAGCACATCTTCATATGCTTGTCCGTCATCTGTATATCTTCTTTGGAGAAATTGTCTATTTTCTTTTTCTTTTACAAAGATTTTATTTTATTTATTTATTTATTTATTTTTTAAAAGATTTTATTTATTTATTTGTCAGAGAGAGAGAGAAAGAGCACAAGCAGGAGGAGTGGCAGGCAGAGGGAGAAGCAGGCTTCCTGCTGAGCAGGGAGCCCGATGCGGAACTCAATCCCAGGACCCTGGGATCATGACCTGAGCCGAAGGCAGCTGCTTAACCAACTGAGCCACCCAGGCATCCCAAGATTTTATTTTTTTTAAAAAAAGATTTTATTTATTTGACAGAGAGAGACACAGTGAGAGAGGGAACACAAGCAGGGGGAGTGGGAGAGGGAGAAGCAGGCTCCCTGCTGAGCAGGGAGCCCAATGCGGCGCTCCATCCCAGGACCCTGGGATCATGACCTGAGCCGAAGGCAGATGGCTAACAACTAAGCCACCCAGGTGCCCTCAAAGATTTTATTTTTAAGTAATCTCTACACCCAATGCGGGGCTCAAACTTATGACCCCGAGATCAAGAGTCACATGTCCCACTAACCAAGCCAGCCAGGTGCTTCCTTTGCCTATTTTTGAACCTTTTTTTTTTTTTTTTTTGGGGGGGTGATGAGTTTTAGGAGTTCTGTGTATATATTCGGGATATTCATCCCTTATCAGATATATGATTTGCAAATATTTTTTTCCCATTCTGTGGGTTACCCTTTTACTCCATTAGTATTATCTTTTGTTGTACACATTTTTTTTTTAATTCCCATGAGTCCCATTTGTCTCTATTTTCTTTTGTGGCTCATACCTTCGGTGCTAGATCTGACATCATCACCAAATCCAATGTTATGAAGCTTTTCTGGGCTGTATATCTTTACTATTTTTTTTTCTTGTTGATTTGTAGGGTTTCTTTATATATTGTGGGAACTGATCCTTTGTTACATGTGTGGCACATACTTCCTCCTATCAAATCTGACACACCATTATTTCCTGAACCACAGAAAAGAGATTAAAAGCACTGTTAAACTATTGCATGCCATCAATGGTCATGTGTATCTCAATTTTAAAGAAGTTAAAATGGGGGGCAGTGTATCTTCAAATTTGTGGCATGGCTTTTCACTTTCTTTGTGGTGGGTTTTTTTTTTTTTTTTTTGCCTCTTAAAAAAATTGTGGGGAGGGCACCTGGGTGTCTCAGTTGGTTAGGCGACTACCTTTGGCTCGGGTCATGATCCTGGAGTCCCGGGATCGAATCCCACATCGGGCTCCCTGCTCAGCAGGGAGTCTGCTTCTCCCTCTGACCCTCCCCTCTTCTCATGCTCTCTCTCTCAAATAAATAAATAAAATCTTTAAAAAAAATTATGGGGCATCTGTCTGGCTCAGTTGGTGGAGCATGTGACTCTCGATCTTGGGGCTGTGAGTTCGAGCCCCATGTTGGGTGTAGAGATTGATTAAAAATAAAATCTTTTTTTTTTAAGATTTTATTTATTTATTTGACAGAGAGAGAGAGAGATAGCAAGAGCAGGAACACAAGCAGGGGGAGTGGGAGAGGGAGAAGCAGGCTTCCCGCTGAGCAGGGAGCCTGATGCGGGACTCGATCCCAGGACCCTGGGATCATGATCTGAGCCGAAGGCGGACGCTTAACAACTGAGCCAACCAGGCGCCCCTTAAAAATAAAATCTTGAAAAATATTGTCCTCAAATGTTTTATTTTGAAAAATTCCAAACCTCAGAATGGTTGGAAGAATCCTCTAATGAACTCCCAGATGCCCTTGACCTAGATTCATTTAGCCATGTTTGCATTATTCTCTGCACATGCACACACCACACTTTTTTGGGCTCAGCCACTGAATACAGTTGCAGCCCTCCCCTCTGGTTTCTTTTGATTAATAGCAGTTCCTTATTTTAGTTGATTATTGTCTTGAAGATATTCCCCTCTCTTCCCTACAATCAGAAAGACATTTTATATTTTCCAACACAATATTTCAATTTTGCCTTTCACATAAGCCCTTAAACTCCTGGTCGTTCACTACTGTCTTATGAGGTAGGGATCAAACTGAGTGTTTTCCATGGGATAACCTTGTTGTACAATGGTATTTTTAGTGAATTGTGGGTTCTTTTGGTTTTTCTTTCATCTTTTCCAATCTTTTTTTGTGTGGCTAGGACCTCTGGCTTTTATAGCACTATTCTGGTAGGCTTCTTTTTCTTTTTTCCAATTTTTTAAAAAGATTTTATTTATTTATTTGACAGATAGAGACACAGCGAGAGAGGGAACACAAGCAGGGGGAGTGGGAGAGGGAGAAGCAGGCTTCCCGCGGAGCAGGGAGCCCGATGCGGGGGCTCGATCCCAAGACCCTGGGATCACGACCTGAGCCGAAGGCAGATGCCCAATGACTGAGCCACCCAGGCACACCTTGTTTTCAGTTTCTTAGTTGGCTATTTAGCTCACTAATTTTCAGCTTCTTCTATTTCTCTTTCTGGCATTTCTAGCACGAAGGCTATAAATATTTTACTAAGTCCCACTTTTGTCCACTTCTTAAGTTTTGACTTGTAATTTTCATTATCAGGCAATTCTGGGTATTTTTAAGTTTCCATTGTGATTTCTTTCTTTTTCTTTTTCTTTTCTTTTTTTTTAGAGAGGGGAAGGGGCAAAAGGAGAGGGAGTGAGAGAATCCCAAGCAAGCTCCATGCCCAGTGCTGAGCCCGGTGCAGGGCTCGATCTCACAACCTCGAGATCATGAGCCGAAATCAAGAGTTGGATGCTTAACTGACTGAGCCACCCAGGTGCCCTAGTCAGTGTTTTCTTTATATGTTTTGTGGCTAATTGACAAGGTGTTTACAAGTATTGAATTTCTATATATACCTGGTGAATCAACCATTTTATCATGGTATATTGACCACTTCTGATTCTAATAATACTTCTGTCTTACTCTGGTTTATCTGGTAATAATATAGACTTTTCAGCTTTCTTTTTTTTTTAAGTTGAGATATAATTGACATATAACATTGTTAGTTTCAGGTATACAATATAATGATTCAATATTTGTATGTATTACAAAACAATCACAACAACAAATCTGCTTAACATCTATCACCATACATATACAACTTTTTTTCTTATGATGAAAACTTTTAAGATCTACTTTTAGCAACTCTCAAATATACAATACCACCTTTCTTTTGATTAGTATTTGTCATATCTTTTTAATATCCCTTTTCTTTCAACCATACAGGGACATTGTGTTGAGGTATGTCTCCTTTAAAAAACATACAGCTAGGGGCGCCTGGGTGGCTCAGTCATTGAGCGTCTGCCTTTGGCTCGGGTCATGGTCCCAGGGTCCTGGGATGGAGCCCCGTGTTGAGCTCCCTGCTCCGTGGGAAGCCTGCTTCTCCCTCTCCCGCTGCCCCTGCTTGTGTTCCCTCTCTCGCTGTGTCTCTCTCTGTCAAATAAATAAATAAAATCTTAAAACAACCAACCACACAGGGTGCCTGGGTGGCTCAGTTGGTTAAGCGACTGCCTTTGGCTCAGGTCATGATCCTGGAGTCCCGGGATCAAGTCCCACATCGGGCTCCCTGCTCAGCGGGGAGTCTGCTTCTCCCTCCGACCCTCCCCCATCTCATGCTCTCTCTCTCTCTCATTCTCTCTCTCAAATAAATAAATAAAAAATCTTTAAAACAACAACAACAACCACCAACCACACAGCTAGATATTTTCAAGTCTGACAATCTGTGTCATTTAACCTCAGAGTTTAACCCACTTACATTTATTGTCATCGCCAACCTATTCGGCATTGTTTCTACCATCTTACCTTTTCACCTTCTTTTTGTTCTTTTTCTGTGATTGCTGTTGCCATTGGCTGCCAGTCTAATTGTCTTTCCTCTATGGGTGATCTATCTTAAATCCCTGGCTGCTTTACGATCTCTCTGTTTTTGGTATTCCAGTTTCACTAGTGTCTAGGTATGGATTTCTTCGTATTATTCTGGTTTGATATACTTTGTGTGTGTCATTCATTCCACAGTCTTTTGCACTGTTCTCTTCCAGATCTCCTCTCCTCCTTCATTCTCTCTTCCCTTCTCTCTGGGGCTCTCATGTCACTTATGCTGGACTTTCTATTCTGCCCTCCTTATCTCTTAATCTCCCTTCATATTTCCTACCTTTTTATCTTTCTGAGTTGGAATCTGAGTGATTTCTTCAGATCCAATTCATTCATTCCTCCTTTGGCTGTTTTGAATATGCCATTTAACAACCTATCATTTCTGTTTTCCCTTTGGAAGAGCTTAATTGGTTCCTTTGCAAATATAGCTGGTCATCTGAGGTAGCCTCATGTTGCCTGTTCTGTGATTCCACCTTTTATTTTCCTCAGTAATTTCACACATGATAACACCTGCAAAATTTCTGTAGTCAGTAGGGTCTAAACTTTTTTTTTCCCCCCCTGCTTTATGGTGATTTGTTCCCTGGTGTGTTTGGTGATTTGGGTTGTGAGCTCATTTTTATTTGCTTTTACTCTGTGGAAAATCCGAGGGCCTGAACTGAGGATTCTTTCCAGGACTTTGGCTTTAACCTATGGGAGTCCTCATGCCCCTCTGGAATCCTGGTATAATCCAGGAAGCTCAGACTCAGTGGTCCACTGCCCCCCACCCCTTTCTCCCAGTCCAGTCAAGGGTGTCTGCCTGGTCCATATTCCTCGTCTTTAAAATAAAAAACAAACAAACAAAAAAACATAACCAACCAAAACAAACAAACAAACAAAAAAACCCGCACATAACCGGAACACAACAAAAGTTTTCCTTTTGCCTGGCCCTGGGTCCAGCTCCCACTGGTGCATTCCTACCCGGGGAGCAAAAGTCTATCTGGGAGGGGGGCAGAGCAGACACTGAGGCTCCAGGGGTCTATTAAACACTGCCCTCTCCTTGTCTTCCCCAGGCCTGGCCAGTATGACCCAGAACTTGGAGCCACTTCTGAAGACGCGGGGCTGGGACTGGGCGTGAGTCCTGGGAAGTGAGGTGGGGCAAGGGCAGCCTGGAACTTGTAGGGGGGTTGCTGACGGGCTTTGGGGCCTCCTGACCCTTCTCTTCTCCCCCAGGCTCCCTCTGGTCAAGCTGGCCATCCGCATAGGGCTGGCATTTGTGGGATCCATGCTGGGTGCCTTCCTCACCTTTCCAGGCCTGCGGCTGGCTCAGACACACCTGGACGCACTGAGCATGTCAGAAGACCGGCCCATGCTGCAGTTATGCAGACTGCCAGATGGGTGGTGGGGGGAGGTGGGAATCTAAAGGAGAGGCTAGGGGGATGGTGGGTGCCCGGGCCTCACTCCTCTGTGCCCTTGTTCCTAGGTTCCTTCTGCATACCAGCTTCCTGGCCCCACTGATCATCCTGTGGCTCTGGACCAAACCCATTGCACGGGACTTCCTGCACCAGGCACCCCTGGGGGAGGTGCCCTTCTCCCTGTGCGCATGGGGGGTGGGTGGGAGGGAGGGCAGTGGGGGCCCTTCTGTGTACCCCAGTCTCTGAGGCTCAGGGAGGAGCCTTGGATCCTGGGGGAGATCCTGGAGCAGGGGTGGCCTCCCTAGCCCCCTCACTCCCCTCCCCAACAGGCTGTCAGACTCAGCCTTCGACTCACTGCGCCTCTGGGTGCTGGTGGCCTTGTGCCTGCTAAGGCTGGCCATGACCAGGCCCCACCTGCAGGCCTACCTATGTCTGGCCAAGGCCCGTGTGGAGCAGCTGCGGCGGGAGGCCGGCCGCATAGAGGCCCGTGAGATCCAGAGGCGGGTATGGGCACCGAAGGTTGGGAGGGAACATGGGGCTCAGGGCAGGTCTCCCTGTCCCTGGGGCTGAGGGTCCGGACCCCCACCCACCCACGTGGTCACTGCTACCGGCCCACTAGGTGGTGCGAGTCTACTGCTACGTGACGGTGGTGAGCCTGCAGTACCTGACGCCACTCATCCTCACCCTCAACTGCACGCTACTGCTCAAGACGCTGGGTGAGGAGTGGCATGGGTGGGGTCGGGTCTTGGGGCCTGGTGTGGGGAGGTGGGGGCCGCGGGGAGCGACGCCGGGCCGGGATGGAGGCAAGTGAGGTGGCGCCTGGGCAGGACTTGGTAATACTGTGGGGGGAGCCTGGGGGGCCCAGAGGAGGGGAGAGTAGGAGGCAGGGCCCGAAGTTGGGGTGGGGGCCAGGAGATAGAGTTTAGGGTGGTGGCGGGGGTAGGAGGTGGAGCCTAGGGCTAGGCGGGTCCCAGAGGTCAAAGCCCGCCTGCACCTCTACCCATCCCTCCCTCCACCCTCCACTTCCCACAGGTGGCTACTCCTGGGGCCTGGGCCCGGTCCCCATGCTGTCCCCCGCCCAGTCCTCAGCCCAGGATCGCCTGGGGGGTCCCGGGGAGGATGAGGCCCAGCAGACGGCGGCCCGGATCGCTGGGGCGCTGGGCGGCCTGCTCACGCCCCTCTTCCTCCGCGCCGTCCTCACCTTCCTCATCTGGTGGACCGCAGCCTGCCAGCTGCTCTCCAGCCTCTTCGGCCTCTACTTCCACCGGCACCTGGCGGGCTCCTAGCCTCCTGCAGACGCCCCTGGGGCCCCAAGTTCCCGGCCTGAGCCAGCGGCTTAAGGGCCGCCTCCTCTGTGTGTGCCTCAGTGTCCTCAGGTGCAAGGTGGGCCCGGGAGCCCTTGCACCACCTGCTGTGCCCGCCTGCTTCACCGCAGTGCCTGAGCCCTGGCCCCCAGGAATCCCATGCTTCTGCCTCCAAACTGTGGCCATGGGCCCCCTCGCCCCCCCTCCCCGGGCTGAGGATCCCAGGGCCACTGTTCTCAGATTGCATGCCCTCCCTCCCCGCAATTTGAGACAGAGGTCACGGGTCATTCTTCTGAACAAATAAAAGAACAGGCTGATTTCTACTATCAGGATTGGAGTGGTTTGGGAGGTGGCTTTCTGCATTTGGTGCTGAGTGAAGGGAATGACCCGGAAGAGCACAGGGCGATCCAGACAGTAAGCAAAGGCCTGGGAGCAAGAAGTGAAGGCGGCGGGGGTGGGGGGAGTGGGGGTGGGGTGGGGAGGGGGCGGAGCAAGACGGAGTCAGGGCTGAGAGGGTGGTAAGGGAGAGAAGAGGGTGGGGGAGAGTGCAGGGAGGGGACTGGAGGATGAGAAGGGAGGGAGATGGAGAGGACAGATAAAGTTGTAGAAATCTTGCAGGAGTGGGTGCCTGGGTGGCTCAGTCATAGGGGGTCTGCCTTCGGCTCGGGTCATGATCCTGGGGTCCTGGGATCGAGCCCCGCATCGGGCTCCCTGCTCGGCGGGGAGCCTGCTTCTCCCTCTCCCACTCCCCCTGCTTGTGTCCCTTCTCTAGCTTGGTCTCTCTCTGTCAAAGAAATAAATAAAATCTTAAAAAAAAAATCTTGCAGGACGAACAAAATGATAAAAGATGGAAAACAAAGGGGTGGGGGTGGGGGCCAAGGAAATCAGAGAACTGGCCCAGAAGAATCTTCCAAAGAGAGAGAGTTCTGGAGCAGAGGGGAACCCCGATGGGACCAGGTGATGGGAATCCCCTAGGACCGCAAGCTTCCAGGCGCTGCGGGACAAGAGCCCCATCCCAAGGCACGTGTCTGGGAAGTTCCAGAATGAAGACCAGCTCCCCGCCAGGACCGAACGGGTCACACCTGGAATCAGGAGATGATGGAGGGTTGTCTCCTAGTTTTGCCCATCCCGCACTGTGGCCGGCACCCCAGGGATCCCTGAAACCGGAGCCCCCCTCACCCCTGCACCATCAGCCGCTGCAGCGGTGGTGCCTCTGGTCACGTGGCCCTTTGCTTGCTCAGCCAGGGCCATGCGTGCTCTCTGCTCTCAGAGCGCGACCCCCCGGGGTTCAGGGACCCACAGGAAGGTGGAGCCGAGCAAAGAAAAGCAAGAGCGTGAGCGGCACCGTGCCGGGCACAGCGGGGGCGATGGGGTGCGGCGCCCCCAGGACGGCCACAGGCTCTCACTGCTGTGCCTTAAACCACAGACATCTTACACGTTCCCTTTGGGACACATCTCATGATTAAAAAAAAAAAAGTAATGAGAGAAACAAGGTGGAACCACAATCAGAGAAAAATCGGGAAGATAGAAGGGGCTGGTCAGGGTGCTATGTTTTCAGAAGCAATATTACATTTCTGTTAAGTGGCATCAGTGATCACCACCACCCATCGGCGCTTCACACAGGAGGGGACGATTCTGCCCCAAAGGGACACTAGTCAGTGTCTGGAGACATTTTTCTGGAGACAGTTTTGGTTGTCATGACTGAGGGGGACAGGGATGCTACTGCATCGGGGGAGGGTGGAGGCCAAGGGTGCTGCTCGGCACCCTGAGGTGCCCAGATGTCAGCGGTGCCCAGGCCCAGAAGCCCTGTGTTATAAGAGACAGGTATCGGGGCGCCTGGGGGGCTCAGGTCATGATCCTGGGCTCCTGGGATGGAGCCATGCGTCGCGCTCCCTGTGCAGCGGGGAATCTGCTTGTCCTTCTGCTGTTTGTGCTCTCTCTCTAATAAATAAATAAAAATTTTTTAAAGATTTTATTATTTATTTATTTATTTGAGAGCGAGAGAGAGAATGAGAGACAGAGAGCACGAGAGGGAAGAGGGTCAGAGGGAGGAGCCGACTCCCCGCTGAGCAGGGAGCCCGACGTGGGACTCGATCCGGGACTCCAGGATCATGACCTGAGCCGAAGGCAGTCGCGCAACCAACTGAGCCACCCAGGCGCCCTAAATAAATAAAATCTTAAGAAAGAAAGAAAATCCAATGACAAGTCAAATTTTCAACTGCAGAGAAGTGAGCGAAGGAAAAAAAAACAGTGGAAAAAAAGACTTAAACCAGAAGCGGGACCCAAGATGCGCCCACACACCTCGTGCCTCCGATCCACTCTCGTCCTGGTCCCTGGGACCTCCACCCTCGAGCCTCCTGACCTTGCTGTCTCTTCCCCTGTGGCCGCCTGGTCACCACCCAGCCCCTGGACGCCCTGCTGCTTCCCTGTCAGAATCGTGAAGATCTACAAGGCTGGTGACCGGCCGTTGGTGAGGGGAATTATGTTCCCGCCCTGAATTATGTTCTCCCAAAGTTCTACGTTGAGGTCCTAACCCCCTAGGATCTCAGGATGGGACTATCTGTGGATACTGAGTCTTTAAAGAGGTGATTAGGTTAAAATGAGGTCATTAAGATGGGCCCTGATCCAGCAGGACTTATAGGAAGAAATTTGCTTTTTTTTTTTTCTTCATTATAATTAAATTGGACACAGACATGCCTAGAGGGAAGACAATGTGAAGACACAGCCATCTGACTAGCTGCAAGCCGAGAGGCCTGAACAGACCCTTCCCTCATGGCCTCAGAAGGAATCAAACCTGATGACACCTTGAGTTTGCACTTCTGGTCTCCAGAACTATAAACGGAATAAACTGGTTTTAAGCCCCCAGTCTGGGGTACTCTGTTATGGCGGCCGCAGGAAACTCAAGACAGTGAGGGTATGTGCTATAAATGCTCCCATTGGGGCGCCTGGGTGGCTCAGTTGGTGAAGTGGCCAACTCTTGGTTTCGGCTCAGGTCATGGTCTCAGGGTCCTGAGATCTGGCTCGGCTCAGCGGGGAGTCCGCTCAAGGATTTTCTCTCCCTCCCTCTCCCTCAGCCCCTCCCCCTGTTCATGCGTGTGCACGCTCTCTCTCTCTCTCTCTCTCTCAAATAAATGAATAAATCTTTTAAAAGAATGCTACCACCTCCTTATAGGAATATCTGGCATTTGTATTCATCTCTGGATAGATCCCCCCCAAAGATGACCCCTGTCGTGAGGACTCAGGGCCCATGGTTTACCTGGGAGCTCACCCTAGGGAGACTCTTTGGGGGCAGAGACATGAAACAGGGAGGGAGGAGCCCTGTGGGGTTGCCGATGAACAGGTGACTAAGCGGGCAACCTGGGCTTGTTCCTGTTCGGGGCCTCGGGGGACAGTGTGGATCTCACTTGAGTGACCCACTCCAGTGGTGAGGGGCTGTCCCCAGTCATTGGCTAAGGGCTGCTCCTGGGGTGTCGGGTCATGCTCCTCGGGGGAGGCCCCCAGACCGGGTTGAGCAGCTTACAGCCAAAAGCAGCTGGGCTTAGGGAGGGGCACTGGCTGCGTCAGTGAACATAGTCCCTGATCTTTACTTAGCAGTTTGTTCCTGGAAAACCACATACTCATGCATGAATGCAAAGAGGCACATACAAGATCTGTTTCGGAAAGTGCCAGGAAGCTCAACCCTAACTGTCTTCAATAAACAGAACAGCCACTCCTATTGCCGGAAGTTGAGAGGCAGCTGAGAGCTTCAGGCAAAGCTGGATCCAGCAGCCCAGACAATATGACCAATAATCCAACTCCGTTCTTCATCTCTACTCCATTTTCTGCAGTGTCAGCTTCACCCTGGGATCACTTCCTATCTTGTGAACACAGGATAGTCCCAACAATTGCCTGTGCTTGTGTTTCTTCCCTTAGGGCCAGTGGGAGAGAGGGAGGGTGCTTCCAGAAGCTCTCCCTGGAAGTGCTTAGCAAACATCTCTGCTGTCTTGGGCCCAAATGGGGTCATGTGCCCACCTCTATATTTTAGGGGATGCCATGGTGATTGGGGGGAAATGGGGAGTTGACCCCCACCCTCCCAGGCTCAGGGGCTGGGACTGACCAGAAATCGGTAGGACGTGAGAGGCAAGCTGGGCAAGCCCCGGGAGCTGCTACCACGTTGTCATGGCAACAGATCACTAATAACCCCGCTGGCCATCAATAAAGGATGGGTAGATGTCATCATGGGCTACCACCCTGGGGAAACACCCAACTGTGCATAAACAATGAGTCAAACCATACACAAAAGGGACCAAAGTGTACGAATCCGGTCAGATGAAAGCAGCAGGCAAGCGGCTCAGGGCCCACGAGGCAGAACGTACTTGAAGCACTGCCCCCTTCAGAGTGTGCCCATGAGAGGTGCACGAGAGGCGCCCATGCTCACCCAGTCGCCCCTCGCCTGGAATGTGGAGGCTCCCACTTCCCGCCTCTGGTTGGGGGGGCCCTACAAGTTGGTCCAGGAGATGCGCTGCAGCAGAAGCAAGTCTCCATGGCCACCGTGAGACCTCTGGTGGCCTCGACCTTGGGCCCCCGCAGACAGTCACACTCGCTCCTAAAGCCTCAACCGGCCGAAGCGGGGAGGCCCTGGCACTCGACAGGTGGGCAGGGCATGGAAGACAAACAGTAGGACTTGGCGGCCCCGCTCGCTGCAGCAGGATGCAACCCATTCCGACTGGTGACGTGGCTCACCCCGTATGTCCTCAAAAGGGACAAGTGTTTATGCACGGGATGTCTCCAGAAGGACACGTGAGAAACTGGTAAAAGAAGACACCTCGGCAGAGGGAACTGGCAGGCTGACCTTCTCACCACAACCCTTTTGTGCAGTTGGGAGTTTTCTAGAAGACCTGTATGTAGTAATAATTCAAACAATAAACACATTAAAAAGGCTTATTCAAGGGGTGCCTGGCTGGCTCAGTCCGTAGAGTACGCGGCTCTTTTTTCTTTTTTTCAGAGAGGGAGAGGTGGGGGAGGGGCAGAGAGAGCCTCCCAAGCAGGCTCCAGGCCCAGCACAGAGCCCGAGGCAGGGCTCGATCCCACGACCTTGAGATCACCACCTGAGCCGAAACCAAGAGTCGAAACCAAGAGCCGGACGCTTAACCGACTGAGTCATCCAGGTACTCTGAGCATGCGACTCTTGATCTCAGGGTCTTGAGCTCAGGCCCCACATTGGGCGTGGGGCCTACTTAAAAAAAAAAAGTTTATTCAGGAATATATTAAAAAATCTGTCAAAATAACCTCAACCCTAACCCTGTTTTTGGTTCACAGGGGGTGGAGGTTGGGGGTTAGAGCCGAAGAAGAGAAGAACAGAAAAAAACGTCATTTTAATTTTTATTAAATATACTCTCTTGGCACAAATCTTTAAAATATATAAACATTATATATAAACAAAGTGTCTTCATGGCATCAAAATGTAACTCCAGATCAGGATGGACACCGGTGGGAGGGGTGTAGCTGCGGAGGGCACCGCCCAGCTTGTGTGCAGGGCTGGCGGTGGGGGGGAGGGGGGGTGGTTGCTGCTTAGGCCCACTCGGCTGAGAGCCACCTTGGGGAGGCACACCGGGGCCGGCAGGACCTGGGGCCCTCCGCCCTGTGGCCCAGCTGCGGCTCAGAGAAGGGTGCCGCCCAACCATCCATTTGGTCTCACCTGCTGGGGGTGGCCCCCAGCCCATCTCCCTGTGAGGGGTCCCTGCCTCTCCTGCCTCTCTGGGCCCTGGGCACTGGGCAAGGCCGGCAGAGGAGGTGGGACACTCCCCCAACAGAACAGCCATGGGACCCTGGGGACGAGCCTCAGGCCGGCCGGTGGGCACATGCAAGGAAGGACAGAGAGGGGTCTTCACAGCCGCAGGTCCAAGGCAAGAACAGAAATGGGACAGAATGCAAGGGAGAAACCAAAGTCACGACTGGAAACGTGCGTGGGGCAAACATGCCCTCCCAGACCCTGTCACGCAGGGTGGCTGCGGAGCGATCTGGTCACCCCTGGTCACTCTCCGCCTGGAACCATATGGGGCCGGTCAGGGTTTACTGTGACGAGACCCAGGGGCAGCCAGGTTGAAAGGCAAAACCAAAAGAAATCAAGAAACTCCACAAATCATTCGGAAATGGGCGTTTCTGCGTCCCTGTGACACCTGGCAGACCCCAGGGGGCTTCTCCATGAGACCCGCTCCCTGGGGGTGCCGTGGGGTACCCCAATTCCCACCCCCCAGGCCACATACCCTCTCAGGGGCTCCCACTTTGGGAGGATCAAGGCTGCCAGTCGCCTCCATGCACTCTCTTCACGGCAATCAGACCACCCTGTGTGCCTTCAACTGCCCTGAGTCCCGGCCAAGCGCCCGCTCAGGTGGGGAGCCAGGGACGTGCAAGATGCCACGGGCCCCCCCAGGAGCCGCTGTGCCTAGGGGCCGAGGGTTAGGGCCTACGGCCTGGCCTCTGTTGGTGTGGCCTGTGGGACAGGCGTGGGAGCTTCCTGGCCCAGAGGAAGTGACCTGGGTCCCCAGTTCTCAGCAGATACCTCCAAATTAGGACTCACACCCAAACCCATGGCGATTCCTCAAACCCTGCTGCCTGGAGGAGGCGCGACCCTCCTGGGAACATTACATACCGGGTGGGTAGGCAACAGAGGGGAAGACCCACTCTTGGGGCCCTACTTTGGCCACGGAGTCCAGGGTCCAAATAATGCTCTTGGGAGAAGGCTGTTCCCGAGCAGGAGGCTCTGGTGACACAGGAACCATGTCACCTGGGAAGTGACAAAGGCAGGACAGGTGGGGTGGGGGTGGGGGGCAAGAGGCTGTTTTTCTAGCCACAGCTGAGCAGGAAGCTGGCCCCACCTCACCAGGGCCCGGAGGCGCCTCTCTGTACGCCTTGGGGCTCCCTCCCCTCTGTGGGCACAGGGGCAGGTGGAATCGGGCTCTGGGCCCAGTGGGCACGAGGTCACTAGAACCAGGAGCCCGTCCAAGGTCACAGAGCGCCAGGAGGTGGCGCTGGTCACTCCCAGCTCAGGGCATTTGGGGCAAGCCCTCCAGGAGGCAGGGCCAGCCCTGGGGAGGAGGGCTGGGGAGAGCGCGAGAGCCCCGCCCACCAGTTCCAACATTGCACTTCAAGGGCCGCTGGCTTTGGGGACCGACGCCAGGCCTCCACAGCTTGTTCTACCAGGTGCTCCGACGACGCGGTTCCCAGGGTGGAACCGAGCATGCCCTCACTCCACAGGCTCAGAAACAAAAGGGGTCAGTGGTCCGCCGGCCACACGTGGATGCTCGGTTCCCTGTCTCGAGAGCTGCCAGCCTGCAGCGTCCCTAGCTCTGCAGGTGCCGCAGCAGGATCTGCATGAGGTCGAAGGTGGTGAAGCTGATGCCCACGGCGATGGGGCCCTTGAGCCAGTTCATGCTCAGGCCCTTGTAGAGGCCACGCACGGCGCCCTCCTCCCGCACGATGGCACGCAGCGTGTGCATGATGGAGGCGTGCGGGTGACCCGTGACCCCAGCCGTCTGCATGCGCCGCCGCACCACATCCAGCGGGTACGAGGCCGACTGCCCGATGAGGCCGGCACAGGCCCCAAATATCATGCGCTCGAAGGGGTAGGGCTGCGGGCGGCCGCTGTACTCTGCAGGCGAGGGACAGAAGGGCTGCGTAAGCGTGTGGCCAGGGGGCAGGCACGCAGCCCGTGCTGAATCCGTCCCGCACCTGCCGCTCACACTCCTTCACTGCTTGGGATCCAGACCCCCTGGCTCCCCGGGGCCTTCCCGCCCCGGCCCCCTCACCTCCCTGCCATTCCTTTTGAGAAGAAAAGTTTTTAAAAAGGCAGAAATGCACAAATAATCATTTAACCAAGTCCTACCAGCCAGAGCGAGCTCCCATCTAATCACTCCCGCTGCCGTCTGCAGCCCTCTCCACCGCCCCCCGCCCCCCCCGCTCCGCGGGCACCCTCTGCAGGGATGCAGGGGCATGGTGAAGTGAGCAGCTGCCAGGATAGGACATGTGGGTGGGACGGAGGAGGGCGCAGCAACCAAACAACAGGGTTCTTTAAAAATGTGTGCTTGTCAATTTAACACGAGGCACTGACGCCAGTGAGACGGCACTCTTCACTCAGCACACCGGCCGAACACGAAGGAATCCACCCGCACCCGAGTGGGGTGGGTGTGTGGCCACAGCGCTGGGGAGAGCGGCGAGTGGAGTAAATCCCAAAACCAGGGGCTCACACCCAACACGCTGGGAGGCGCTCCGGGGTGTCTGCGGATCACTGACAACGTGGAAACACGTAAGGGCTCCCCCAGTCGGGGAGGCCCACTCCACCGCTCAAAGGAAAACGGGACAGACCTCGGATGGGGTGGCGGGATGGACTCAGAGGCGGCCTGGGGCCCTGCAGAGGAGCAGGGCTGGGGGTGAGGGACACAGGACCTCGGTGTCCCCTGGAACAATTGCTTTCTTTAACAAAAACCATCTTGCAACACTGCTGACACCTGGTCGCCCAGGGCAGCAGGTTCGGGCGGTGGTATACGGTTCTCTGTGCTTTTCTGCGCTTTCTGAGTTTCTCAAAATTACTACCACCCAAGAGGGCTCTTCCCCTTCCGGCTAGGTTGTACCCGGCCACTCTGGGCACAAGGGGCTGCCACTGCACTTGATGCCACGCAGGACTTCACCAAGCTGGTCTTAAAACTCGGCACGGAAGGTTGGGAGTCCAGCTGCCTCCGTGGTGGCTCGGTGTCTATCTCGTTCTGATTCGGACCTTGGCCGGGAGCCCGTCCCTCCCAGGGCAGGGACCTCAGTGGCCCGCCTCTGAGTCTGTGCGGCCCCGGGGAGGAGCAGCCCGTGCTCCCGGCTCCTTACCTCTGTGCAGGCTCTTGAGCGTCTCATAGGTGAAGAAGCTCAGCCCCGCGTAGGGAATGACCCCCAGCACGGTGGGCGTGAATCCGTGGTAGAGGGTCTTTAGGCCCTCTTCTCGGGAGATGCGGACGAAGACGTGAAAGATGTTGCTGTACCTTGCAGGGCAGAGGGACGGAGCGGGTGAGCCGTGGGCACGAAGAGGGGCCGTTGGCCTCAACTAAAGCTCAGCTCCCTCCCGGAGTCTGGAGGGCCAGGGACTCGTTGCTGGTGCTTGCTTTAAGGAACACAACCATGTAGCAAAAGCCTTGGCACTGGAGGGGGGAAATGTGTGCCTCGGGCCATATCCCACCTTCGCTGCCCAGATCACTGGGGGAGCAGCCCTTGTAACCTATCTGTGCTAATTCAAAATGAAGACTTTGGGGGGCGCCTGGGGGGCGCAGTTGGTTAAACGTCTGACTCTTGGTTTCGGCCCCAGTCATGATCTCGGGGTCATGGGATCGAGCCCCGTCTCAGGCTCCCCATTCAGTGTGGAGTCTGCTTGGGATTCTCTCTCCCTCTCCCTCTGCCCCTGCCCCCCACTCTAATCTCTCTCTAAAAATGGATGGATACATCTTAAGAAAAAAAAAAATGAAGATTTTTGGTTCAATGTAAGTAGAAGCTGACCCCTAGGGTGAAAGAAACAACTACTGCCTTTCTGGGGCAGCTACGGAATGGCACGCCTGGCCCGGGAACTCACATTTCCTTTGGGGTCACGGCCATCCTGGCTCGGACCAGGTCCAGGGGGTAGGTCAGAGAAGCAGCTGTCGTTCCAGCCAGTGCGCCCGCAAGGAGGCGGGGCCCAGGTGGCAGGGCTCTGAAAGAGGGGGCAGGGAGAAAATGAGAACCCCCCCTCAAGACTTGGGGTGCCCACAGGTCTCGGCCAGTGGGGAGAACCAAGGAGTGGCCGGGGACTGGCTTCCTCATGGCCGAGTGATGGGGTCTCTTGGGTGGATGTCATTGTGAGGTTCCCATGGCTGCCTTTCCTTCCCATCCGCTTGTGTGGATGAATGAATGAAGCGCTCCTTCCCTACAGACACTGGGGGCATGGCTGGGGTCATGGGTCCCACTGGGACTTAGGTTCTGAGGGAAGAGCAGGCAAAGGGCAGGACTCCTGTCATGGTGAGCATGCGGAAGACGGGAGGGCAGGAGATGGGGTAGAGCTGAGAGGGTCTCGGGGGGGCTGGGGGCGGGCACTCACTCTCCGCGGAAGCCATAGTAGCGGCCAAGGATGCGCTTGTACTCCTCGTGGGCGCTGAACTGGATTGCGGCGTAGGGCACCACGCGCACCATGGTGGCCGAGTTCCCGCGCCACAGGCTGAAGAAGCCCTCGTTGAGGTAGGTGAAGTAGAGGAGCCGGAAGGCCTCCTGGGGGGGAGGGGCAAGGTCAATGCCCTTGCCTGCCCCGCTCCCCGCTCCACGGTGAACACCCTCTTTTGTCCAGCACTGTAACTGGGGCCCACATTATCGATCCCACCACACCTTGCCTCCCCCATATTCTCTGGGCCCCGTGTGGGGACCCCGCTCCCCCTAGTCCCCCGACCTTACGAACAGTAAAGTGAGCCAGGGCAAACCAGGTTTGCAGGTGACAGCCCCACACTGACGGTGTTTGATTGGTCTATCTGGTAGTCTAGCTTCTAAAGATATTCTTTATCTTTTCCCAAGAAAGTAATGCCTGCTCTCTGTTTAAAAATGAATCAAATGTGGGGCGCCTGGGTGGCTCAGTTGGTTAAGTGTCTGCCTTCGGCTCAGGTTATGATCTCGGGGTCCTGGGATCAAGCCCTACATCGGGCTCCCTGCTCAGCAGGGGAGTCTGCTGCTCCCTCTCCCCCTCCCCCTCCCCCTGCTCTTGCATTTGCACTCTCTAACAAATAAATAAAATCTTTTAAAAAAATGAATCAAATGTGAAATCATGGGTTTATAACTCCAAGTCCTCTCCCCACCACCCCAAGGACGAGGCTAGAGTGGGCTATATCCAGGCAGAGCTTGGGGTGCCAGGACAGGTGGCCCTTGCCCTGGGGCCTGGTGGGGGAGGCCTCGGTGCCCTGGCAGCTCGGAGAACTGGCTTGTGGGGGAACCAGAGGGAAAACACACGTTGAAAAGCCTCTCCCTCCACCCCTGGCCGTGTGCCTCCACCACCTCCTGTCAGCCTAGCAGGGCACATGGTGATGGCCCCAGAGCCAGGAGTTGGTGACCTAGTGGCTTACCTTGGCAGAAAATCTTTTTGAAGACACTGGAAAAAAAAACCAAAAAAACACAAAAACACAACAGAGACCATTAGATGTGAAGGATGGGACCTGGGTCTATGGGACCCCCAATGCAGGGGTTGCGTCTGAGCACGGGGAGTGAGAACAGCCACTGCGGATGCTCCCCCGCTAGGGGCTGAGGTGTGGACCATTCCCAATCACGGTCACCCTCCTCCAGGGAACCTCCTCACCCGCTGCACCCTGCACCCCTGGGCCCAGGGCCCCTGACATGTCAACTTATCCCCACTCAGGGGAGCTGAGCCACCACCTCCCTCCCAGGAAAAGTGAGGGTTTCTGCAGAGCCTGTGCTTCTTGGGGTTGACACTCAGCATCCCGCACCTGGCTGGACCCCAATTCAACCAAACCCTTTCAAGAAAGGCCTCCTAGCCACCAGCTGTGCAGAGCAACTGAGGGGCCTGGGCCTCTCAGAACAAGGCCCGGGGGTGTTCTCCGCTGAGAGCCCACCCTTTCTTCCCACAAGTGTGGGTGTGGCGCCCCTGACCAGCCTCTCCCACCCTCGCTGGCGGCCACCTTGCTCCCCGATGCCACGGCATGCTCCGCTGGCAGGCCCCCCACCGCCCTGAGCCGCTGTGGCCGACAGGGGTCATGGTCTTGCAGCCTCCCTCTCCACTCCCGGAGTGGAGCGTTGAGGAGTGTCTGCTGAGCTCCCAGGACACGCTCACACCCGCATCTGTGCGGACGTGTGTACACACCGAGGCCACCAGAGCTAAGCACAGCTCCCTGCAGGGCGCTACGTTGTGCATTCGCTCCAGGTGACAAGGCTGCCGACACATGGGGAGGCGGGTGCTCAGCCGCATGCCCTTTCGCACGCCAGCTTGCTCCTTCCAGAGGTTGATACTAACGTCCTGTTTTGTGGATGAGGAAACGGAGGCACGGGGAGGCTAAGGGACCAGCTCACGCAAGTGGGCATGGCCTGGCTTGAATCCGCAGTCCCTTCCTCCCGAACAGTGGAGGGGCAGGGGTCCCAGCTTGTGACTGCCTTCTTCTAGGAACCGGTCACTGTCTGTGGGACGGAAAGGCCTCATGTCTCAGGGGACCCTGTGGCTGCTACACCCAAGGAGGGAGTGTGACGGTCCCCAAAAGATGTCTGTGTCCTCGAGCCCAGTACAAGTGAAGGTGACTTTATTTGGAAACGGGTCTTTGCAGATGTAATTAAATTAAGATGAGGTCATACGGGAGTGGAGTGGGCCCTAAATCCAATGACAAGTGTCCTTCTAAGAGGAGAGGACACAGACATGGAGGGGAAAGCAGAGACTGGGGCGCCGTGACCATAAGCCAGAGATGCCTGGAGCCCGGGGCGCTGGAAGAGGCAAGGAGGGCGCCCCCCTAGAGTCTGCAAAACGAACCGACCCGGCTGGCACCTCGATTTCAGACTTCTGGCCTCTAGAACGTAAGCTGCTTGGTTTGTGGTACTTTGTGATGGCAGCCCTGGGATGCTAACAGAGTTTCTAAGTCGATTTTAAAGAGGCATTTTTTTAAAGCCAATTTGCAGTGCAGATCGGCAGCTGTGGAGGACGGGGGACTGCCGGGAAGCATCTCCATCATACAGAACAGAGGGACAGAGAGCATTTACCTTGGAAGATGATTTTGGTTCGGTCCAGGGGAGCTACTGCCGTTTTGGCAAGTGCACCGGCCAGGGCCCCAGACAGGAGGGAGCTGAGAACTTGCCTGTGATCACTCTGCAAGAAAACACAGGAATACAGTTTGTCATGAGAGAGAAAGGGACAGGGGTTGGCCCTGCTGGCGACTGCCCCCAGGAGGAGCATCTTCCTTCTGTCCCCTCGAGGGCTGTAAAAGGCATAACTGTGCAAGCGTCACAGCCCTGCTGGGCCGGGGGCAGGCTGTCACGAGTCCACCACCCACAGAACCTGGGTGGGACATAGTGAAAACCTTCCTGAGGGACAGGGACCATCTGCATGAGAGGTGACCCACTGGCGGGGCTGTCCCATGAGTTTCCAACTTCCCAGAGACAGCCTACGACAGGCCTGACCCCAAACAGATGGGTTACCCGCCCCCCCCCCCGACCAAGTGCAGACTCTGGCTGTGCCCACTGCCTGTGTGCGCTGGACAAGGGTCCCTGTGGTCTGGGCATCAGGCCAGTGTCAAGCAAGCAGAACCTGACTGTGTCCGTGTGACCCCGTTCCACAACTTTCCATCAGGCCCGCAGTGGCCGGCATCTGTGGTTCTTTATCCAACCAAGGTGAGGGTGGTGGTGATGGTGGCCAGCCTGCATCACGAGGCCAGCCTTGGAGCCAGCACTTTCCCGAGACTTCTCGAAGCTCCCCATGAGGAGTCGCACAAGAAATCACCAGCTCATCAGGTTGGCGTCTCCGTTTCCCCAGCTGACTCAGCCACAGAACTCTCGCCAAGCCATCACGGGGAGCACTGGGGACCGGGGGGGCTCCCATCTTCCCTGGCTCCACAGTGAGGAAGGACGGTGAGGGGCAGGTCATTCAGTGATCCCAGGAGTCCCTAGAGTCTGACAGGAACCAGGTGCCCTGAGAGGCCTTGGGACACAGTGTGTGTGGGTAGGGATGTGTAGGACACCTCCTTGCCCCTGGGGCTGCCAGTCCACACGGAGAGCCAGACATGAACTAAAGCTTTAGACAAACGTGTAGGGGCGCCTGGGTGGCTCAGGCGGTTAAGTGTCAACCTTGATTTTGGCTCAGGTCATGATCTCAGGGTCCTGAGATCAAGCCCCACATTGGGCTCCGCGCTCGATGCAGAGTCTGCTTGTCCCTCTGCCTCTGATCCCCCTCCTGCTCGAGCTCCTGCTCTCAAATAAATAAAATTATATTAAAATGTGTAGAGTCACCAATCCAGGATGGCTGTAAGTGGGGCCTTAGGGTCCCGGGAGAACATGGGGTCAGGGGTGAAGGGCTGAGGTTGAAGGATGAGGTGCAGCTAACTGGGATGTGTGTGTGTGTGTGTGTGTGTGTGTGTGAGAGAGAGAGAGAGAGAGAGAGAGAGAGAGAGAGAGAGAGATCATATAAGAAGGGGAGGAATGGAACACCCAGGGACCCAGGTGAGAAAAAGCCGGGGGTCCCGGGGGACCACAAGAAAGGCAGGGTGGTTGACACAGCAAAAGGGAGGGGGCACAGGAAGGAGAGAGGAGATGAAAGGAGGGTGGGGGCTGAACTCCAAGGAACCTGGGGGCTCAGCAAGCAGGCTGGTGTTTACCCAAAGAGAAATGGAAATGCACAGAAGGTAGACAGGCCATTTTAACTGTAACCAGAGAGGAGGCAGCGCATGCAGAAGCTCAGGGTGGAGAGATGGGGGCTAGGACTAGGGGATGGATAAGGGGCATTTGGGGGGTACAACTGGCAGCCTGGGTCTGAGTGGGCATGATGGGGTCCAGGGCCACTCCCCAGGTTTGCTCTGCTCAGCAGGTGGATCAGGGGTGAAGGGCTGGGCTCCAAGTCTGTCCGCACACCTGGCCTGAATCTGGGCTCTGTCCCAATTGCTTGCAGTAACCGATGGCCTCTCTGATCCTCCTTTCCTCACCCCTGACACACTGACGTGCTGTCTCCTGGCCGGGTCTGGGTGCTCCCCAGGGCTGTGATGCCCTACAACCTGTCCCTGTCCCTGGGGGGGATTCAGCTCCTTTCCCTTAATGTCCCCAGAACCTCCTCCAGCAGCCGGGCCCTCCCCTCCCTAGAGAAGCGATTTCCCACGGCAGTGTTTTCCTAAGTTTCTGAGGTGGAGCTTCACCTCTGGATTCCAACTTCTTCCTGCACGGAAGTCTGTCACTGGGGGACCCCTGCCTTTTCTGGATCACACAGCAAGGTTCTGGAGGTCTGGCTCCACCCGCTTTGTGAAGTGTGGATGTCAGGTGCTGGAAGGTTCGGTGGTGTTCCTGGCAACAGCTCCGAGGCCCAACTGGGTCCCAATCTCCTCTGGGGGTCAGCGTGATGACGGTTCACCTTGTGGGCCGCTGGGAGCCGAGGGCGTACCCCAAGGATGGTCCACATGCCCTGCTGCTCCTAGAGGCGAAGCCGAGGCGCCCCTTCCACGGCCTTTACGTGATCACATGTCGGGCACGCGTGACCTTAAACCTCACTCGGGATGTGGCACTCCGGGGATGTGCCGTGAGCCCAACTTCTGTGCTTGCTGGATGAGGCCGCCCCCGCCTTTGGCCAACGTTCCCAGTGACTTAAGTGACCAGGGCCGGCTGATTCTTTGAAGAGCTCGACGCAGGCGTCATGGATTGGCCAGGCTCCATACCCGTCAGACAGAGAGTGCGCACAAGTGAAGAACGAGCCAGATGGCCCAGTAGAGAAAAAGCGGGTGGTCCACAGATAGGAGCCACGCGGGCTGTGAACGCCACAAGAAGATGCTCAGCTCCTTCACCAAAGACATGGGTCTTGGCACAGTAGGCTCCCCCCATCAGGCTGGCTGAACGAACCAAGACTGATGGCGGCCGTGCTGGCCAGCGTAGCAGAAAATCAACACCGGCTGTGTCCCAGCGCATGACGGGCACCGGGCCTGTGGCTGGGCACGTCCGCTCGGTGGGATTCAGCCAGCCCACCAGGGGCTGGGGAGTTCGCTACACCATGAGGGACAGATGTGCCCGCTCTGGGGTTTGGCCTTGCTCCCGCACATCCACCCCCAGCGTTGCGACGGTGGCCCCACACGGTGACCCTACAAACCAGTCCTCCTGCCCATCTGGTGCTTCCCAGGGTGCCCTAGAATTTGAGGAAAGCTGGGGAAGGCCGGAGGATGATGCCGCTTCAGCCTTTGACCCCGTGGACTTTGAGAATGGCCCGTGGGCCCCAGTGCCGGGTTTCTGTGTGGGGCTGGGTCAGTCTGTGCTCCAGGTTCAGCCAGAAGAGCCTCTACTGGCTTCTTTGGTGAACGAGGATAGGGCTGATCCCATTTCTTTCAAAGGGAATATACCTTTTCTTCGAGAGAAGGGTGGAATCAGAGATGAACCTGAGAGAGGAGACTGGGAGCTGAGAGCGCACCCTGCATGCGAGCGCCAGCCCCCACAGTGGGCCCTGCCCATGACTAACTCTCTCATGCTCACTAATCCGAGCAAGAAAAGGAGTTCAAGGACACCTTTTGACTTCCTAGCCAAATTTGGGCGAGGTTCTGGCTTCTTACCAAGTGGATGGGCAGACTGGATCCACATCACAAACGGGACTTTAAATGGAACAGAAGGAGGCCAACCTCCTGCACCCCCCTCTGCTAACGGCCTCCCAACAACACAGCTCCACCCAGAGTATGTGTGTGTGTGGGGGGGCAATTTGCCATGGGGTGCAGGAATACAGAGGAGGGACCTCAGGAAAACGCCCATCAGGGAGGCAGGGTACTTGCCTTGGAATTGACGGGTGAGGGCAGGATGGCCTCGGCATCCTCACGCACACGCGCCGTACTCTCCTTCACACCATTACCCATTCCAGGCCAGCTCTGGGCAGCAGGAGACTCGGTCCTGGGAGAGAGGGGGTACGGTGAGACCTGGCGAGAGGAGGGCCAACCCGACCTGCCTCAGGCCTGTGACTCATCCCTGAGTCACCTGAAGCCTAGCAGGGTGCTCTAGCCAGACCAGCTTGTTTCCCTGCAGGGGAAGGACGCAGGCACCTGCATCCAAATGGCAGTCCCCAGCGCAGATCGCTTAATCATTGACAAAAGCCCTTCTCATTGGCTCTCTGGTTTGATCATCACAAACAGGCCTCTGAGTTGTCTGTTTTTTTTTTTAACCCAGTACCACCTGGCAGATGGGCTCAGAGAGGTGAAGCCACCTCTGAAGGTCACACAGCAGGAGGCAGAGGTGGCCCCACCTCCCTGGACTCGAGCACCCACTGGGCTTTTGTCAGCTTGGACCTGAATATCTATCCAAAGAAACACTTAGAAAATTACTCTTTTTCCTACTGCAAGTTTGCCCGATCTTTCTGGCCAAGCTTACAGTAAAGGGTCCTAATATTTGAGGATTCCTCCCCGGAAACCTCCATTTAACCTCTAGGTGGAAGTACCCACAAAGCTCAGCAAAGCTCAGCAAACCACAGTGAGGAGAACAGACAGAAAAAAGGATGAAGGACGAGTGTCACCAAGATGCCAACTGTGCACTGGGGTTCCTGGAGGTCTCGGTTCCCGTGCTTTAAGATTATCCAATAAATCGATGCACTTTCTTGTAAAATGATGCAAATGATGCAGACATCCCCTGAGCGGGCTGTGAAGGCCCCTCCTGCCCTCCAGGTCCTCCCGGGGACCCCACGTCAATGCCGGGGCAGAAGGCCCTAGAAAGCACAAAGAGGATTCCCCTCCACTTGTCCTCTGCTGCTGTTTCCCACCTCAACTGAGCCCTGGTTCCAGGAGGAACAGCTGCTTCTAAGGGCAGGAATGAGCCCAGAGCACCCTGAGGTGCCAGGCAGGAACGAAACCAATGCGGATGTGACAATAGGAGAGGCAGGAGAATCACAGAGCTGCCAGTGGTCAAAGCCGGAACGCTCTGAGCAATAAGCACTGGATTATAGCCCAAGGTATAAAATAAATATCCACAAGTCCACAGTTAGAAATAAATGATTAGAGGAGCCTGGCTGGCTCAGTCAGTGGAGCGTGCGACTCTTGAGCTCAGGGTTGTGGGTTTGAGCCCCATGTTGGGTGTGGAGATTACTTAAAATCTGGGGCACCTGGGTGGCTCAGTTGTTAGGCATCTGCCTTCAGCTCGGGTCACGATCCCAGGGTCCTGGGATCGAGCCCTCCATTGGGCTCCCGACTCCACGGGAAGCCTGCTTCTCCCTCTCCCACTCGCCCTGCTTGTGTTCCCTCTCTCGCTGTGTCTCTCTCTGTCAAGTAAATAAAAAATAAATCTTAAAAAAAAAAAATCTTAAAAAAAAAAAGAAAGACATGATTGAATTCATAAATAAATTGGGAAGAGGCAATCTCCCAGGCAGAAGAATCCCAGATAGTTTGTGTAGCTGCTTTGCTCTTGAAGAGGGAGTGTTCTCAAAACTGTCAAGGTCATCAAAAACAAGAAAGTCCGAGAAACAGTCTCAGCCCAGAAGAGCCTAAGGAGACGTGACGACTAGATGTCAGGTGGGATTTGGCGACAAGAAGAGGGTATTAGGGAAAACTGAGGAAATCTGAATAAACTATGGCCTTTAATTAATAGACATCTATCAGTATTTGCTCATTAGTTGTGACGAATGTACCAAAGTGAAGTGTTATTAGCAGTGGAAATTAGGTGTGTGGGGTGTAGGGAAACCGTTACCTTTGCCAATTTGTATATAAATGCCAAACTGTTCACAAACCCACAATGAGAAAGTAGGCCCTACGGAACTTTTCAAGCCAGCTGCTGGGGTATCAGCTTGTGGGGGGCACGGAGACTGTTTCACCCCCACCCGCAGTGTAGACAGCTATGACTCAGCACCATCCCCAATGCTATGGACCCCAGGGGATGGTCCCCACATCCAGGCACGCAGACGGATGGTACAGCCTTTCTGAGGGCTGTGTCGGGGGCGTGGGAACATTGAATGCGGACACATTCTGTGAAAAGTGCCTTCCTGAGAAAGGATCCAACCCTTTGGTCCCAGCCTCACACGGCTCTGATCTATGGCCGCACCCTCCCTCCAACTCCTGCTCCGAGCTCCCCAGGAGACAAGAGCCGGTTCGAGGCTGGCGGGTGGTGCTCTGCATTGGGCAGGCTGTGCAGGTTCAGAGGGGGCTGCCTGTCCAGCCTGGTGGACCTTTCTTCCCTCAGCTGTTTGGCTCCAGGACCTGCTGCGGGAACTCAATGCAGACAGTTCATGAGGGGGCCTTGGTGTGGTGGATGAGCACAGAAACGTTGCCACACAGAGCCGTGCAGACCTACGACACCGTGTCACTGCAGGAGACAGAGTGCCCGAAGCAAGTCACGGGAGCCCCCCAGAGACATCTCCACCCACAACTTATGATTGGATTCCAGTGCGACTGGAAAGGGTCTTTGCAGATGTAATTAAGGAAGGGATCACGACAGGAGACTTTCCTGGATCATCCCCCCACCAACGTGATCTGATCAGACAGAAGAGGAGACAGACAGGAAGGCCATGTGACCGGAGGCAGAGACTGGGGTGATGTGGCCACAAGCCGGGGACCCCCGGGAGTCCCCAGAAGCTGGTAGAGACAAGAGCCTGCCCTGGAGCCTTCAGAGACTTGCACGGCCACACACACCTCAGTTTTGACCTTTTTAACCTCCAGAATTAAGAGACTAAAATTGTGTTACCTCAGGCCTCCGGTCTGTGGGGACTTGTCAAGGCAGCCACAGGACACTAAGGCTAAGGGCCCTTTTTAGGGAAGGGGGGGCCGGGGTCCCCCAGCGCCGGAGAGTGGGCAGTCTCAGGCTGCCAGCCACTCAGCTGGGTTCAGCGCCTCCTGGCAGTGCTCCAAGGCTCACAGAGTGGAGAGGAGATCCTTGCCCTGGCGAAACCAGGGGGGAAAGACCTCGAGCTTGTCCCTCAGGCCAAAGGCTAAGTTCTCTAAGAAACAAAGAGCTCTTTGCTCTTTCAAATCAGTAACAAAACAAAACCAACTCAAGACAAAAAAGGGCAAAGAAATAGCCCCGTCACCAGGAGACTACTTTAAAATATGACAAAAAAAAAAAGACGACAGATGCCCGACTGTGCTCGTAACGGAGAAAGGCAGGTGGAACCCTGAGTGAAAGGCTGTTTGCAAGTACAGAGGCAGTAATGAAGTGTGCATGAGGTGGGGACGGGCAAGGAGGGAGGCTGGGGGTGGCGCCTCTTTGGGGGGTCTGGCAAACGCCTTGGAACGTGTGCTCCCCAATACATGCACATGGGGACTCGGGGGCCGCTGAGGCTCCCAGCGAAGGCCTGCAAGAGAAGCTACGCAGGGGGATGGGACAGAGGAAGTGCGTGACTCACATCCCCATGGGGGAAGGCCACTCAACCTGTCACTAATGAGCAGACCCCATCTTGATGAAGTGATCAAGGTCAACACCACCGGCGACAGGGCCGACCGACAGCTCGCCTCCCCCACACAGTGCCCCAGGACGGACACGTGCCTTCAGCGGGATTCCTCCCAAAGGCGCACGGCCTCCGGCTAATGAGGAAGCAGTGGACAGACCACCCGGAGGGATGCTCCACTGGGCCCGACCCAGCAGTTCTCAGCACAAGTCTGAAGGCTGTGGACGATGATGGAAAGGCTGAGGAGCCGTCACAGGTCAGGGGACACGAGGCACATGGGATGACGAGTGCAACGTGGGGGCCTGGACCAGAAGGAGCATGTTAGGGGAAGCTCTAGGGGGGGGCCCACGTCCAGGCTGGAGGGGAGCCCCCCCGTGGCGTCAGTGCCTATGTTCTAGGCCACACGACTGTATCCTGAATGGTGCTGACACGGGGGGCGGCTGGACAAAGTGTCTACTGGAACTCTTAGGATTTCTACCACTTTTCTGTAAACCTAATAAAAGGCTAAAGAAAGGGGCGCCTGCGTGGCTCAGTCATTAAGCGTCTGCCTTCAGCTCAGGTCATGGTCCCAGGGTCCTGGGATCGAGCCCGGCATCGGACTCCTTCCTCGGGGGGGAGCCTGCTTCTCCCTCTCCCACTCCCCCCGCTTGTGTTCCCTCTCTCGCTGTATCTCTGTCAAATAAATAAATGAAAAATCTTTACAAAACAAAAAAAAGGCTAAAGAAAAAAAATGCCTTATGAAAACCACGAGCTTCTGGATGTGCCAGAGGTTTCGGAGAAACACATTTCAGATGTCTGTGGCTGTTGAGGGGCGGGCTGGTGGGCTGATCTGGCTCCTCCTTGTCCACTTGGGGCCTCTAAGCCAGGGGCTTAGTGTCTTGGGCTGGGGAAGGGCGCTGGCAGCCATGGGAGCCCTGTGCAAGGGAGTGGGGCTCCTGGTTTGTGGGGAGACCAGTGCCCTTCTTGGCAGGGAGAGCCTGACCCTGGCCTCTCTGGGGTCAGCAGCTGCGGGGCGTCAGGCTGAGGCCTTCACCCAGGGCCCATCTGTGGCTCTGCACACGGGCTGAGAACAGGGTGAAGGCAGACCCTACACACAATGACACGATGGCCGTTTTTATTAAATCCCTCTGCCACTTTGCTCGCTAATCTGGCCAGCCTTCACCACCGATACGGGTGCTGCTTTACCGATGGGCAAGTTAAGGTAGCACAAGTCCTCTGCTGGAGACCACTATGGTGATAATCGCTGCCACTACCCATTAGGGGTGTCATGGTCACTGGTGTATCTCTTCACCTTGCTGATGCAACACAGAAAAACTTGGGTCAGACCAAGGGCAGAGGGAACTCCAACCTTGACGCAGGACTCCAAAGTCATGGCCATATCCTTCTCCATGGAGCCCTGGCCCCCTTTCATCCTGAATGGTTCTCCTAGAGAACCACATGCTCCTTAAGACTTTGCTTAACCTGAAGGAACAGCAGGGTAGGGAAAGCAGGGTGGAAGGTCTGGCTGCCCCCAATCGTTCCCTGAGGGCAACTTTTAACACAGAACATGGACAACCTGTTTAGAGAAGCGTCCCAGACCTAAAGGGACAGCATGGGTTCCTGGGCGGCAATCCAAGGGGCCCAAGACTCTGACTCTGGGACATGAGCCTGGAAGAGGCAGCCAAGGGCCGGCGGGGCATTCTGCAGGGACAGACGTCAGAGTCCGCATCACCAAGGTGGGGCCCTGGGTAAGCAGTCCCTGCTGTGGGCTGGCACCTGGCAGAAGGAAGGTATGGGAAGAAGTCCCTGAGGGACCAAGGCCTGATGTCTGGAGGCCTGAGAACTTCCAGTCTTGAACTTGGAAGACAGCCCTGGTCTGCTGGTTCCCACAAGCCTGGACGAAGCCAGCAGAAACCATGTCTGAGAGTTGATACCCTGGGCCTTGCATGATTTGAAAAATCTAACATCCTGGACACAACCTAAGATAATGAGGCACACGAGCAGGCTGGGCATTTGAAACACATTTTGAAACACAGACATTTGAAAACACAGACAAGGTCTGACTGGGACGAACCCTGGCTGCCCTACCTTCCGCACGTGGGGCCTCACATGAAACGTTGCTCAGGGCCTCTGAGGCTCTGGTTCCCTGGCAGTGGAGGTGAATTAGGGGCAGAGAACAGTGACACGTGGTGGTATCTGATAAGACAGAAAAAGAAGAAGCAGGGGCCTCTTGAGACCCTCCAGTGCCACGGCCTGAAGAGTCAAGAAGGGCGACCATGAAAAGGGAGGCTGGCCCTTGGTGTTGGCCGTGAAAGGGGCCTGGGCTGGCCTGGCTGGAGAGACTGTTATCAGTCCTGTTCCAACATGACTGTCCACAGAACTCCAGGCTTCGTTTGGCTTGGCCAGTTATTCCCCCAGTCACCCTTTTCTGCCCCCAAATCCCACTCCCTTATGCCCCGAGCGCCATCTGTCTGAGGTGTTTTCTTACCATGAGCTTGGGGTTGTGTGGTCTCGGGAAGACGTTGGAGGTGAGGAGAGGGGAGCCCTCTCCTCACGACATTATACCTGAGAGCACAGACTTAATCCAGGTGAGACCGACTTGGACCTCTGGGTTAGGTGGGCTTAGCCAGCTGTCTGTCCCCCTGCTGAGCGACGCTGTTCCAGACTCTTCTCTCGGAACCAGTGCCCCCTGGGGGGTGTGTGTGTGTGTGACAGGAGTTAAGCTCCCGTCCCAGAGAGGGAGAATCGACATACATGACTAGAAATTCTTACACAAGAACTGTGGTCTCTTCTCCCCAACTGATTTACTTCTTCAGCCATTTATTCAGATCAGTAATGACCTTGTGGATGACCACTTTATGCTCTGGGTTAAAACAAGACGCTCTGTTACTTCCTTGCTGCTCCAATCTTCCAACGCGGGCCACAGGCTGAGATGTCCTCTGACCACCGCAGGTGGAGGGGGAGGTTTCGTGGGGGGACTGACCCCACGTAGATGACAAGGGGCACTCTGAAGGATCCCAGCAGCTGCAGGAGCTGGACAAGGTGTGCTAAGGACAGGTGTTAATGTGTGCCTGAGGGCCCCAAGACCGGTTCAGCAGACAAAGGTGAGGCCGGGTGGTGCACGGCCGGGTGCAAGCTCCTGTCTGAGGGCCAGCTCTGCGGCTCATCATCCTGGTCTTTATTGCTCCCATGTCTTCTCTCCACTCCACTCGCTCACCGTGTTTCTCTGGCTTGTGGGACCCACCCCCGCCCCAGCCTTCCCCAGGGCACTCTGGGTTACCCAGTGGCTGGGCAGGGGGCACCAAAGGGAATTCACTCCTTTGCTCCCAGTAAGAGGAGCCCACACAAGTTGGAATGGTGCTGCTGGGCAGGGCCAGGGCTTGGCCAGACTGGGAGCCTGTGAGTGGGGGCTAAAGGTTCTAGAATCCTCTTGTCCTGACAGTTGGAGGGATGGTTCTAGAAAGGGGAGCCTTAAGGACCGGCCTGCTCTGGTCCAGTATTTACATCCCTCTGGGGTTGAGTCCGATGAACTGTGTGCCTGCTGAGTACACACTCTGGACAGGTGGCACCGCAGTGGGCAGGGGAGATGGCCTGAGGAGTGTGGGCAGATGGCCCACAGGGATGCTGCTGAGTGGGGCTCTATGGTGGAGAGATGCAGGGCAGGGTCTGTCCTGGTGTCTGGGAAGGCTTCCTGACGAATGCACAGGGTGGGAGTGGTGGGAAGGAGCACCCCGGGTGGCCAGAGCAGTGAGAAAGGGGACCCCCAAGGCTGGAGCCAGCTCAGGCTGAGTACACCGCAGGCCATCTAAGGCTCTGCTCATGGGAGAGCACAAAACACCCCCACCCCGCAACACCCCTGCTGGTGCTTCCACCTCTGGACTCCAGCCAGGATGATCCCCACATGCCTCCCCTAGTGCCTCTCTCAGTGTTGGAGACCCTGAGACTTCATCTGGGAACTCTGAACGCCGGCACAGTAGTACGTCCTCTCTCACGGTGATGTCGAGCACCTTCTGTGAACACCACCCAGACGGCCACCCACAGAATGAGTTCTCGCACGTGGTACAGTCACACGACCGGGTGCCACACAACAGAGAAGGACAAGCTGCTGCCACATGCAACGAGAGGGACAAGCCTCAGACATAATAGTGGAGAACGAGAAGCCAACACGAAAGACTGTGTACCAAATGAGTCTAATCCAAGCACAGTAACACAACCTGGTCTATCCATACAGTGGCATGTCACTGAGCTTTAAAGAGGAAGGACATTCTGACACATGCTACACCGTGGATGAACCTTGAGGACATCATGCTAAGTGAAATGAATGAGTCACAAAAAGATGGATATTTAATTCTGCTTATATGAGGTCTCTAGAGTCCTCATATTCATAGAGACAGAAACCAGAACGGGAGGAGCGGGGAGTTAGGGTTTAATTGGGACCGGATTTCAGTTTGGGAAGATGGAAAAGTTCTGGAGACGGATGGTGGTGATGGTTGCACACCAATGTGAACGCACTTAACGTCAATGAACTACACACAAAGCAAAGCTGAAGACAGTACATTTTATGTTATATATATTTTATCACAATTAAAAAAAATCCAGCACAGACAATAAAGCATCAGCGGTGATAAAGATCAGACCGGGGTTAGCTTTGGGAGGTAGGACAGGGAAGGGTCACGGAGGAGCCAGCTGGGGGCTTGAAATGCTCTGTATCTTGATCTGGTTTCACATGTGAACACACATGTAAAAATTCCTTGAGTTACTCACTTTACTGTACGAAACTTATACCCCAACAAAACAAGTTTAAACATTAAAAAAGAAAAACCCCAAAGCCGCCAGCCTCTCCCAGGCCAACTGACCGTAGGCCTGAGCACTGTGTTCTTAACTCCCAGAGGACCCTACTATCACCAGAGGGACAACACACACTGCTCACTATTGCTCACCTTCCTCCTCACCTGTGAAGAACACCTGCTGATGATTTTGGCAATGACCAAAAGCCCAGAGGAGATGTCTAAGCTCCTAGAAGGCAGGCCACATGTGCAGTGGATATCTGGCCCCTTCTGGAGATAGCACACTGGGCAGCCACACACACTGCCTCTGCCACCTTGGAGAAGGGGCAGCTGACCCTTCCCTTGACTCCAGGGTGACCCAGGTGGCCCTCAGTTTGGAGCACCAGACCCAAAGACTGGGAGTTTTGAAGGAGCCACTGGGCCAGAGAAGTCCTCTTTCTCTCACGAGGGAAAGCAGATAGGCCCTGAGGGCAGTGACACAGAGCCAAGGCCAGGGGGAGGGGGATGGATGTCTGCTGAGCTGGGGTGTCCTGGGGCCCAGTGGTGCTAGAAGAACCTGGGAGCTACCAAAGAACATGGAAGGTGCCAGAAGCACTTAGACTTTTCCCACCCCGGAGCCCACAAAGTTCCCATTCCAGTTCAGCCAATTTGAGATGGGTTTCTGTCCCCTGCACCTCCCCCAGAGCCCTGACCCATGTGTTTCCCGTACACTCTTCCAAGCCCTGTGCTGCATTTCCAACCATGGACAACGGCCGCAGGGGGCCCAGCCCCAGTATGTTCTCTGGAGGTACCTTTAACAGGTACCCATGAACTGGGATTCAGGTGCCAGAGTCTTCCCAGGAGCAGGGTTAAGAACGAGGGGTCAAGTGCAGTGGGCCACCTCTGCCCCACATGCCACCAGCAGGCAGCAGTCACAGACCAGCCCCAATGAACAAAAATTCATTTTTTCATATCATATTTCTGTTCAAGCAATCTTTCCACTCATCAAAAAGCGAAGCAAAGCAAAGCAGGATGGGGGGCAATTCCACAATATAACATACTGAACAGCATTGTCTAGGAAACAGGAACCTGGGGTTCTGGGATCTTAAGTAGCCCTGTCTGTGAGCACCCCCCCCCCCCCCCCCCGCTGCAGCAGCTCCCCGTGTGCATCCATCCTGATACACACACACACATGCACGCATGCACGCACGCACACGTGTGCCTGACTCCCTCAGAAGCTCCCTGGCCGGGGCCACCATTCCTGCTGGTGAGTGCTGCGTGCGCCACCCTGCGGGACGAAGGAAATGTTTGCACAAACGGGGGCGTTTCTCAGTTGATGGAGTTTACAAGCAGTGCCGGAACAGATCCTGTAATCTCTCAGTAAACGGAAGCCAATTAACATCCTATCTGCCTGTTGATAAAGGCTGTTTTCTTTTCCAGTTAATGGGCATTAACTTCTGCTATTAAGAGAGTGGTAGCATCTTACATAACGGCCGTGCCTGTTAACCCAGACCCGACCAGCTGTTGCGCGGCTCTCCCTGCTGCATTCCCTTCTACTCGGGCCTTTCAGACCGACTGGCCTCTGCAACCCTGTGCTGCAGTCTCTATGGGTCAGACACTCAGGCATTCGCGTCCTGCAAGATGCAGAACATCCTACTGTCAATCACTGCCCTGGGTCCTTGCAACACAGGGCTGCTGACACCTGTTACCAACTGCACTTGCGTGACCTACAACAAACCAAGGCCCTCAACACTACTCACAGCCCTCTGATAAGAGGATGCACTTGTGTAAAACCCTCACCCCAAAAGTCCTGTGTTTTTGCCACGGGGAGCCTAGCACAGTGCTTGTATCCACTCAGTTATTTGCTGGATGAGGTAATTAATTTTTTGGACATACCAAGTTTTGCTTTGGCTGTAGTCTCTCCACCCTGGGCCTGGCAAACTCCTCCGCATTCTTCAAAGCCCTTCCTAAATGTCCTGGCCTCGCCTCCCAAAACTTAGTTGCTCTGCCCTATATTGAGCACTCTATGGTTCCCTGCTGCACGAGACAGGGCCACTTTCCACTGGCTTCCCCTGCTGGGCTGGGGGGTTCTGTGGAAGGCAATGGCCTGCGCTATGCTCAGGGTCCTTCCTTAGCAAGCAGTCAGAGGCATATACCTGCCAAGAGGGGCTTTTGCCATCTGTCTTTTGGCCCTTGGGGCACACTTCCCATGGCAGCAAAAATGTACTTCTTCTATCCTGTCTGCCTAATTCTCCAAGTAGGAGCATGTACAGGCTCCCAGCCACACCATGCTGGTGTTATGGGAAGATGGGGTCCAGCTTGTGACCTTGGCCATGTTACTAAACCTCCCTAGGCCTCCGTTTCCATCTGTTACTATATTCCTGGGGTGGCAATGCTCAAGTGGGTCATGGGTGTGGGTAAGTATCATTCTGCCTTATAATAAGGAGTCAGACGGAGCTGGGATGGAGCCCATCTCACACCACCCGGCCCTACTGAGCAGGCTCCCCAGTTCCTAGATCTCACCATTCAGCCTGCATCCCCCATGCCAGGGCCTCTGAAAGAGCTAAGCATTGGTCCTGGGTGTCCAGCATCCCTCCACCCCTACTTTCTCCAGGTTCATCTCCCCAAAGTGTTAAACAGAAGCCGGCTGGCGGTGCCCTGCCGCCCACCACATGACAATGGTTTAGGAAGCACGTGCTCTGGCCAAGCGCCCTGCCAATGCCAGTGCCCCTGCCCGGCACCGCGGGTGACGATGTCTCCCACTCTGACATTCAGGGCTAGCCGACACTTGGCTTTGACCCGTGTACTCCAGGCCAAAGGGGCTGCTCACAGCCCCCAAACCTATCCCTTCTTCAAGGCCTGGCTCCTACACGCCCCCTTGCCAGCCCAAGGCTAGACCAGCCACTGGCTAAGTCCTGACCAGTAATGGGTCCTGTCTGCCCATGGTGCTGGAAGCCAGGCCCGCCAGCCCTGCTCCCTCCTCTCTTCCAGCTACAGCATCTTCCTCCAGCTCTGACGTGCTACACCAGGGGGTTCTAGGAACACCTGTCCCAGAATCTCCAGGACACTTGTGCAGAATTCCTGAGCTCCTCCTCAGGCTTAAGTTGGGGCCTGCTACAGTGAGGCCTGGGAACCTGTCCTTTAGGACGAGGACAAATACTGCAGACTGGGTGGGGCTTGGGTCAGGACGCATGGCTAGTTAATCCTTAATCGAAACATATATATTGGGACACCTGGGTGGCTCAGTCGGTCATGCGTCTGCCTTCGCCTCAGGTCATGATCCCAGGGTCCTAGGATCCAGCTCCCTGCTCAATGGGGAGTCCGCTTCTCCCTCTGCCTGCCGCTCCCCCTGCTTGTGCTCTCTCTGACAAATAAATAAATAAAACCTTAAAAAAAAAGAGAGAAACGTATATATTCTCTTTTTCCACTCATCCCATGGCAAAGGCACGTGACCTAGAGATGGTATAACAGTGATGACATCTGTCGGGAGCACTTCATGGGAACATTTCATCAGGGAAGGCTTGCAACTGGTTGCAACTGGTCACAAGGTGTCTCCTGTCCTGGTCCCCTGTGCTAGGAAAGCAAGCACAGGCTGCTACGGGCTCTAAGCTCAGGCATGGTGACCATGCCTTGCTGGCAGCAGCCTCAAGGTGAATCCCCTCCTGTGCCTGTCATCGGCTCCATGGACCAGGTCCCTCAATCTCCTCTCAAGCTCAGTGCCTTGGGCCTCAAAATACCCAGGTTTTCTTGTTCCCTTTGCTTACAATGCTTTGCCATCTAGCTAACTCCCTGCTGGCTTTCAGATCTCTAAGAACTTTCCCCTCCCGGAGTTAGCATCCCAATCCTCTGCTAGAACTCATCAATTACAGAGCCCCAATCACATGGTGAGAGCTGATCCACATCTGCATCCCCTACCCTTCTGAGCCCCAGTGTTTCTGCCTCCTCTGCACCTATCCCTGTCCCACAGGTATTTACAGACTGTAGGAGAACGGTATGGTCACCCAGGCTCCAGGCACCATGGTGGCGTTTCAGTGTGGCTTACAGACGCCCATGTCTAGCAGTGGCAGAAAGCATGAGTGCCACCAGTGACTTGCTTAAGGGACAGGTGTCTGGATGCTGGCTGACCTACGTCCATCTTGGCTCCCCTTATCTTCTCCCCTTGGTGACCCTTCTATAAACTGGGATGATCTAGGACCGGTCCGGTAAGCACAAGCACAAGCATGAGTGCCACCAGTGACTTGCTTAAGGGACAGGTGTCTGGATTCTGGCTGACCTACGTCCATCTTGGCTCCCCTTATCTTCTCCCCTTGGTGACCCTTCTATAAACTGGGATGATCTAGGACCGGTCTGGTAAGCACATGCCAAGCGGCTGGCAAAGAGCAACACATACATATACATTCACTTGCCCAGGTCTTTGCTAGCTCTGGGCAGATGCCTCTGCCTTCCAGTAGGAAGGCAGGTGAATGAGGGGCTGCACGCTCCAACCCTACCAGCCCTGTTTTGCCTGAAACCGCAGAGGCAGCTAGACAAGCACTTCTTTGAATAACATCCTGGCAGAATTTCTGACTTCGCAGCTGGAGGGGTTAAATGGTGTCCCCCGCCAAAGTTCATGGCCATCCAGAACCTCAGAAGGTCACCATATTTGGAAACAGGGTCTCTGCAGATGAAGTGAGTTAAGGATATTGAGATGAGATCATACTGAATTTATGGTGGGCCCTAAATCCCGTGATAGGTGCCCTTGTTAAGAAGAAAAACACACGGGGAAGAACGTGGGTGTGAAGATGGAGGCAGAGAATGGGATGATGTGGCTGCAAGCCAAAACCCCAAGGACTGCCAATAGCCACCAAACCAGGAGAGGGGCCTGGTAAGATTCTCCCTCAGATCCCCCAGTAGGAAATGACCCTGCAGTCTTAGTCTGTTTTGGCCAGTGACAGAAGACTGTAGACTGGGTGGCATCTAGACAACAGAAACGTTATGTCTCACAGTTCTGGAGGCTGGGAAGTCCATGATCAAGGCGCCAGCAGACTGGGTGTCTGGTGAGAGCCCTCTCACTGGTCCACAGATGTCTTCTTGCTGTGCCTCACAAAGCAGAAGGGGTGAGGGCCTCTTTTATAAGGGCATTAATCCCATTCAGGAGGCCTCCACCTTCATGACCTAATCATCTTCTCAAAGCTCCACCTCCTAATGCCATCATGTTGGGGATTAGCTTTCAACATATGAATTTTAAGGAGACAGAAACATTCCATCTTTAGCTCCTGCTAACGCCTTGTTACAGCAGCCCCAGGACACTGACATGACTGGAGTCTAAGACAACACTCCTGGTACTGGCTGGTGACCTGCCCATGGCCCTGAGGTCACTCCTCCCCTCCCTGGACCTCTCAGGCTGCCCTACTGACACAGCTCCGACAGAAAACCTGGCTTCTGCTGATCTTTGTTGAGACCCTGGAATCCAAGCACTCAGCTGCAGCAAAAGGTACTCAGGGAAGAAAACAAACGCTGACAAGCATATTTTAAAAATAGCGCAGTGACCAGGGAGGGGCTGCTGGGGGCCATGTTCTACTTCTTCAACTAAGTGTTAGCTTTGCTATCCTTTACACTCTCTTCTCACGTGCACATTATAAACTTTTTATTAAGAAGTATCTCGCACTTCAAATAAAGAATATAACACATTTTTAAAAGAGCTGGTGTGCAAAACCCAATCAAGCGAATAGTTCTGATCATCTCAGTATTCCTCTAGTGTCTAACTGACAAAACAGAAGAACAAAAACAGGATGACAGGTGGGAAAAGGCCTGACCTCAGTCTGATGATGCCCTCCACCTGGCACCAGTAGTGGGAAATAGCGGACAACTTCCCCAAAAGATTTAACATCTGACTTATCTCAATCTCAACTGACAGTCAAGTTCTTTTGCCGGATCCAAGTGGAAAAACAAAAACTTAGTAACAGCCAACATTTTAAACCTCCCCTCCCAGGACTATGGCCAATGCCCATGTCTCTCTCTTGCAAGGAACGCCCCTGCCCCCCAAACCCAAGGTTTCGTCCAGAGCTCCACAGAGGAGGGACTCAAATATTCCTTGGACTGAACTTTAGTCCAACTGGGGAAAAGAAACAGATACAATGTTTAATCACCACTGCACAGGCCAGAACACCCAAGAGTTGAATAGAAAGCCCAGAAGTGGTGTTCGAAAAGATCTCTCAGGCTGCGCTTTACCTATCAGATTGGAGAAACCAGGACACTTGATAGTAACTGTTCTGGCTGCTGGGAGAGGAATTAAGCAATCCAGTTTCACAGCTGAGAGAAAACTGATGGCAGCACAAACTCTCTGGAGGAACATTAACCATTTCAATGGACATGCCCTTTGGCCTGGCCACTCCTAGGAAACTCCCCGAAGACCAGGAGGTTTCGGAAGTGTCTGGGCTCGAGCCCCACACACGTTCATTGCATTTTTGCTCATTCATGGGTCCATCTATTCATTTCAGCTCAGTTTGTAGGAGAAAATATGAGTGACAACTTCAACAGTCGTCAGTAAAGGACTGGCTATAACTCTGGCACACCCATTTGATAAAAATCTCATGTAAATTTATCAGGGGTTTAAAAGAGGTGGGGGATATACATCCCCTTCCCCCAAGCCACAGACTATCTCTGGAAGGAAACGGGGCAAGTTAATAATGGATGCTTCCAGAAGGGTACCGGGTGCAGACAAACCTGCTTGGTTTTCACTGTATGTCCTTTTTTACTTTTTTTTTAACCAGGTACATCGATTACCTTACCAAAGTTTATATACTTGCATATGTGTATATATGTAACGTGTATACATTTGTAGTATATAAAACGTGACTACATGTACATATGAATGTGTATGTGTATACATCTACATCTACATACACATGCACACACATAAACACACCCACTTTAAATGATGCCTTTTGAATGTGGACAGAAAACCCCACTGGCTTTCGTTTCTACAGGAGAAGGCAAAGGTGACATGACCCTCTGGCACATTCTGGCGGGAGAGACAGAGGGGGGTAAGAGGTGCTATGCAAACCTTGCATAGAAGGTAACCGCACCACGTTATTACTTTTCCACAACAAAGCTACCGTCTTCTATGCTGCACACTTGCAAATCATACTCCAGGGAACTTCTAAAGTTCCAGAAAAATCATTATTCCCAGTACCTCACCAGGCTCCAGTTTTACAGTTTGGCTCTAGGTGGCTTTAACATTAGTTCTCCTCACTCTGCAGAGTGTTTCCTTACTCTCTAGGTTTATCGGCTTTAAGAGCCCCAGGAGTTCTTGAGGGTCAGCAAGGGGCTTCGGTCTGCAAGAGCTGGGGCCAGAGGCTGGAAGCTGACACCTCCCTTGGGTGCCGCTGGAGGCACCTAAGGTGTTGAAGTCCCACTCCTGCAGTGTCCCCGCCCCCACCCAGCCCCAGGACACAGAGACACGTGCTACAGCAACATTCAGAGGCCGCCCCTTACAGCTCACTCTTTCCGGACTCAAAGTCATGACTCCTGAGGAACAGCTGCAAGGAAGGAGGGGGTCCCCTCCCCTGCCAGCCCCTCAGAAATAAGCACAACAGATGGGCAAAAATGGGGAAGGTCTACAGAGAAGGGTCAGCAATGCTCAGGGAGGGATGGGCTCTGCCTCTCCAGTTCAAGTCTCTTTAGGTTTGTTGCTGGTAAAATGGAGATAATTCTGGTTTCGCCTGGCCAAGGGGATTACTGTAAGCCTGGAAATCACTTTACAGACTGCCATAAACGAAAAGATAACATCTGGGTGGGCTTTTCTTTTGGGTGGGGGAGGGTGCAGTTATCCTGAGATAGCTAGGCTCGGGTGAATGTTGGGGAACCTGGGTGTGGAGGGGTGCGGTTCAGGGATTACAGAGAGGCACAAATATAGGGGTACATGTAAGAAAGTACGGGTGGGGAACAGACTGGGGATGTGTGATGGAAAGAGGGCCTGGAAAGGCACAGGGCAGGTGCAGGGGTGGGGGAGAGTACCTGAGGCTGAAGGGAGGAAGCAAGAGAGAGGGGCACAGACCTGGATGTGAGCAAAATCAGTGAGGGGATATAACCCGGCCCAGGTGTGAGTGGGGGGCCACGAGTTCGGCATCATAGTCTCAGGCATGGGTGGAGAGGGTGTAGGCCCAGTGGCAGAGGTGGGGGTGCATGGCTCTGGGTGTGGCGGTTTCATCAAGAGGAACAATTTTAGGTGATGTGGGGGGTGTCCATGAGTGCGGGGGCGGTGGCAGGTGTGTGAGGGAGAATATTGGTGGGGACATGGACCCAAGTGCGTGTGGGTGTGAAGATCCAACTGTGCCGAGCGCCTGGGAACACGGCCCCGGAGATGTGGGGGATGTCAACGAGGTGGACAGTCTCAGGTGTATGGGGGGGGGGTATTGTCAACAAGAAGGGACGTGGTGTCAGGCGTGTGTGGACTGACCGTGAGGGTTCAGATCCGGCTGGGAGGGTCCCCAAGGAACACCAGACGCGGGGTGTACGGGAGGGCTTTAACCTCTCCCTACCCCTGCGACGCTGCTGTCACGCCCTGCCTCGCCCGCCCCAGGACCCACGACAAGACCGTGCCTCGCCCTCGCTCGGCCCGAGGGGCGCGGGCCCCCGGACGCCTGCGCCACCCCGCGCCCTCTGCTCCGCCTCACCGGCTAGGACGCGTCGCCTTCGCCGCCGCCGCCGCCGCCGCCGCCGCCGCCGCCGCCGCCGCCGCCGCCGCCGCCGCCGCCGCCGCCGCCGCCGCCGCCGCCGCCGCCGCCGCCGCCGCCACCTCGGGCCACCACGGCCCCGCCTCGCGCACCCCCAGCGCGCGCGGCGGGAGGGGTTCACGCCACGCTCCGATTGGTTGCACGCTGGCCAATCGGTGTTGGGAAACACAGGGATTGGTTGGCATGAAACAGACGGGCAGCCCCTAGAGCCAATCACTGAGGGGTAGAGGCGGGCTATTGGGTGAGATCCCAGAGGTGGTCCCGCAGGGTGCGAGGTGCTGGGAGGTGAGGGCCGGGAGGTAGACGAGGATTGGAGCTCTGGCAGAAGACGAGCAGCCCTGATGACCAATCCCTGGGGGGGAAGGGCAGGGCTCCGAAGTGGCTGGCGAGGCCCGCGCGAGACGGAGGGCGTAGCCTAGAGGGCGATGAGGATTGGCTGCGACGCTAAAGACGGGCAGGCCCTGCGGCCGGTGGCAGGGGCCGTCGGCGGTGTGCCTCCCGGCAAGGCAGCAGAACGCGGCGGCCGTAGGTGGCCTCAGACGGCCCGGGCGGGGTAACCTGGTGCTGTGTCGTAGAGGCTGGCCCTTGGACCTCGCAGCGTAGAAGCAGGACCTCCAACTCTGGCTGTGAACATGGGCCATCGCAGCTGAAAGACTCCTGGATAATTTTACATTCCTTCACTCCCCGCTATTTCCTTGCCAATGACACGGAGAAGGCAGACTCTCTGAGGTCACTCAGGCTCGTCCTCTGAAGCTCCAGGTTGTTGTGAAGATGTGGAAACAGGTGGAATTCTACCCATGAGCTTTGTGGCTTTCTGGAAGTGTTGGACTTTTCTGATTTCGAGCTTTCTCCTTTACGGGATCCAGTGACATCCCCATCCGGCCTGCTCCCGGATAAGCCTTTTGTGAATCAACTGAAAACTAACCACTATCTCATGAGGTCAAAGCGACCACTGGCCATATTTTACTGAAACCAGAGTGCAGAGAGGTCTAGGTCCTCACCCACAGCGCTTCAAGTGGCTGAATCTGGAGGTGAATTTAGAGCAGCCTGCTCTTCGGAAGTGGGGTAAGACAGTGTCAGGGAAGAGCCACCAGGGGCCTGAGCGATCTGGGTCAAATCCATGTCCAGCCACTGGCCCACTACATAACCTTGGGCAAGGTGGTTGTGGATCGGTTTCCTCAGGGACAATGATCCCTACACCTTGATCTTTCCTCTTTTGGGCTGCTCCCCTGGGAGAACTTATATCCTAGCCCTTGCCTTGACCTTCTGGTGAAAGCATTTGACCCTCTGCAGGACCATCTGGCCTGTGAACCTCAGCTTCTCCATGAGGTGAAGATCATGGGATTCTTTGCAGACAGATGCCAGCAGTTTAGAGAAGACACCTGCCATCCAGTGCCCCGCTGTGTCACTAGCACTCCTCCCAAGTCCACCCACTTCTCTGACTCACCAAGTGCACTCTCTTAATCTCCAGCGCAGAGAGGGTTACAAATGTTCCCAGATACTGACTCTTATTTCCTCTAGGTGCTGGCTAGGGTTGGTGGAGATCAAGTTCAGAACCAGGGAATGCTGGGAGGGAGCAAACCGAAGCTAGGCCTTAATAAGGGTTCACATTTCAAGGCTGGGCAAGCCCCCTGTGCTTAATCCACAACATCTCGAAGGGCTCCCGGTATGGAGGACTGGAGAACAGGGAAAACACTGAGGCTCACACTGTCGATGTCACTAGACTGAGGCCACCATCTGACAATATTCCCATGATATTCCCACCTGGGCCTCTCTCCCATACCTCCCTGCTTCCCAGGTTTGCTTCCCAGCCAACTTCCAGGCCCTGGTCTCCATTCTGCTCCCTGGACAAAAGGAGGACACTGAAGTCTGCTAAACACCTAATGGGTGTCAGGTCCTTACTGGGCCAAATACCATCTCATGACCTGATTTCCAGATGGTGGGGGGAGGGGACAGCACCTACTCTGCCAATGAGAAAACTGATCCTCATACTATAAGTGTTTCTTGCTCAAAGGGCCGGAGGCTGGGTTTGAAGCTCTGCTGTTTTTTACTTGCTGGCCACCAGACCTTCAGCAAGTGACTCACGTTCTTTGCCTCAGTTTCTCCAACTACCTCCCAGGGTTGAAGGCAGCACTAACGAAATGAATGGAAGTAAAACACTCACAACTTCACTGGTCCACAGCCAGCACTTGCTGAGTGTTGGTGATGGATAAACTGTTCTCGGGGCCTGGTTTCCCTTTCTGTAAATAGCGCTTCATGGAATGTGGACATAGACCAACTATGGGTGGGGTTTGCCACCCAGAAAGGGAGATATGCTACAGAAGTCCCTACCCACAGCACCCACCTGCCAGGCCCTGGGAGGGAGGCAGCAAGCTCCTGGAAGGTCCCATGGTACCCCTAGGGACAGTGCCAACTGAGGCAAGGGTCAGGCAGCAGCCCAACACCAGGCTGCCTCTCCTGAGGGTGCCAAAGACACTGCCTGGGCTCTGGCTTCTGTTTGCTTGTCAGCATGCTGGCGCCGGTCAAGCTCCCTGCTGCCTTCCAACAATGGCCAGTAATGCCCCTTGGCATCAGCAACTGACACCCCCACTGTGGGCACTTCAGCTGTGCCTGGCCAGGGTGTCTGGGATCCCAGCTCTTCCGAGTCAGCCTGGCTAGCTGTGGGCAGGACACTGTCTCTCTGCCCCCCAGTCTCCTCTACCTCTCAGGGATCCCTGGAATCATCTGACATGATGGCTATGAGCCAGGCCTGGGCAGAATGACAGGGCTTAATCAACAGAGGCCAGAGAGCCATTTGCCCAAGGTCAGGTTAGCAACGTTGGCAAGAGAGGAGGGGCGTGGAGGCAGGCCAAGCTGGGTTCTCATCCCACTGTGGCCCCTCAAAGGCCGGCGAGTCTATTTCTCAACTGGAAAATGGGGTTCGTAGGCCCTGCCTCTCAAAGATGTGTTCATAAGCCAGGACTCTGGGTCCTTCCCTGGTTGGAAGGATACCTGCTGAATTCAACAGTGATGTCAACCAAGCCCAGCTGGTTTCAAGGCAGTTTCACTCAGCCTCCCAGAGACTCAGAGAGGCTGCGTAGCAATAGAGGCACAGCCTGAATGTGCTGGCCCCTCCCTTGCAGCGGTTTTCTCCTTGGCCCTAGTTTCCATGTCATCAACGAGGATGGCAAGCACTCAGAGAGGGGCCGTGTGCCTTGCTGGGGGCTGTGGCCCTGTGTAGCAATACACTTAACCTATTTTCAGGAGAGGCTGAGGTTCACCTGAGGTGGCAGAGCAGGGACTGGAACCCAGGTTTGGCCAACCTCAATGATATGCCCGCAAAACCTGGGGATTTCCAAGCAGACCCTGAGCCACGCCCACTGACGAAGCCCCGTTCTTTGGATTAAGGTGGGAAGGACTGATAAGCTAGAGCCCTGCCTCCCCAGAGCAGCCTGCAGCTGTAGGAAGGCTGGCCAGGAGCTCAGGGGAGCAGAGCACTTGGCCTTCCCTCCAAACCACCCCTTTATTATTTAGGTGTATATTCAAAAACATTTACAGGAAGCTGGAGCAGAGCAGGGAGACAGGATGGGCAACTAATGGGCAGTAGGGGACAAACACAAAAGCACACAAGCAAGGCGACTTCAGATAGGCTCAGAGCTCAGAGACACAGCACAAGAGGTGATGGGACCAGAGCACCAGTGAAGGGGAACAGAAGAGGATCTCCCCATGGAGGCAACATGTGAGCTAGAACCTGGTGCCAGGGAGGAGCCTGCCATGGGGAGGGCTGGGGGAAAGGTGGCTCCATGCAAGGACAGCATGTGCAAAGGCCTTAGCGGGGGAAGCTGGTGTGGCTAGAAAGACAACTAGAAGAGAATGTAGGGAAGATGAGGTTGGGAGGTGGGTAGGGCCTGGAGGACAGTTGGTTTTATGGAGAGGGCAATGGGGAGCCTTGGGCAGACAGAGCAGAGCTGGGGCAGGAATTACAGGAAGAGCACCTCAGGCTTCCCCAGAAATGGGCTGGCACCCCCCCATCCCATGAGACAGAGGATGATACATGAGGCTCACAGGGCTTACAGACTACCCTGAGGTCACATGGGTGGCAGAAGTCAAGGCAAGGCAGCCTGAAGCAGGTGCAAGATCCTTTTACAGGCTGGGTGAGTTCCTGGTGGGGAATGACTGGGTCAGAGGTTCATGTCAGCCCCCCTGAACTGGCAAGGCCCTCCCAGCCAGGAGTAGGGAACAATTTGCCACCACGGGGAGTTAGGACCAGGGTGATGCTACCCATCTCTGCCAGCTATTCACATTAGCCACGGAAATCAGGAGCCTTCTAGGAAAGGGCTTGAGCTGATATCAAGGACCATATTCAGGCCCTCCTCAAGCTAGGGGAGATGAATGACAAGCAGCGGGCTGGGTATTCCAAAAGAGGTGAGGGACTCCCAGTGTGTGGGCTGGAGAGGTCAGGTACCGTGCCTGGAGCCCACGAGGACTCTTGAAGCTACCCAACCCTGACTGGGCCACATGGGATGCACAAGCTGCCAGGTGACCACATGACCCCCAAGTCCTGTAAATGCAGTGTAATGCAGAGGAGCGCTGGGATTTGCCAGGCACAGCTGCCTAGGGACCCCCAGAACACTTTGGGGGTACAGTGGGGGTATCTGGGGCAGCAACAGTGATGTCCATACTACAGATGGGAAACTGAGGCTCAAGAAGGAAGGCAGGCTGCCCAAGCCACCCGGTGAGCAATGACCTCAAGCAGCCGGACAGACAAGTACAGGATAGTCTTTTTCGGGTGAACAGAGGTGGTGAAGCTAGGACAATCAGGTGCCTCCCATGGGCCCAGCTCTGCTTGCACACCCCTCAGAGCGGGTTCTATTTCCCCTCTCCCCATTTCACAGAGGATCAAATCAAGGCTCAGAGAGATTACGTCACTAGCTCAAGGCCACAGAGCTGAGTGACACATAATCAGAAACAGTGGCCTTGGGGCTGAGGCCCCAGGTGTGAACCACAGCCCCAGCAGACTGCCTGTCTGGGAGTGACAGCAGATCATATATCCCAGGCTGTTCTCAAAACCCCTTTGCTTTCCTCAGCGACCCCATGGCCTCCCCAGACGTCTGCCCCTCTCCCATTCTCTGAGGCCACTTGGAGGCAGCACCCATACTCCACCGCGCTATGGAAAAGATCCCTCCATTGTTCAACTAACAGAGTCTTTTATTACTGGGCAGTACTGGCTGGCCTGGGACCCCTGGAGGCAGAAGAGCTTGGTCCCTGCCCTCTGTCCAGCAGAGCAAGGCACCTACAACCCATATTACAAGTGAGAGATGAGCAAGGGAGAAAACAGACTTGTAGGAGCCGAAGCAGGGTGGACCCATCCTCCTATGAGACCGGCCAGTGTGGATCCCACATTTCAGTTAGCATTTTGCTCCCAAGCAATACTAAGGAGGCCCCTCTGGTAGGAAAGGGAATGGGGTGGTAGTGGGAGGGCAGGATGGGTAATGCCAATGCTGTCAGCTGGCCTGGAGAACAAGGCGAAGGGAGGCCAGGACCCAGGGGCTGCTTTCTGCTGTGTAGACACTTCACCAATGCTCCTTTCCCACCCTAGCCTGTACCTGGTACCCATCAGAAAACACCCCTCACTGAGTGCGGGAGGAATCCAGGGACTAGAGTGGCAGGACACGGACCTCCTCCCTGTTCCTGAGTCACATAACTCACCCAGAGCCATGGCCCAGACTGAGCCTGAGGTCACGGCGCCAGGTTGCCCTTCTGGCCAGTCCACAGCTCTCGCAGCTCGACACGGCAGCCAAGGTCCCGCAGGGCAGCCTTGGCCACGTCCTCGCAGTCACGGTGGGTGGCACGGGCCCGCAAGATGAGTGCTTCAGCCCCCAGGTCCAGGATGGGCTGTGAGAAGGCCTGGCTGCGGGCCACCAGGTTACGGATCAGCATGCAGGCCTGTTTCTGGGAGGGAGAACTGAAGGTGAGGGGCTGTGCACTGGTGGGTGGGGTCCACTCTGACCTCAGGGCCCCCATCATAACGTAACGGGTAAAGGTGATCACAACCAACATAAGGTAGGTGCTTACGCTGTGACTCATCAGGCTAGATTCATCTCCCCACTTTACCCTCTCAGTCGCCCTGGGAAGCAGGGCTAATTTCCCCAACTCCTAGGTGAGGAAACTGAAGCTCAGGGCAGTCAAGTGCTTGGCAGGTGCGGCTGATCACTCAGGTGTGGGACCCCCAGTCTCAGAGCAAGATTCCCCTGTGGCTGGCAAGAGCCTGGGCAGGGGTCCCAGGAAAGGAGGGCAGAGAGACAGTGGGAAGAGAGGGTTGTGCACAGGGCCCATCTGTCAATTACATCATCACTCGTTCATCAACACCTGTGCCCTGTTTATCTGCCGTGTGTGGGTGCCACAAAGCACCCCACCATTGGGAGACTAGAAGAGAAGTAGGTGAGGTGTGAGGGGCTGCCCAGCCAGGGTGGTGAGGAATGGGCAAGGTGATGGGTGAGCCAAGAGCACAGTGTTCCAGAGGAGACACCATCAGCAGCAGAGACCCCTAGTGGGACAGAGCCTGGTGTGTCTGAGGACCAACAAGGAGGCCCCTGTGCTGGGAGGGTGTGCGAGGTAGGAGTAGGGGAGGCAGCCCACGGATGGCAGGGAATCTTCCACAAGTCCCAGCAGATCTCCACCTGCTCTCCTCCAATCTCCTCCTCCTCCTCCTCTGCTTCTGAAGGAACTGTTAGGAGAGGAAAAAATCAACACCGCAAGAGCAAAGGAACAGGAAGACAGCCGTGGGCAGAACTGGGTGCACTTTCAAGGATGGAAAGTAGATACCATAGGGGGCTGGGAAGGAAGAAGACTTCGAGAGAACTGGGCTGGGATGGGGACAGGGACAGCGACAGGGAGGGCTTGGGTCCTGCCCCGCCCTCCTGCCCCCAGGCCCACCTGCACTCCACCCTCTCGCGGGTGCGCCTTCATGGCCTGCAGTGCCACCAGGGCCCCGCCACCCTCCATGATGACCCGGCTGTTCTCCGGCTTTCGCAGTGCTAGGACACACAGGGCCGCACAGCTCTGCTCGCAGACCTGTGGGGGGGGGGGGGGTCACAGGGATGGAGGAGACAGTCAGAGATGCCCATCACCCGGAGGGCCTGCTGTGGCCGCCACCGTTAATTCCCCAGGTGAGTGCCCTGCAGTTTCCCCTGGAGAGACCGCTGCCAGCCTGTGTATAAACCAGATCAGTACTAATAGGAATGATAAAAACCTCAACCATGCTTAGGGGGGACAGTCTCCACCGAGGCCTCTCGCAGGCCCCACCCCAGCCCTAGCCCTGCTTGAGGAAATGGGGAAGAGCACCAGGAGAACCCACATACTGATTTGGGACTCCAGTCACTGTGCCCCACTTCATGCGCCCCCTGCCTGGGGTAGGTACCTGGGGGCTGGCCAGGTGCTGGGTCATGGCGGCTATGATGGACTCTGTCCCGCCAGCACGGACAATGGCGTCCTTCACATCATCGTTGCCTGCGATGGCCCGCAGGGCACTCAACACTTGCTTCACAAGGTCCTGCAGGAGGGTAAGGTGGGGGTCAGCTCTGGCTAGCTCGTCCTCCTGCCCTGTGCCAGACACTAACTGCTTGGTTGCTGGTTTGTGGGGGTGGGGGTGGGGTCTTGAGGGAGGGTCTGTTGTTCCGCTGTCTGAACAACAGGTGGGGCCACCCTGGGGCATGCGCGCAGCCTGTGACGGCAGGAGAGGCTCAGGGAGTTGGACCCTGTGGATTAGTACACCTGTGCCCAGCCCAGGCATTTGGACAACCTTGACACCCACCCCTCACGCACGGAGGGGGCATGCGACTCAGGCCAGGAATCAAAGCCTGGGGTCCTCTGGCCATAGCTGAGTCCCCAGGTCCTGAGCTGAGGACAGTTGACCAGATGCTGCTGGGACTGCTGACCGCCCCAGTGAGGGGCAGAGCTATGAAAGAGAAAGAGAAAGCGGTGGGAGGGAAACCAAGCCTCCACCCACCCCCAACTGTCCAGGAGTACAAACAAAATGCATTCCCTCGTGAGCTTAAGCCAGTTCAAATGCAGCTTCTGGGGTTGGGGGTAATAGAACCATTGCTGCCACAGGACGGGGAGATACTCCCGCGCTAGGCCAGGCATGTAGAGGGGATTAAGTGGCTGCTAAATGAAAGAACAATGAATAGGGGTCCCTGCCCCATTTTATGGATGGGGAAACTGAGGCACTAAGGATTTGTCTCACTCAAGCATCACACCCCTGAGCTGGGGGCTGGGCCAGCTCGTCAACACCCACTCGCATTCCTCCCACTGCTGGTAGAAAATACAAAGGTGTTAAGGGATAGTAAGAGAGGGTGGGTGGATTTGTTTTCCCCCAAAACTTTACTTCCTGCCCTGGGGTCAATGAGAAGTGAAAACTGCACTTTGCTTCCAGGGTCAGCAGACAGGGCGGGTATGTTCTGATTCAAGCTTGTCTGGGTGGCTGGGGCTCAAGGGGGGCAGAGTTCACTGGGAAGTCTGGAACCTTCCTGTGGCATCGAGAGAAATGACAAATTGAAATCCAAGTGAGGGGCGCTTCACACCCTAAGACAGCTCTGGACACCCACCTGGTGGTCGCTGCAGTTGGCCAGTAGAGCCACCAGGACACCGAGGCCCCCAAGGTCAACGACCTCCTGGCAGAATTCATTGCGGACGGCCAGGCGGGATAGGGTGCTGCAGAGCTCACTCAGGACACTGGGGTTGTCAGAGAATGCTGCGGAGAGGGAGAGGAACCACTGGGGGCAGGACAGGGAGAGAACCAGTCCCAGCTCGGAACCAGGAGCCAGCGGTCCTGGTACAAATCCTGTTCCACCTGGGAAGCGGGGCCCTTCTGCCAGGCAGGGCGGCCACACGCACCAGGAGAGCCCCACTGAACACCAGGGCCGCCCGGGCCTGCAGTGCTCCCTGCTGGCCGCAGGAGAAGACACGCGAACTCGCCCTCCCCCACGCGGTGTCCCAGATAAATTCCAGACCAACTGATGATCTCAACTAAAAAAAGAAAACCATAATAGTGCTATAATAAAACATCCAAGACTATTTTTATGTTCTTGGGGTGGGAATGACCTTTCTAAGTGCAACGGGAAACCCAGAAACTGTAGAGGGACATATGGATAGAGTTGATCTGGGCAAAATTGAACACAGATGCGGAAGATGAAGCTCAGAGGCCCCTCGGAGGAGAGGCCTACACTGAGGCTCACATGTGGGGGTGGTAGGGGGTGGAAGGGTTGGGGGGGAGTGGACAACCCTATTTTATACAGAGCTCTGTGACAGTCAGCTGGTATGTCCCGCTGGTCAGAGTACAGCCCCCAGCAATGCCATGAGCACTAATCTGGGGGGAGGTATTCTCTAGATGTGGTGACATCTATGAACAGCTGACTTCAAGATGACCCTTGATGGTCTGAGTGTGGGCCTCATCCGGTCAGCTGAAGGCCTTAAGAGGGAAACTGAGGTCTTCCTGAAGAGGAAGAAGCTCACCTGAGGACTGTGGTGTTGGCTCCTGCCCAAGCCTGCTCCATGGATTTCAGACTCACCAGGCCCTTGGCCACATGAGCCAATTCCTTGACACACACACACACACACACACACACACACACACACACACACACACACACACACACACACACACACACACACACACACCCCCCCACTGGTTCTGCTTCTCTGGTAGAACACTGACTGATAGGAGCACCGTCAACAAACGAGAAAGATGTAAACTCCCCCTCAGAGAAGCAGCTCAACTTCGAAGATGGCTGGGCCTGTTTTCACCCCCTCCAGAGGCAGGCCTGCCTCTCCGGAAGACAGGGCCAGAGTCACACAACCAAGCCTAGCTATATAGAGCCAGAGCCACAGGTAGGCTGGGAAGAACTCATTCTTCTAGCACCTGCTGTGCACCAGACCAGAGTCAGGCCTTTTCTGGTGGGTACAGTGGACAGGGGGCAGGGAATTTCAGGTCTGAACATCAGCGCTGTGATCTCCTATGGCTGGCTTACCTTGGTCATCCCAGTCAGGAACATGTACGTGCATAACAATTTGAGGCTAAGTATGAACCAAAGTATAAACCTCCACCGGGGACCAGCCACACTCCCCCATCTTTGGGAAACACGCTTGTCCCTTTGCGGAGCTCTCCTTTCCGTGCACTCTCAGCCTGTGTGGGGGCACAGAGCCAAGCCCCTTCCTCAAATGGCTCCAGAGATGGGCACAAGATCTGGTCTCAGCCAATGAGCCCTGGCTTGGAACTCTCCTAGAGCAGCCAGAAGTAAGGACACCGTTCCACTAGGGCTGCCATGTGGGTGGTAGTAAGCCAAAAGAGGCAAGTGGAGCCTGGAGCCAGCCATGCCTGAAGCAGTCCTAATACCCAACTCTCATTCTCACACCTGCTCCTACCTTTGGTGGCCTCAATGAGCACCTTCAAGCCTCCATTCTCCTGCACAATCATCTTGGCATGGTCGTGGGCATGGCCAAAGGGCACACGGATATCATCGTCGAAGGTCATGACTCGGAGGGCCCAGCAGGCCTCCCGGACCACGTCGGCACAGCGACCATGCCGGGTGATGGCACCGGTCAGCAGGGGCAGCACACCAGCCTTCACCAGGCTCTGCCGATTCTGCTCGTGCTTCAGGCTGGCATGGCACACACAGCGGATCCCAGAACAGGTCAGATCAGCCGCGTCAGCATTCTGGGCCAGGGTGACCACCAGCAGCTGCAGGCCCTGGGTGTCTAGGAGATCGGGCTGGCCATCGGTCAGGGCTGACAGGGCGTTGAGGGCCTGGAGCAGGAGGCCCTGGTCACTTGCTATAGCAAGCCTCCAGGCAGTGAGAAGGATGGGGTAGGCCCCCTTCTGGGCTGCCAGGAAGCGGCAAGCCTTGTGCTGCTTGCACTGCTCAAAAAAGCGGGCAAGGTGCGCGGACACCTCCTGGGGGCGAGAGTGGGCCACGGACTCCTGCAGGTCATCCAGGGCCTAGAGGACACGGGAGAAACTTCAGTGTCAGCTCAGCCCAAAGAGGATCCACAGTGACAGTGCTGCCCCCCTGTGACATTCCCTCTCCTGGGATCTAGGCCTGTGGTGGAAATGCAGTCCAGCCGTTGTAGCTTCCACACTTGGGCTTTTAGGAGCTTCGAGCTTCAGAGGCCACATAGAGATGGAGAGACCCAGATCTCTCAGGGTCCCTCCACGGAGCGACACACGTGAGGGCAGACACAGTCAACGCTCCGGCCCTAGCAGCCATGGCAAGATGCTCCAGGCCAGACGCGCGGAACCCTCTGGCTCAGCTCAGTCCACCCAGCCGAACCATAAGGAACAAGAAAATGGCCATTGTTTTGGGTTGCTTACCATGCAACTATAACTAATCAACATACCCTCCAGCGGCCACCTCTCCAAGGAAGGTAAAAGTTACCTTTGCCAGACCGGCCAATACCAGATGTCTCCTGTTTGTCTCTCTCATTCATTCCACAAATATTTATCTGCCAAATGAAACCACACCTCACACACTGTTGATTTACCCAAATTCAATTCAAAGTCCTTGGGGGGAAGAACAGTAATAACGAGAGGAAACAATCTGAAAAGAGCATCCAAGTCTAGCTGCCGTTCAATTCCATGCTCCAGACCTGCCTTCAGCAATGGGCCCAAGATGAACCCAAGCCTCCTGGGGCTTACAAAATCACTGGTCCCGGGCCCCAGGAGGGCAGCTCTACAGATGCCATCAACCCAAGCCAGAGGGCTGTGGTTTAGCCACACTGCCCTGAATGGCAAGGATGCCTGTTGGCTCACCGTCCCTGAGCTGGACTTAACTGAGTATATGTTGCAATGACACAGAATATTAATAGGCTAAAAGCAGAGGATGTGCCTTGAACGGACATTTACCAAAGAAAATACACTGGTGGCCACTAGGCAGACAAAAAGATGGTCCACATTGCTAATCATTAGGGAAATGCTCGAAAAAGTAAACATGGAATTACCACATGATCCAGCAATACCACTTCCAAGCATCTACCCAGAAGAACTGAAAGCAGTCTTAAAGAGATGTCTGTATATCCATGTTCATAGCAGCATTAATTCTAGTAGACAAAAGCTGGAAGCAACCCAACTTTCCATTCATGGGCGAATGGATAAACAGAATGTGGTCCATCCACGCGATGGAATATTATTCAGCCACAACAAGGACCACAATTCTGACCCAAGCTCCAACACGGATGAAGCCTGAGGACATTATCCTGAGTGAAAGAAGCCAGCCACAAAAGGACAAATACTCTGTGATTCCACTTATAGGAGTCCCTAGAGGAGTCACATTCACAGAAGCAGGAAGAAGAACTGTGGGTGATAGGGATTAGGGGAGGGGAATAGGAAGTTAAGTGTTTAATGGGGACAGAGTTTCAGTTTGGGAAGATGAGAAAGTCCTGGAAATGGATGGTGGGGATGGTTGTGCAACAATGTGAATGTACTTCGTGTCACTGAACCATCCACTTAGAAATGGTTAAGATGGTGAATTTGTGTTATATTTTACCATAAACCAAAAACAGAGGACGTGGCATTTGAGCAGGAACCTGGCAAGAAACATGAAAAGCTGGCCCAAGTGGCCCAAGTGCTGTTAAGATGCACAGTGCTGGAGTTATAACACTATGGGTTTAGTTAGGTAAGAGAGGAAAAGATAATGGCCACAATCTGCACACTCGTCTCCATCCAGTTTGTGGGGAATCTCCTCTTGTCCCGGATGGCATCAGGAAGGCGAGTCTCTGTGCTGGCTGGCTAAGATGGTGGTCTTCACAGTCCCTAGGTGCTGCCCGAGACCCCCAGACCCCAGGAGTGGCTGAGGAGAGGACAGTTGCTAAAGTGAAGGTGGCAGAGTCAGCTGTGTTCCACCTGCGACAACTCGGCATGGTGACAGGGGCTTTGTCCACCAACCCGGGGATCACTCTCTCTGTGACTGACGGCTTGGATTCTGAAACTCCTCGCACATAAAACCAGTCTAGCTCACCTTCTCCTTAGAGAGTTCCAAGACTTCTTGTTTTGGTTTTTTTTCCCTACAAGTCTATGTGCAACAAATTTCCTGACTCTGGTAGACACATTTCAAAAGGCATCACAGAGTTGAATCTTTCTCCTACAGATAAGCACTGTTCACACGTCGGAGCCACGGCAGCAGAGGTCAATGCCGCCATGGCATGAGAAGGGGCTGGTTCAACTGCAAGGTGAGAGTAAGGCTGGGAGGATGTGAAACCCAATGTGTGTGGCGCCTTCCACACGGGAATGGAAAGAAGGGGTTTGATGGGAGAGACGAGACAAGGACTTTCAGATTTTGCTATAAACACGTGAGTATTGCTTGAATCTTTTATGCCAAGAACACGTTCACGTTCTTCTTCAGTAACGAAACATAAAATTTAACAGTCAAATTAAGAAGAATAAAAAAGCGAAGGTTCTAAACAAAAGGAGTTTTCTGGACTGCTGGTAGAAGACGGCAGAGCTGTTCCCAGCCTGATTTCCCTGGGAGAAGGACCTGGGTCTGGGTCCCAGCTCTGCCCCTCACTGGTTGTGACCACAAGTGAGTCATTTATCTTTAGGGAGCCTCAGATTCCTGATCAGCAAAATGGGCTAACAACAGATTGAGATAATATGTTTTATTTTTTTTAATTTTTTAAAAAATTTTATTTCTTTATTTGTCAGACAGAGAGTGAGCAAGCACAAGCAGTGAGAGTGGCAGGCAGAGGGAGAAGCAGGCTTCCCGCTGAGCAAGGAGCCTGATGCGGGACTTGATCTCAGGATCCTGGGATCATGACCTGAGTTGAAGGCAGACACTTAATCGACTGAGCCACCCAGGTGTCCCATGTTTTAAGAATTTAGCACAATGCTGGGGCGCCTAGGTGGCTCAGTCGTTGAGCGTCTGCCTTCGGCTCAGGTCATGGTCCCAGGATCCTGGGATCGAGCCCCGCATTGGGCTCCCTGCTCTGCTGGAAGCCTGCTTCTCCCTCTCCCACTCCGCCTGCTTGTGTTCCCTCTCTTGCTGTGTCTCTCTCTGTCAAATAGATAAAATCTTAAAAAAGAAAAAAAAAGAATTTAGCACCAGCACTTGAGAAGTACTCAGTGATTACTAAAGACTATTGTTACTGAGACCCTTCATATGTAAAGAGCATCTACAAAACAATAAAAACAAGATGAACAACCCAATTAAAAAAACTGCCAACACAACAAACTCATTTCTTATTAGCAAATAAGTTAAAACAACGAGATAATTTTCTCAAAACCTCTGTGAGGCAGGAGATGGTGAGGGCCCTGAGAGCAGAGAGAAGTAAATACCCTGGCTTAGGCAGAGCTGGGTTCATACCCAGGGCTGTATTCTCCAACTTCCTCTTTTATCACTTTACTCTCTCTTGCTGTCAGGTAGATCATTTTTTTCTCTTTGGATTACCTATCTGTAAAATGGGAATAATAATCCCCACCTTGCAGGGGTCTTTGGGAGAATAACTGAGATAGCACAAAGAAAGCACCTTGCCCAGAACTGACTCCACAGTCAGTTCTCAATAAACACCACAGCCTTTTGCCTTTTTACCAACAGCTTATCATTCTTTGATGGGGGACCTTAAGGATAGCATTTAACCTCTGTGACCTTTACCTTCCTTGTTTGTGTGCTGGAGAGTGAGGGTAGGCTCTGGGCCTCTGTTTCCCCATCAGTAAGTAAGAGATGACACCACCTACCTCACAGGCCAGTTTTAGTGCTAAAGGGGCAGGCTATATAATGTGCTGGTGAACAGTCAGCGCTCAACAGGTGACAGCCCTATTGTGATTCCACTCTCTTTCTGTAATTCCTGTCCATCTCTGAGAAAACTTAGTGGTTAGGAGGCTCCATGGTGCCTGCCCTCTGCCCCAAGGCTGCCAACACTGGGGACAACCTGAGCACTGTCCATCCCAAAAGGGCTCTCAGATATGGACTCAGGGAGCCCTGGCTGCAAGCTCAGGCTCCCATGTACATGCTGGGTGCCTGCCCTTCAGAACCTGCATCTGTCATCTGGGAACCAGTGGAAAGGTGCCCCTAACAGACTGTTAAACGGTGATGTGTGTGGAACCACATGTGTAAGGTCAGCCATGCCCACATGGGCTACCCCTTCCTACCTGTAGGATGTCATGTGTAGGCTCCTGGGATCCATCTGCAGAGGCTTTAGGTGCCAGCTTTATAATGTTGCTCAGATCAACCCCTGCAGCGGGTGGGGGGGCGGAAACAAGTGACAGCCATCATCCCCACAGGCCTTCCAGAACATACCTCACGTCCCTTCTTCTGGGACCACCCCACTCTGGAGGCCTTTGGGGGGTCTGCCCAGCTCCCCACCCCAACCCCTCCCTACCAGGGCCCAGCAGCCACATTCATACAAGGGATGTAGGATATGGAGGGGTGGTCTTTGCCCCTTGGCCCTGTCCAACCACTGGGAGCAGAGCAGTAGTGAGGCTGCAGGTCATCACCGCGGCAAGAGACACATCTACCTGGTGGGGTAGGTAGAATACCACCCTGGCTGCACCCCCACCCTCCCTGGCACCCCTAGGGAAGCCTCCACTGCAAAAGACACATCTGGGCACTCCTCTAGTCCCTGACCAGTATCTATATCCTATACCCCACTCTGTGCTGGGGACACCAGCCTCTGACTTCTGAGGCTGGGCCCCCTGAGGTCCCTTGCCCTCTTGAGTCTGACCGGGCTTGACCAATGGGGAAGAGGACTTCAGATTAGAAGAGATGGGAGGGTGGGGTATTTATTCCCAGCTCCCTGCCTCTGCCTCTGCCAGATGACTCCCCACCCCCAGCCATGGCCTGTTGTGGGGCTGGGGAGGTCTCCTAACCCTGCCCACACCACTGTAAATAAATAGTCCCCTCTTAACCACTGTCCCCCATAGCCTATTTTGAATATGCCAGCTGTTTCCATAGGCTGGTGACCAACGTCCCCTTCTGCCTCCATGAACTCAAGCTGGAGCGCAGGTGAGGCAGGGAGGCAGGTGGCCCCGTTTCTTGGGAGGTAGTCGGGAAAAACCTCTTCAAGGAAGTGGCAATTAAAATGAGGCCCACCTTGAAGGATTCAGCCCTGCAGATGTGTGGGTGGGGGGTCAAGGCGAGTAGGGGGAGGACAAGAACAAAGTGGGAGAAGGTGGCCAGGCTGCTCAGGGAAGAGCGCAGACAGGGCGACGGGGCCCAGGGCTACCACGCCAGGCAAAACAGAGCCATGGCAGGAAATCATTCTCACACATTAAGAGCTGTGGACTGGAAGTGACTTTTGGGGAAAGAGCCAGACCAGTGCTGGGACAGAGCCACGGTGCCCTACCTTGTGATTCAAACTGTTCCACAGCCTCTTTTACTGCCTCCTCTGACCCCATCTCGAACTCTTCAATGTTTTCACGAATGGCTGCATCAAAGGTCTCCTGGGTGATACGTTTGGAGGCCATCTCCATCTCCTGTGCGTGGGGCGGCAGGTGCCTGCCTGAGAGACACCCTCAAACTGAGAAATCAAGGTAGGAAGAAAGCTTCACTGAGGGTGAGAGGACAACTGCGAGCCTGGCTATCCCTTAGGGAAGAGCTACCAGGGACCAAAGCCTAGGGCCTCCCAGGAAAAATTCTAACAACCTGGGTCACAGAGAAGGCTGATACCCCACCATCTGCAGAGCTTCTAAAAGTGTAGAAGAGGGCAGGTAGTTTACATTTTATCTAAGAAAGAGAAGATGTTAATATGTGTCCTTCTAGTTAAAAAAAAAGGATAAAATAATATTTTAACAATATTACACGTTATATGTTGTTACATGATCATAATGAAACAACATGGTTATAATGCTACATTTTATGTAAAGTGTTATTTACGACATGGATATTTGTCACAATATGTAATACTATAACTATGTGGTATTTTATCATAGAGTTACGTTATTTCATAGAAAACTACGTAATAAAACTTACAGTGGTATGCTGTTATACCAATATAAGTTTTAAAATAAAAACTAATAATAATAAATAAAATGGAAAACTAAATTAAAAACTAATAGAAATACTTACCCTGAGGGGAAGTGGGGAAAAGGGTGATGAGGACAGAACTAGAAGCTGGATTATTCTCTCCAAATGTACCTTGTTTCATGGTTGCTGTTGTTTTGTTTTTTTTTTAAGGATTTTATTTATTTATTTGTCAGAGAGAGAGAGAACAAGCAGGGGAACGGCAGGCAGAGGGAGAAGCAGGCTCCCCGCTGAGCACAGGGCTCGATCCCAGCACCCTGGGATCATAAGCTGAGCTGAAAGCAGACGCTTAACTGACTGAGCTACCCAGGCATCCCATGTTGTTGTTGTTGTGGGGTTTTTTTTGGAGATTTAATTTATTTATTTGAGACAGAGAGAGATATAAAACACAAGCCGGGGGCACCTGGGTGGTTCAGATGGTTAAGTGTCTGCCTTTGGCTCAGGTCATGATCCCAGGGTCCTGGGATCGAGTCCCGCCTTGGGCTCCCTGCTCAGCGGGGAGCCTGCTTCTCCCTCTGCCTCTCTCTCTCTCTCTCTGTCTCTTATGAATAAGTAAAGTCACAAAAAAAAACAAACAAAACACACAAGCCGGGGGAGAAGGGCAGAGTAAGAGGAAGACTGAGAAGTAGACTCCCCACTGAGAAGGAAGCCTGATGTGGGGCTCGATCCTAGGACTTTGGGATCATGACCTGAGCTGAAGGCAGATGATTAACCAACTGAGCCACCCAGGCGCCCCCTTTGTTTCATGGTTTTAAGTTTAGAACCCATGTAAATGCTTTACGTGGTTAGGAAAAGAAATAAATCAACATAAATGAAAATAAAAATGAAAGCATTCCCTAAAAATAAAGAGTAAAATGAAAGCCATGAATCTAACAATATATCTATGCAGAGTTTAAAATACAGTGATAGAACCATATATCCCTACCAGGATGTACAATAATAAAAAGAACTGTAAAAGAAAATCTTCAACAGTTTTCAGTAATCATGTTATTGGAAATGATAATAGTAATGTTATTTGGAAGTCACTGTGGATATAGCAAATAAGTAATATCTTATCTCATTAGGAACTAACACAAAAGAAAAAAAGATTCTAACACACACACAAAAATCCAAAAAGTAAAAACTCAGAACTAAATTTGAACTGGAATTATCAGTACAAACTCATGGATGTATTTTTTCTTAGTCAAACAAAGAACCAATTTTTCTAATGATATCAGCTGAAAATGCCTAGAGGAAATAACATCACAGCAGTAGTGAACACCCTGAATACCACCAATGGTCTCTAAGTATCATTTTCCCAACACAGAAGACAGGACTCCTGGTGGAATGGCTGATTCTATAACTGAGAAGAAAACAGGCCAAAGAAGCCGAGCCAGGAGCATCTTCTCAGACGAGAAAACAAGGAAGCTTCTAAAAACCATCAGGTTAAGTCAAAGGACTTGGAGCAAACCCTAAGAGACGCCCATGGGCCCAAGTGACAGATGAGCACTAAAACAAAACAACAAAACCAAACAAAACACAACAGATAACAAAATCTGTGCGTTCATAATAGTACTGAAACACACCCTGCTCATTTTGCTGAAAACTGGCAAATAAAGAATACAGCATTCATCCTACTTCCCTCACATAATTACCAGATTATAAAGAGGGGACAAGGAAAAGTTGTTTTGTAGATGAATTCCAACTAATTATCCATAACAGGGCAGATTAAGACGACAATCCCCACAGGCTGCAAAACTGTAAGGAGCAAACCTGATGGGGAACCTGACAATGAGGGGACAGTACCCTCGTCCACTGTGTGATTTCACATCACCAGAAGAGAAACCCAACACCACCTGCCTCCAGACAAGAGTGAAATGCACCTGTGAAGTCATCTTCCCAAAAACTCAAACCCAATCTGACCATGCATCCAATAGAACTTTCTGTGATGTTGGGATATTCTCTATCTGTGCCATATACGTGGGTTCTAGCAGTTGAAATATAGCTAGTGTGACTGAGGCACTGAATGTGTACTTTTTATTTTTTTTTTCAATTTTATTTATTTATTTATTTAAAGTAGGCTCCATGCCCAGAGTGGAGCCCAACGTGGGGCTTGAACCCACGACCCTGAGATCAAGACCTGAACAGAGATCAAGAGTCAGCTGCTTAACCGACTGAGCCCCTAGGCACCCCTACCACTCTCTCTTTTCAACAAAGACGGAAACAGGCCTTAGGCCCGGAGCCTAACAGGGGTTAACAACTACTTTCATTTTGCTTCTTTTACTACATCTATTTTGTTTATCGCGGTAATACTTTTTCGTTTCCATTAAAATACATCACTTTTTCAATTTATAATAAAGTTTCAAGAAGAGTACAAAGAACACCTATTTCCTTCTAACTTTCCCAGTTGTTAACATTTTGCCAGGTTAATCTCTCTCTGTGAGAGTGCGTGTTCCTGCACACACGTCATGTGAGAGTATGCTCCAGGAATCAGATCCTTCCCTCTTAAAGACGTCAGCATGAATCTCCGAAGAAAAAGACATCCTCACACATCCAATGTGTAACTAAAATTTAACACAGGAGGGGCGCCTGGGTGGCTCAGTTGGTTAAGCGACTGCCTTCGGCTCAGGTCATGATCCTGGAGTCCCAGGATCGAGTCCTGCATCGGGCTCCCTGCTCGGCAGGGAGTCGGCTTCTCCCTCTGACCCTATCCCCTCTGATGTGCGCTCTCTCTCTCTCATTCTCTCTCTCTCAAATAAATAAATAAAATCTTTAAAAAAAAATAAAAAAAATAAAAAATAAAAAAATAAAATTTAACACAGGAAATTTAACAGTGATACATTACCATTTTCTAACATACACTCCATGATCAACTTTCTCCATTGTCCTAATGCTGTCTTTCAAAACAATTATTTTTCCTGGTCCCAGGTCTGTTATAGAATCGTGCATCACAGAAAATGTTAGGGGAACAAAGGCACAGGGAGTGTCAGGACAGCAGGAGAGGAATGTGGCAGAAATCCGAGGGCAAATTTGGGCTGTACGGGAAACGGGCCACTCAAGCCTGCGCTTCTGTTTCTGGAGGTGGCACAGGATGTGAATATTCCATCTGTGTTTGTGCAGATGGGGAGGACAGGCTCCGGGGCCAGCAGGGGGCACTTGAATCCCAGGCCCTCCACTTAACCTGTTGGTCAACTCTCTCTAGTGTGACGTGGGGATATACAAAGAGAATCTTCCTCATAGGGCTGTGGTGAAAATTCAACCAGTTAATCCCTATAAAGTGCTTAAATAGGATTTGGCACAGAGTAAGAGCTCAATAAACATCAGCTATTGTTCCTTTCTTTTGTTGCTTAGAGGTAATTCAACCAGTTCAATTTGGGGGAGAGGCATAAGGGCATCAAACCCCACACGTTGCTCCCTTGCAGGTAGCCCCCCTACTTCTTTCTGCCCCAGAACAACAAGGATCCGTTTAGGGGTTGCTAAGGATTTTCATGGTCAAAGGTGAAGGAAAAGAGTAAGGATTTTCTGTTTCAATTAAGAGCTTCTCAGGGAGCACCCAGGCTGGTATGTGTGTGCAGGTGTTCCTGACCAGTTCCAAGGGGCAGAACTTCCCAGCTGGTACTGTTGGAGGGACTCTGTTCCTGACTCTGCTACCAAATGATGCTTCCACCACCCTGACCATCCTTCAGATCTGAGTGGGTCAACAGTGAGTGGCCACCCTGTCACAGAGGCATAGTTCTAAAGGTGAATGTCAGTTATACCTACTTTACGGATGGGAAATCTGAAGCTCAGAGAGGGGAAGAACCTGTCAGAGATCACACAAGCAGTAAGAGGCCTGGCCATCATGCCACTTTCCTTCATTAACACTTGCCCTCCACCTGGGTTCTCCGCAGAGTTTCTGCTAGCTCTTCCAGGCCGCCTCCTCCTGGGTGCCTTCCCTGACCACTTAGAACCTGTATGTGCTCTCTGGCCTTGGCTCCCCCTGCCCAGTCCTGAGCTCGGGAGATGAATGTCCGGCTCTGAGACTACCTCTAAGGCAAGTTCTACAGGGGTCCCCTAGGTTGGGCACAGTGCTAGGTGGCAGAATGAAAGTACATATCTGGAGTTCATGAGAAAGATGGTGCCTAGGAATGGTCATCTGGGAGCCACCTGGGAACAGTCCAGGCTAGGAAAGCGGGAAAACAGCATTACCAGTCCCCATGATGGGTCCAAGGTGTGCTAGAGGAAAGAAAGGGAGTTGGCAAGACCCCAAATGACAGCCAGTTTTCCTTTCTAAGCCAGGGTTCCACTCACCAAGAAAACGGTGCCCTGACATGGCAGGGACTCCAGTGACTCCTCATCTTCCTCCACCCGACACACCCACCCTGGTTCAGGCACAATCCTCCCTATGGGTGGCTTCCTCCCTGCCACACTCTGTACCTCTAGCCTCCACTCAGCAGGCAGGGAGAAACTTGAAATCACAGAGACCTCGCTGCTCAAAATCCTGCACTGGCGTCCCAACCCTCTCAACAAAATCCAGTCTACTTACCAGCACTTTTTCTATGTGGACCTTACCTAGGTCTCTTAGCTAGACCTTTCCACCTGAGCTTTCCCACCTCTTTCTGATCCTTCCCAGCCACCCAAGGGATGCTCTTAATAACCATTATGGTCAAAGCAGCCCCCCACTCATTTCGCATCATCCTTTTTGAATACTATATCTACCTGGAACGACATGTTCATCTATTTTATTTCCTTTTACTGTCTAGCCTTCTCCCCAATTAAATTTAACCGCCACGAGAACTGGGGCTCAGTCAACTTTGTTCACCACCTTCCCCCCTGCCCAGGATGGAGCCAGACACGCAGCAGGCACTAAGTACACAGGTTATGCATGAATGAATAAATGAATGAAAAGAAAGCCGAGGCCAGGGAAATGGGGGATTTTGTCCCGGGGCAGCTTCTGTAAGAGTCATTCCCCAAAACCAAGTCCCCGAGGGCGGCGCCACAGTCACCAGTCCGACCCCGCGGCGCCCACTCCCCTCCCCGCGCGAGGGAACTCCGCAGCCGCCGCTTCTCACCCGCTTTTCGCAGCCACGTGGGGAAAGGGTGGGGCTCGCGACTGTCACCAGCAGAACCACCTCTGGTCCCTTCCGGCCACCGTACGGGCGCAGGCGCGCTGGCGCCAACTCGCCTCGGCCTTCGTCAGCTCCACGGACAGCTCCCGGAGTGATCAAGAGTGACCGCGAGCGCAAGTAAAGCCAAGAGAGCCAACAGGTGTGCAGAGGCGGCGTCTTTGCCGCCTTTTCCCGGCCGTTCCCCGTTGCCGCCGCCCTCAATAAATTAATCTTTCGCCTAGGGAGCGTCTGCCCTGAGAAGCGAGCAACGCGCCTGCGCAAGAGGACTTGGCGGCGGCCGCCTGCGCCTGCGCACCAGGGCTCGGCGGCAGCTTGCGCCTGCGCGGCGCGGCGCTGCGGAGACCGTTGGCTCATTTACATGTCCCCGCCTCGCGCGGCGGCGGCGGCGGCGGCGGCGGCGGCGGCGGCGGGTGAGGAGCCTGAGGCGGCGGCGGGGGCGGCTCCGCGCGCGGTGGGTTCGGGGTGAGGCCTGGGCTCAGGCGTCGTCTGTGGGCGGGCCCCGGTTGGGAGGCTCGGGTTCCGCTCCGGGGGCCTCCGGTCCCCGCGATGACGCCGCGAGCTCGGCCCTCGGGCTGCGCGTCGGCCGCATCCCCGCCGGGTCGGCCTGGGGGGCGGTCTTCGGCCTCCCAGGCCCGACGCCCCCTTGTCTTCGTTCTCGGAGGCGGGCCACGCCCGAAAGGGTGCATTCGTTCATTCATTCCACCCGAGCTGGAGCGGCTCCGTTCGTAGGGGGTTTACTGCGGCCGACCGCTGTATTGTGCTCTTTACCATTTTTTACCTGGCTGAATCCCCACAGCAGCCCCCGCTCTTAGCTGCCCGCTCTATGGATGGGGAAACGGAGGCGCAGAAAGGTTAGGTCACTCGATTTGATCCGGAGCCGCCTGACGGGGAGACCCTGCCCTTCGATAGCGGAGAACAAGGGGCGCTCCAGGAAAAGGGCTTAAGAATGAGAAAAGAGGGTGATGGTTATAAGAGATGGCTCGAAGGAAGGGCAGGTTTGGGTCTTGGGGTTGAAGGTTTCAAGATGGAAGGGATATTGTGGTTAAGGACGCAGCCACTGGGTTCCTCAGCGTTGCTTTCAGTCGTTTTCTAGTCAGTCTTCAGGGCTTTGTCCCCACTACCAGTGCCCTGTTTTCCAGGTTCCGGTCTGGGCTCTCTGACCTTGGGTGGGTCACTTAGTCCGAGTCTTTCTCTTCTTCTGTATAATGTCATTCCTAACAGGACCCGCTTTTCACTGGGTTGTTGGAAGAAGTAAACGAGATTGTGAGAGTCCTTTTCCTACAAGAGGACCTAGTACAGAGCGAGCTCTGTCACTGGTCAGGGATTCTAACGCTCACTTGTTGAGAGGCTGTTCTCAGAGGGCAGGTCAGTTGTCAGAGCCTCTTTGCGAGTCTATAAAATAGGAAAATAGAAACGGGAAAGATCGCATCTCTCCTAAGCACCATTTGCGTGGGTTATGCTCCTCCCCTCCTCCCTGTTACATTCAGTTGTGTGTGTTGCTTCATTGCAGTTCTCCAGTAAACCCCAACAGATAGGGATTCTGAGGAAATAGGCTCAGAGAAGCAATATAGATTGATAGATCTTAGACAAGATCGCAGGGCTTGCTTTGCTCCTTCTAACCAACACACCTGTGAGCTCCGTGAGGGCAGAAGACCCCTTAAAATAATCTGGCCTCCCTCTGAAGCACCATGTTCAATTATAGATTACTGTCTCATCACTTTGAGGATTAGGTGAAACTGAGCAGGCTGTGTGAGCGTTAGTTGTCATTCTTAGTGTCTTTTTTTCCCCTCTCGCTACAGGTCAGAGAAACATGGCAGCTAGGCGAATTGCACAGGAGACTTTTGATGCTGTATTGCAAGAAAAAGCTAACCGATATCACATGGACCCCAGTGGTGAGGCCGTAGGTGAAGCTCTTCAGTTTAAAGCTCAAGGTGAATTAAAGCACTTGGTTTCTTTGGGGGGAGGGTAGCTATTGGGCATTCTTTTAGAGTAAGGGCAGGAGGATATCAATGCCTTGGGGAAACTATTCAATGCTGGCTGCCTCGCCTCGGATCCTACCTTCCTTATTTGTTAAGGAGAGATAAAGTTATCTGTTGGTCTACCTGTCAAATCATTATGCAGAAGTGGGTATGGTCATTATCTGAAGCTTCTCTGCCCCAGGCATCCTCCCCCACCTAAAGAAGGGTTCTTGAATCAATCTCCTGGCTTCATCCCCACCACCCCTGCCCAGATTTGAGCTCTTACTAGTTCTCGCCTGGATTATTGCAGTAATCTCCTGAACGGTCTCTCAGCTTCTGGTTCCATTCCCCTCAAATCGGCCTCCCCGACAGATCTACTAATGCCACCCTTTGCTGGGTCAAGGCCCTACTTGGACTCCTGAGGCGCCCCATTTTGGGGTTATATCCTCAGACAAGTGCAGGAACAACCAGGTAATAGTTAATAGTGTTGTGTACAAGACGAGGGCATGGGAGGTTGCCAAGTGTAGGCCTTGCCTGAAAACATTCCCCTTGGAAAGTTTCGAAATGTCAGGCCAGCAGCATCAAAAATGGTGCACACATTGTTTGCAGGATGACAGGGAGGTTCCTCACCATGCCACATAAGGCTCCTAGCCTTCATGTCCTGCCTTTGGGGCTCATGTTTCAGTGACACTGTGCTGCCTGTTTGTGCTTCGAATCCCTCCCCAGCCCAGCCCAGCCTGATTAAGTCTCTGGGGCACTAAGACCCAGCTTGCACATGCCTTCCTCCAGGAAGCTCCTGCGGGCTTTGAGGTTGATTTGATTGCTCTTCCAGGCCCCTGAGCACTCCCTTTTTTGAGGTGGGCCAGCCTCCTCCAGGCCTCCTTTGGGCCTGTGCTGCTCCCTGCACCAGCCTCTGAGCCAGTTTCCACTGAGGAAACTTCCTCAGTGTTGACTGAGTGAGTCTAAGTGCTTGGGGCAGGGATAACTTGTGTACTTTGGATGTGGAGAAACGAAAGCCTAGAAGCTGTTTTCAGATTCTAAATTTTTAAAAAATGCTTGAGTATTTTTACACAAAAACCTTCCCATTGTAAGGGATTGGAAGAATTAAGAAGTAGGAGTATGGGGCACCTGAGTGGCTCAGTCAGTTAAGCATCTGCCTTCATTCAGCTCAGTTCATGATCCCAGGGTCCTGGGATCCCACATCAGGCTCTGGTCAGTGGGGAGCCTGCTTCTCCCTCTGCTGCTCCCCCTGCTTGTGTGCACACACATGCACTCTGTCTGGCAAATAAATAAAATTGAAAAAAACACACAGTAGTTAGTATAATGTAAAAGTCTTTAGGTGCTTCCTTACTCCTCAGAGGTAACCATATCCGTGGTGTTTTGTGAATCCTTCAGTTCTTCTATGATATGTTTATGTAATCCTAAATACTCACATAATTGATACATGTGTACACACATGCTTATGTGTATGCATGTATATTTTATATATATATATATATATATATATATATATACACACACACACACACACACACACACACGTATATATATCTGGAGATTTAAATCTTGGTTTATTTTTATCTAGAGACTCAAACGTCAATATGTGTCTTAGTCTCCTCAAGAAAGATGGGGGGTAGGAGCTGTACTAGGAAACCAGCAGGATGCTAGATGGTTCCTGAACCACCACTTTGTCACAGGGCCTAGCCCTGTGAATAAGCAAAGTCCATCGATTGGCCTTTCACTGTGTCTGTTCTAGTCTGTATTGCTTTACAAGGCATCTGAAAATCCCCATTGTGCAGACTTCATCCACCACTCTTCCTAATGCTACTGCCCTAACCCTGCCAGCAATAGCCATCAATACCTGGATTATCCCCGTGGACTTTTTGCTGGAACATCCATATCCACTCTTGTACCTGGTGGTCAGTTCCCTGCACTAGCCTGTGAGGTCGCCCCTTTTCTCTGAACCCCTTCATGGCTTTCCATCTTGTTCAAAGTAAACTGTAGAGTTCCATTGAGGGCCTGACTAGATCTGTTACCCCCATTCTGTTCACATCCTCTAGCATAGTGGTTCCTTAACTTTGCTGCTTGTTGGAATCATCTGGAGACCCTTTAAGATTTTATTTATTTATTACTTATTTTTAGAGAGAGCAAGAGCGCACAAGCTAGAGAGCACACTCATGTGCATGGGGAGGGGCAGAGGGGGAAGGAGAGGGACAAGCAGACTCCACAATGAGTGTGGAGCCCAACGTGGAGCTCAATATCATGAACCTAAGATCATGAGCCAAAATCAAAAGTCTGACACTCAGCCGACTGAGCCACCTAGACAGCCCCCTGGGGACCCTTTAAAAACCCTCACGCCCAGGACACACCCCATCCCAATTAATTAAATCAGAATGCCTGGGGATCCCCAAGGACTCCAGTGTGCAGTAGAGTTTAGGAACCACCTTCTTACCACTTTGCCCCCATTACTGTCTTCCATTCTGGCTACACTTGTTCCCTGCTAGTCTTACCCCAGGGCTTTGTCCTGATGCTCCCTCTGCCTGGAAGGCTTCCCCTGTAACTGCACAGTCTGGCCCCTGACACCAGGCCTCTCTGCACAGATACATTGTTGTCAGAGCAGCTCTCCTTGGCCAGCCTGTCTGAAAACGGCTCTCCCTCTTCAAGTTCCTGCTTGCTTGATATTTCTTATTGGCACTTTCATACATGTGATGGATTTTTGTTTATTGTTTGGCTCCCTCAACTGATAAATCCGGAGAGTAAGGATTTTGTTGTCTCTTTTCCCTGCTATATAATTCCATTGGCTAGAGCAGTGCCCACACACAGTAGTTGCTCAGCGAGTACTTGTTGAACAAATAAATTGGGTTTATACAAAGCTTTAGCTTCTTGTGGTCTCTTGGCCCATTACTACTTCCTGGCCTCTCTCTCCCTTTTATTTGACTTCTTGACTAGGTAATATTTTGATTCATAAGCTAGAAAATTAGAACGCTACTCTGCAAAGTCTCCCTGAGGCCTGCTGTTCCCATGTTCCTGGTTTCTTACAGAGTTTATGTGTGAATAAGCAAAAACAAGTTTAGGTTCCTATTTTTCTCATTTCTGTTTTCTCATTTCTACACATACTGTTCAGTTTTCATTGTGGCCTCTCTTGCTGCAGGTTGTGTAGCTTCTGTGTCCTCTCTCATCTGTTTTAGTCTCTCTTTTTTCAGAGGATTGGTTGGCCCAGTGGACCTTTGCGGGGAGCCTCTCTGCCACCTTTCGGTCAGATGCTCAGCTGTGGTTGGCTGTGGTGGGTGTAGTGTCAGACATGGCTCCTGCCTTAGTGGCACTGTGATCTAACACTTTCTCCTCAAAGGCAGGGGGGGCAGGCAGCCTCCAGAGAAACTGTCTACTGTGTGCTAGAAGTAGAAATGTACAAGTGTTCCAGTTGTAATAAAGAAGCCCAGGTTATTTGGGGACCAGACACCCTTTCCTGAGTCAAAAAGAGGGCTTATAAAACAGATGCCTGCAGAGCCCGGACAAGAAGGCTGAGTGAGTGAGGAGCACCACTGCCCAGCCTCTGTGTACTGTCATCCAGGCACATGCAGGCCCGGTGCTTGTAGGTATTCTGTTTTTAGAAGTTGTAAATCCAGATTTTTAAATAAAGCCACACACATTTTAAATGTTAGAAACAAACACAAATTTCTAAAATGCATTCTGGCAAATAAAGGACCCCTGCTGGTTGGTGGTGTGTGGACTGTCTTTTTGCGACCTCTGGTCTAAATTACCTTTTTGTTCCTCTTTGGATCATCTATTTCAGATCTTCTAAGGACGGTCCCAAGAGCCAGAGCAGATATGTATGATGACATTCCTAGTGACAGCAGATATACTCTGGCTGGATCTGTAGCCCACCCTCGAGACACTGGAAGAGAAAGCCTGAGAGGTGATGTGTTTCCAGGACCTTCCTTCAGATCAAGCAATCCTTCTGTAAGTGAAGACAACTACTTTCGCAAAGAGTGTGGCCGGGATCTGGAATTTTCCCACCCTGATTCCCGAGACCAGGTTTTTGGCCACCGGAAATTGGGACATTTCCGTTCTCAGGACTGGAAATTTGCACTCCGTGGCTCTTGGGAACAAGACTTTGCCCACCCCGTTTCTCAAGAATCCCCTTGGTCACAGGAGTATAATTTTGGTCCTTCTGCACTACTGGGGGACTTTGGTTCCTCCAGGCTGATTGAGAAAGAGTGTTTGGAGAAAGAGAGTCGGGATTACGACGTGGACCGTCCAGGGGAGGCAGACTCTGTGCTCAGGGGCAGTGCCCAAGTCCAGGGCAGAGGCCGAGGTCTAAACATCGTTGACCAGGAAGGGGCCCTTTTAGGGAAGGGAGAGACTCAGGGCCTGCTTCCAACTAAAGGGGGAGTCGGGAAACTTGTCACACTAAGAAGCGTGAGCACAAAGAAAGTACCCACTGTAAATCGTATTACTCCCAAAACTCAGGGCACCAACCAAATCCAGAAAACCACCTCAAGTCCTGATGTGACCCTGGGGACAAACCCAGGGACAGAAGATATCCAGTTTCCCACTCAGATCCCTTTGGGGCTCAATCTGAAGGATATTCGGCTCCCCAGAAGAAAGATGAGCTTTGACCTCATAGATAAGTCTGATGTTTTTTCAAGATTTGGGATAGAAATAATCAAATGGGCAGGATTCCATACTATAAAAGATGATGTTAAATTTTCCCAGCTTTTCCAGACTCTCTTTGAACTTGAAACCGAAACCTGTGCTAAAATGCTTGCTTCGTTCAAATGCTCCTTAAAACCAGAGCACAGAGATTTTTGCTTTTTTACTATCAAATTTTTAAAGCACTCTGCTTTGAAAACACCCAGAGTTGATAACGAGTTTTTAAACATGCTTTTAGACAAAGGTGCTGTGAAGACCAAAAATTGCTTTTTTGAAATCATAAAGCCCTTCGACAAGTACATAATGAGGCTTCAAGACCGGCTCCTGAAGAGTGTAACACCCCTGCTCATGGCGTGCAATGCTTATGAGCTGAGTGTCAAGATGAAGACCCTCAGTAACCCCCTGGACTTGGCTATTGCCCTGGAGACCACCAATTCTCTCTGCCGGAAATCTTTAGCTCTTTTGGGACAGACTTTCTCCTTGGCCTCTTCTTTCCGGCAAGAGAAAATCTTGGAAGCCGTGGGCCTCCAAGATATAGCTCCCTCTCCTGCCGCATTTCCAAATTTCGAAGACTCTACTCTGTTTGGGAGAGAATATATTGATCACCTGAAGGCCTGGCTGGTCAGCAGTGGGTGTCCACTCCAGGTCAAGAAGGCTGAACCTGAGCCAACCCAAGAGGAGGAGAAAATGGTTCCTCCTTCCAAACTGGAAATTCAGGCCAAGGCTCCGAGTGGTGTGAGTGATGGTAAGGAAGGCACTGGAAGTTCCTATTTATTGTGATTAGTTTGTTTTTCATGTTTTCTTGTAATGTGTCTTATTTGAGATTTTTGCACAGAAGTTTTTTAGCCAACTGGAAACAGTTTTAGTAGAAAACTCATATTGGCCGGGGTGCATGTCTGCTATTCATTCTGAAAGCATATATTAGGAATCTTCTGTCTACCACAGAAGTCTTTAGACATTTCTGGGTCACAGATTCCTTTGGGAATCTGATCAAAAGCTGTGGCCCTTGCCAGGAAAAATGCACACATATTTGTACACAGTTCTGCCTGTGCTTTCTGGGGGGATTGTACCATCCTGCAGCCAAGGTTAAGAAGCCCTTGTTACAGAATCTCCCTTCCCCCACCCTAAGGTATTAGTAGAGGGGAAAGTAAACACTGGACACTGTCTCTGGGGAGTCCCCAGGCTCCTAAGGGACAGAAGTCACAAAACCCAGCTCCTCCTGTGCCAGGATTACGGGAATGGAAGAGACCCTAGCCCAGGGGAGTTGGGGAGGCCATGTTTAAGGGACCAACAGAGATTAGCCATGTCAGCCCAGGTAATAGAAGCACCTTTCTACCCACTCACTTTTCTAGAACGGCTAAAAGTCGATAGATCAAGTAGGTACATCTGGTAACCTACAGTGAACGAGTCAGCTTTGGGGAGGTTCCAGAAAGGCCAAGAAAGAGGTAATACTAAAAAAAAAAAACCAAAAAAGAAACCCCAGAGGTATTATAAACATTTGGCTGTTTGGTGTCCTCTCTCCCTCTTAGCACCCAGGTTAGATGCTTTCCTAGCCCAGACATCCCAGAGGTCATGAGCATATGTGGTGCCCATGTGACCAGTGATGAAGCACTTTCCCCCCCTTTACCTCAGGAGGAAGTCCCTTTCCCCACAAGGCAGGTTTCAGCTTCCATTGCCCCAGCCAAGTGGGAAAGCCTTGTTTGGCCCTGAATCTCTTCACTCCTCTACACCCTTATGCAGCCCTGATTACATCAGGCACTGGGTAGGTCCCACCGTGGATGGGCAGCCACACCTACTCCTGGAGAGGGAGCCTTCCAGAAGTGGGCTCAGGGCTGAAGCAGGACCCCTCCTCCCCACGCCTCTCATAGTGGGGGAGTGGAAAGTCAGTGTCATACTGAAGAACGTTGTTTGAAGGAGGAAAAAAACACCCATAACCTAAAGTTGCCCACCACTATTTCTGGTTTTGTTGCTATGCGAGTGCACCCACAGCAACAGTCTTGCTGTGCTGAAAACACTACAGTCTATTCTTTTATAGGATCATCAAAGGCCTTTTTCTGTGTTTCAACAGCATTTGCTGCATCATGATACTGACCTAACGTAAATTACTTCATCCTTCCCTTGATGTGGGACTGTGCTGCCTTTTACTAGAGGCCTCTGAGGCTGAGCAGAGCTGGGTTCCCTTGTAACTGACGTCTGCAGGCCTGGGCTGTCTGGACAGCAGGTAGATGGCACCAGTGCCCGTGTCTCATGGGGTATGCCCTGCCACTGCCTCCATTACTGTCTGAAATGTGGAGATGACATCTTCCATTGAATGTTTTGGTTACCACTATTGTTATTTTTTATTTTTTAGTTCTCTATAGAATATGGTCAGGGGAAGAGGATTGTGGGGCCAAGACTGGGACACTTGTTAATGGTTACCTTCACGAGAGATGGTTGGAGTGATCCACAAATACGTTGTTTTTCAAAGCTTCCAACCCTGAACCTTTTATTCTTTGGTAAGATTGTGTAAAACCAGCAATTCTGTAGGATGAGAGCCGATAACAAAAAAAAAAAAAAAGTTTCAAAAGGGAAATAATTGCAATAGCATGACAATTGAAGAATCCATTTAGCCGGTGTAAAGAGCTCACACTGAGGTTTAAAATAAGTTTAAAGCTGGGGCGCCTGGGTGGCTCAGTCGTTAAGCGTCTGCCTTCGGCTCAGGTTATGATCCCAGGGTTCTGGGATCGAGCCCCGCATCGCATCGGGCTCCCTGCTCAGCAGGAGGCCTGCTTCTCCCTCTCCCACTCCCCCTGCTTGTGTTCCCCCTCTCGCTTTATCTTTCTCTGTCAAATAACTAAATAAAAAAAATCTTAAAAAAATGTTTAAAGCTGCAACTCAAACATAAGCAAGGACTGGACAGTGCAGTTAACCCCACAGAACAAACTGGAAAACCTCTCCAGTTCAGGAGTGGTTTTTATCGAATGACTAAACAAACAGACCATTCTGTGCAATTAAAACTAGCAAGTATCAGAAAACTAAACAGTCTTATTAATTGAGGGCCAGCTGCTCCTCTGTGTTGCCAGTGGCATTGTAAATTGAAACTCATTAAGGAGGGGCGCGTCTGGGTGGCTCAAACATCTGACTTTTGATCTCAGCTCAGGTCTTGCTCTCAGGGTCCTGAGTTCAAGCCCCTTGTTGGGCTCCACACTGGGCCTGGACCCTACTTAAAAACAAAAAACACACACTTCATATTGAAAGAAATTGACACTTTAAGAAATGTTTTTCTTTTCATGTATTCAGCAAATATTTTCTGTGAACATCTATCCTAAGGCCACTGACTTTTTTGATTAGGGAATTTTTCTTTGCAAATTTATATGTATGTTTTCTGATTATAAAACACGTGCATATTTATTTTTTATAAAGCACAAAGAAAATGAAGTCTCTGCTAAATCTACCCATAGATAATATCTATTAACATTCTGACATACTTCCTTCTTTTTTTTCTCCATGTGTCCGTATTTATGTATCTTTTCTTCCCTCCTTCATATTGGGAATCATAATCTAGATTTTTTTTATGTATTTTATACTGAGTTACTTTTTTTTTTTAAGATTTTATTTATTTATTTGACAGAGAGAGACACAGCAAGAGAGGGAACACAAGCAGGGGGAGTGGGAGAGGGAGAAGCAGGCTTCCCGCTGAGCAGGGAGCCCAATGCAGGGCTCGATCCCAGGACCCCGGGATCATGACCTGAGCCAAAGGCAGACACTTAACGACTGAGCCACCCAGGCGCCCTACCAAGTTACATTTTATATCTTTATGTTTTTCATTTAATATGAACATTCCAGTTAAGCGGTACCTGACAAGCAGAACAGAATTGCTACTATAATTTTCTTCTGTAGAATATATGCATATATTTCTCTGAACAGTCGCTATAAGCTTGTGACTTTCTCTTCTAGTGGTTATGCTGTTCTGTCTTTTGGGATGCTATTTTGGGTATTGGTTTTTAGAATACCATGCTGCTCTCCTCTTTTCAATGCTGATTTCTCTTGAATGAGGATTTTGGTCATTGGTGCCTGCTTAGGTTCCATCCTAAGCCTCTGACTCCGTCCTGGCCATCCCAGGCCCCATGTGGTCCAGTGTGTTTCTCAGAAAAGCCCTTTTGTGTGTTCCAGCGGTCCCCCAGCGAGCGGATCACAAGGTGGTGGACACAATCGACCAGCTGGTCACTCGTGTTGTCGGAGGCAGCCTATCTCCCAAAGAGAGAGCCCTTCTCAAGGAGGACCCTGCTTACTGGTAGGTCTTTAAACGTTGGCCCTCTGAATCCCTCCCATAGAACACATGGCAAAATTTGTGTCTTGATGGTGTCCGACGCAGAGGGTGAGGTATTAATTTTGAGGAATGGTGTTAGCCAGTGGGAACAGCATGAGAGAGGGTCGGGTTCACCGACATTCAATTCCCAGCCCTGCTGCCATCCCCTGCCATGTGGCCTTCTCTTGTCCGGTCAGGGAGCCCCTTGTGCCTCTGTGCTGGCTTAAGGATGAGATGAGAGGTGCATGCAGAGAGCACATGAAGATAAGGGATGGGTTACAGCAGTTGTTCGTGACTTACTGCTACTGTTTGTTCAACTCTCTTCTCCTTTTGCCTTACTGCCTCTTCACACGAATAGAGCAAGTCTTTAAAATTATAGTTTTCAGGGGCGTCTGGGTGGCTCAGTCGTTAAGCATCTGCCTTTGGCTCAGGTCATGATCCCGGGGTCCTGGGATCGAGCCCTGCATTGGGCTCCCTGCTCAGCGGGAAGCCTGCTTCTCCCTCTCCTACTCCCCCTGCTTGTGTTCCCTCTCTCACTATATCTCTGTCAAATAAATAAATTTAAAAAAAAATTAAAGTTTTCAGCATAAATGCAGTATTTGCTTATTAGAGGAAGTTGAGAACAACAGAAAGTAGGGGGAAGCCCCTCGTATGCCCACCGACATCTACTGCCAGTTTTGCCTGTTTTTCTTCCAGTCTCTCTGCCCACTGAGGGCTATTTGGGTTTTTAATATAGCTGTGATTTTACTATGATATGATATATCCTGCTCTTTTGGGGTTTATGTATTTATTTTTTCTGCTCATTTTAGATAACACAGGAAAATGCTTGTATTTTTTATCTTTCATAAACATTTTCAGACAGCTGCGTTTATTAATCCATAGAGGAGGTGGCCAGAGTTTAGTTAGCCATCCCTCTCTGGTTGGACTTACAGAATGATTTTGATTGTATACTGTTTCAAACTGCTTCAGTGAATGGCTTAATGCAGCCTATTTTCTTGTGTGTTTAGGATTATCTCTAGATGGCTGCAAGTGGAAAATGTTCATACTTTAACTTTTTTTAAAGATTTATTTTATTTGTTTATTTAAAGATTTTATTATTTATTAGAGAGAGAGAGAGAGCATGTGAGCAGGGGAGGAACAGAGGGAGAGGGAGACAATTTCCAGCAGACTCCGCACTGAGCACAGAGCCCGACACAGGGCTCAATCCCAGGACCCCGAGATCATGACCTGAGCCAGAACCAAGAGTCAGATGCTCAACCAGCTAAGCCACCCAGGCGCCCCTGACTTTTTTTTAAATCATAAAAGTGGCATATGTCCTTTGTAAAAATAGAAAAAAGTACTAAGATAAAGATACTGTCACTCAGAGCTCCACCACTTCTCCCTCTCAGTGTGTCCTAGGTTTCAAACCTAACATCACTGTCCCTTTAGCAGTGGGTACGTGCTCTTCCTTTGTACACAGGTACCCTAGCATACTCAACCATTGCCCATTGATGAGTTCTTAGATTCTTTCCAGTTTTTCCCTACCGTAAATACCATTATGATGAACAATGTTTTCTGTTTATTTCTGTCTACATTTCTAGCAGTTTATTAGGGTAGTATCTGGGAGTGAAATTGCTGGGTTAAGGAGAAAATTAACTTTACAGGCCTTTGATCTCCGTTACTTTTTCTCAGCTGCGCATGATTGACCTTTGAAACTGGATAATCCTCTGGTGGGGACTGTCCTGCGCTTTGCAGGATATTTAGTAGCATCCTTGGCCTTTCCCCTTACACTGGATGCCGGTAGAATCCTCCATCCCAGACACTGGCCACTGGGGGCAGGAGTTGCCCCTGGTGGAAGCCATTGCTCTTTATCATCAGGTTACTTACTGTGGGTTATCTGTCCCAGTTGACACGTGCTGCCACTCTGTAAGCATGCCATGCCCTAACCTGTGTTTTGACGTAAAGATAATTTCATGGTGTGAAGTTTTACCTCGTATTCGTTTGTTAATTAACAAAGATTTTGTTTCCTCATTATACGTCTAGTTGTAGTTCCTCTTTTTGTGTCTATTCAGGTCTTGTGTGATCAATATTGCACCCATACTGGACTCAGTATTCTTGCTGTTGTAATTAGTAAAAATGCTTGAAAGGCATAAATTGCCGTGTAACAGGGCTAGAGTTTTGGTCTTAACCAGCATGATTTACCACGGGGAAGGGTTGGAGCTTATATGGTTTTATTTTTACAGAATTCTCAGACTCATTTGTCCTATTTTCATATTTAGAATGAGGTGGGCATATAACCTAAAAGTTAAAAAAAAAAAACAGCCCAATAAGCAAATCATTCCATCATAATTTATTGAAAACTTTATTATCAAACACTTTTTGCTTTCTCTGCACTTGGTACTATTCTCAGCGCTTTTCTGATTTAAGCACTAGCTGACTGAATCCTCCCTCATAAACCTTGTGAGGCAGGTATGTTGTCATCCTTATTTTACAGATAGGAGACTTGAGGCTCAAAGAGGCCTTTTACCTAAAGAGTGCAAAGCTAGTAAGATAGAGTCGAGATTCTCATCCAGGTTCTTGCTCTCAATCAGTGTGCGTGCTGAAGGAAGGAAGCTAGATAGCCTCAGATTGACAGGTGAAAGCAGAGACCAAACCCTCTTGGGTAAAGTACTCTCCAGACTTGAAAGGCCCAGGGGCAATTTCCAGGTGATTGGGCTGGAGGGAAAGGGGACCCCGAGAAGACTGGGGACATGTGCCTCTGCATCATGACCAACCAGGCTCATGATCACTGATGGGCAGTGTAACAGACAAAACCGTAACCAGAATTGTACATATGGGAGGTGGGGTACAGAATTAGAAATAAGCATTGAGGGGCGCCTGGGTGGCTCAGTTGGTTAAGCGACTGCCTTTGGCTCAGGTCATGATCCTGGAGTCCCGGGATCGAGTCCCACATCGGGCTCCCTGCTCAGCAGGGAGTCTGCTTCTCCCTCTGACCCTCTTCCCTCTCATGCTCTCTATCTCTCATTCTCTCTCTCTCTCAAATAAATAAATAAAATCTTAAAAAAAAAAAAGAAATAAGCATTGAATTAGAAATCAAATATTTGAGGAAGATGAACATCATGAAGACAAGTCACCAAACTCAACAAATAGAGCTGACACCTGAGAAGACAGATTTACCATAAGAAAAAGAGTTAGTCTAAAAATATGTGTGTGTGGTTAACAGTCTTTGGTGGATGATAGTATATTGTATCCATGAAACAGGAGCTTTTTGTTTTTGGAAAAGAACCTGTTAAAGATCTTGGAAATGAAAAGTGTGATTGTTGAAATAAAAATCCTAGTGGTTGGCTAGAATAGACCCAGATGAAGAAGAGATTAGGGAGCTGGACTCAGACTTGACTCCCGGAAAACTCCTTCAGAAGGAATTACCAGAGACTATCAGAGGAAAAGATGTGGTGCCAAGAAAGAATGATAAGAAACTAGTAAGGTTAGGGCTTTGGTGTGTACATTAGAATTCTTAAAGGAGTTCGTGTATGTAGTTTATAAAAATCAGTTGAATTAAGAAAAGCAAAATGTTTCCGCTTTGACCAGTTCCCATGCCAGTTCTACTTCTTGCAGTCAGTCTCTTTTGGTATTTTAAACTTCTACATTATCTCTTGATGATAAGCCTATGTTGCTCTTCCTTGATCTATCAGTTTTAGCCATCACTGTTGAAGCCCTACGAAGATAAATGAGGATTTAGCTCTCCCTCCTCTCAATCACTCATCAGAGAACCACCTTCTTGCTAGGCTCCAGTGCTGTGTTAGGTTCTTTTTATTAGTTAATAAATGAAAAGTTCAGATCTTAGGAAACGTGTAAGAAGGCTTTGCGTTTTCTCAGCCCTTCAAGGTACAGCAGAGATTTGAGATTTCTACCTCCCTACAAGGAGGAGCAAACACGGGTTTGTTCACAGCCGGGCCTTGTGGACAGAACTGGCCATTGCCGCTCACTGAGGCGGCCTGCACCTTCGGGTGCACTAAAATAACAGTAGTAGTGCAGACTCCCACTGCAGCTTTGCTTCCTTGTCAGGAGCACCAGTTCGCAAAGCTTCCTTCATTCTCCATGAGAGAGATTGCAAAGCAGCAGGCCCATAGAATGGTCCCAAGGATGTAAGATGTAGAAGTGAAAGAATATGTCACTTTGTTTTTCCCATCTTCTAAGTTGTCCCTTCAGAGTGGGATGGTCCTGACCCTTGCTGGACTATGCCTTCCAGGGACAGCCCACCATGTCCAAATGTTTACAGACTCGGGAAAAAGCAGGGGGGCTTGAATCCCTCTTGGCTGTCCCCAGCAGGATTGTCCAAGGGCCTCAAAGCAAATACGAGATCTAAATAATTGATGCTGCGGTGGGGGGGTGGACCCCAAAACCCCAGATAATCTAGATAATGTAAGGTGGTAAGTAGCAGGAAAGAGGTGGATACTAAGGTTCTTGTCTTGCTAAAAGTGAGGATATAGGGACGCCTGCGTGGCTCAGTCAGTTAAAGCATCTGCCTTTGGCTCAGGTCATGATCCCAGGGTCCTGGGATCAAATTCTGCTTCAGGCTCCTTGCTCAGTGGGGAGCCTGCTTCTCCCTCTGCCTGCCGCTCCCCCTGCTTGTGCTCTCTCTCCCTCTCCCTCTCTCTCTGACAAAAAAGTGTAAGGATATAGCTAGTGACTAGTTCTGAACATAGAAAATAATAGTTTAAATGTAGGGGCGCCTGGGTGGCTCAGTCGGTTAAGCCACTGCCTTCAGCTCAGGTCATGATCCTGGAGTCCCGGGATCAAGTCCCGCATCGGGCTCCCTGCTCGGCAGGGAGTCTGCTTCTCCCTCTGACCCTCCCCTCTCTCATGTTCTCTCTCTCTATCTCATTCTCTCTCTCAAATAAATAAATAAATCTTTAAAAAAAAAATAGTTTAAATGTATATTAATCTGGGAATATTATGCAGCCATCAAAAGGAATGAGATCTTGCCATTTGCAATGACGTGGATGGAACTGGAGGGTGTTATGCTGAGTGAAATAAGTCAATCAGAGAAAGACATGTATCACATGACCTCACTGATATGAGGAATTCTTAATCTCAGGAAAGAAACTGAGTGTTACTGGAGTGGTTGGGGGTGGGAGGGATGGGGTGGCTGGGTGATAGACATTGGGGAGGGTATGTGCTACGGTGAGCGCTGTGAAATGTGCAAGACTGTTGAATCACAGTTCTGTACTTCTGAAACAAATAACGCAACATATTTTAAGAAAAAAGAAAAAGAAGAAGATAACAGGAGAGGAAGAAAAGGGGAGTATGTCAGAGGGGGAGACGAACCATGAGAGATGATGGACTCTGAAAAACAAACTGAGGGTTCTAGAGGGGAGGGGAGTAGGGGGATGGGTTAGCCTGGTGATGGGTATTGAGGAGGGCACGTTCTGCATGGAGCACTGGGTGTTATGCACAAACAATGAATCATGGAACACTGCACCAAAAACTAATGATGTAATATATGGTGATTAACATAACAAAAAAAATTTAAAAAAAAAGAAAATGGATTTATAAATAAAAAATAAATAAATAAATGTACATTAATCTGACTAGCCAGTAAAGACATAGAAGTGGGATTTATAACTTCCACACTACTATAGAGGGTGAAGTCAAAAAGAAAATGTATTCATCCCAATGAAAAGCAAGAAAGGGAAAAAAAATTAAAAAGGAGGGCAAATAGGCAATGAGTACAGTGGCGCCACCTTTACCAGGGACTTGGGTTTAAAAGTACCAACCATTGCTTCCTCTCAGAGATAAATAAAACAGAGTGGGGAAAAAAAACGGAAAATGACATACCAAGCAAAGGCTATCAAAAAAAAAAAAAGTATGTAAAGGTCATTTCAGACAAAACAGAGAAAAGCATAAAAGGGGGCAAAGTAGGCTACTGACCAGGCACAGTCATCATGTAGTTCCAGCAGTTGGGAATCTTTTTTCTTTTCTTTTTCTTAAGTAGCAGCGTCCACACTTAGTGTGGAGCCCAACACAGGTCTCGAACTCACAACCCTGAGATCAAGACCTGAGCTGAAACCAAGTCAGACGCTTAGCTGACTGAGCCAGCCAGGCACCCCAATAGTTGGGAATCTTGATGCCTGAACTCTAGTAGCTTAGAGCTGTGTAAATAAACAACACTTAGAAATATAAGAGGAATTGATCGATCTGTATCATGGCAGGAGGCTTGAATATAATTCTCTGAAATGGGTAGATGTCATCCAAATAAAATATTTAGAACACAGTGAATTGGCATAAACAGGTAAAGATGATTTGCTAATGCTTATTGAGCAGTTAGTGAATGCCACACAGTATTTAAAGCATTTTCCTTACAATGAAAAGTGTGTAACTCAAGCCTCACAACAACGTGATGAAGTAATTTATTACTATCGATCCCTCTTACAGATAGAGGAACTGAGGCACAGAAAAGTTCAGAAAATCTCGTGGCTAATAAGTGGCCATGGTGGGATTTGAACCCAGCAGGCTGGCTTGTGAATGTTCTGTGCTCTTAATGTTATGTTCCACTAGAACCTGGGGAGACTGACATCCTCAGACTGCACTTGGCATCAGAACTCTCCAGGGAAAGGGGCTTGTATCCTGGGGCTCTGGGTCACCTGGGTGCTGACTCCGCTTTCTGCCCTGGGTGAGGGGTACCCTTGCTGGGGCTGCGTTTCACAGGAGAACCAGACCGTCTGTTCCTTTATGTGGGAACCCTTGCTTGTTAGGGTGCAAGATGCTGCTGTTGGCCCAGCAGAGTGTGTGGGGCAGCAGCAGAGCCGGCGTGCAGCCTGTGTCCTCAGACCCAGCCGGACCTTAACCGCACATGGCAGCATTGAGAGCTGCGCATGGAGCTGCCCCCCAGGGACCCCCCACGGTACGTCGTGCTGCCAGCACCCTGCTTCACGCAGCCGGCTGGCTCCTGTCACTGGTGATTGGGAACCGCACCTAGTAAGTGGCCTCTTAACGTCAGGGTGACTGAAGGCCGCCTGAAATGCCGCCCTGTCCACCAAACAGTAGTCATTCTTCTTGAACACAAATTGAAATTGAACATTCATGAACTCCTGTTACATGTGAGGTCCCAGAGAAACTCTCCACACATCCCAGGAAAGGAATATCACATGGGCCACATTACACGATGCATAAAAGTCAAAACTAGCAACAGCCAAAATAAAACTTGCTTCTAAGTAACTTTTGAGTGAAGGGGAATGAGAACTGACTTTAGGAACTCTTCAGAAGGAGGTAGCAGGGGGCTCTGCACACTGAATGCGGCTGTAGCCATATGTAGAGGAAAGTGCAACGTGGGACACGTTTGTCAGAAATGGAGTGAATGTAAGCATTCACCACATATGGCCCGAAGGAAATGGCAAGAAAAGTCCAGACCCTAGAAGGGAAGGATTAGTAGAGCTGAAAGAAGGTGCTAACGAAGTGGAAAACAAGGTAAAGAGTATGTGAGTTCCCTCCATGCCCCTTACTGTCCATTCCCCAGGGCTAGTTAGCTTTATATTCTTTCGGCCTCTGTGAGCACAGCAAATGCACGTGGATCTACGTACACAAAGCGGATTCATGTGGTCCACATCAGTGCTGGCGTTCTTCTGTAGCCTGCTGCCCTCTCTGGCTGTATCGTGGATGTCTTTCTGTGTCGGCACTCGGGACTCAACCTCCTCTTTCCTATACTGTTTTTTTTGTCTTTTTTAAAGATTTTATTTATTTATTCGTTTGACAGAGCGTGCACAAGCAGGGGGAGCGGCAGGGAGAGGGAGAAGCAGGCTTCCCCACTGAGCAGGGAGCCCAATGGGGTTTTGATCCTAGGACCCCGGGATCCTGACCTGAGCTGAAGGCAAGACACTCCACTGACTGAGCCATCCAGGCGCCTCTGTACTGTTCTGGATATGACTCTGGCACCTGATTTCACAGCCATGGCACTCTGGCCTCGGTGGTGCAGTTGAAGCCAGGGTCTCTGAGTACTCTGCCTCACTGGGCTCTTTGAAGGGTGTCACCTCCCAAAAATGGCACCCACAAGCGACAGAGTGGCAGTGTCTCTGTGGCTCCAGAGTGATTATGTTACGAGGCTACTAGGAGTTGTGAGCACCTTCACCGCTGGGGATTGTGAAACCCAAGTAGAAACCGACCGGTGTTGGATCAGAGCTGCCACTGCCCTGCAGTTACTGTGGGCAGGAGGGGACCTGGGTGGTCCATGGATCAGAGCCTCTCAGATGGCAGGGAGGCTGCCACTTGGAAAGGGTGTGAGAAATGGGATCGTAGCAACAATTCGGTACGTGGTATTGTTTTAACCAATGTTCTTCTGTGCCTGTTTTGTTACGTAGGTTTTTGTCTGATGACAGTAGTCTGGAATACAAATATTACAAACTGAAGCTGGCAGAAATGCAGCGGATGAGCCACACCTTGTCAGGAGCAGATCAAAAGCCGACAGCAGCAGAGTGTGCTGTCCGGGCCATGCTGTATGCTCGGGCGATCCGGAGCCTCAAGAAGAGGCTCCTCCCAGGCCGGCGGCGGGGGCTGCTCCGCACCCAAGGGCTCCGGGGCTGGAAGGTGAGGAGAGCAACCACTGGAACCCAGACCCTCCTCTCCTCAGGCACCAGACTGAAACACCATGGCCGGCAGCCTCCAGGTTCATTGCAGGGAAAGCTGTCCCAGCCAGATGGAAATGAAACTGCCAAGGACTGCCCGCCTGACCTGGCCGGACCCTCTCCTGGGGACCCCAGCCCAGAAGCCTCGGGCCCATCCCCCAAGCCAGCAGCAGTGGAAGTCTCTGAAGCCCCTCAGACCTCCTCTCCCTGCCCATCTGCTGACGGTGGGTGCTCACTCCCGTCCCCCTCTTCTGGGCCCCAGCCCTGACTCTCCAACCTCCAGGGGTCCCTCAGGGTTGGGGGTGGGAAACCTGGGTGGTCTGAGCCATCTGTGCAGCAGGCAGGAGCAACAGGGACCTGGCCAGGACAGGTGCACGTGGAGGCACTCTCCTCTTAACTTCCTAGAGGGGCTGGCCCTCTAGTCCTGTAGCCAGCTTCCTCCTGTCCAGGGGTCAAGCTGACTCACCGTGTTCCCCTGCCAGGTCCTCCTCCTGGCCACCTGGTTATGCCCTGGGCATAACCTCAAAGCTTGGGGCTTTGAGTGCCTCCATCCATTTCTCACTCTGTTCTTGCCCCTCTTTACCTTCTGTAGGGCTGCCCTCGTCTCTCGTTCTGCCTTTTCTTTCCCAAGGTCTCTGTTTCCTTCCTTAGGATTAGCTGACCTGCAGTTTTTTCTGGCCATTACCTTTTCTCTATGACAGGCCTGCCCCCGACCAGACCAGTACTTTGCACTTAGCACTAGGTGGGGATGGAGAGGGGAAACAAAGTCTCCACCAATGCTACATTCTCTAGCTTTTGCTGTGTAAGGAGCCATTCTGAGCTGTGCCTTCCAAGGGAGTATCCAGTGCTCCAAGTCTGCTGAACTGGGCTGGGCCCACCCACGTGTTTGTAGGCAGCAGCTGGTTGTGTGGGGCCATCGGCTGAGGTAACAGGGATGTCTGGGCCACATGCCTATCACCCCCTAGCAGCCAGCCTGGATTTGTTCACCTGACAGTCAGGGTTCGGCCTCCAGGAGGGCAGCGGAGGTGCTCAAGGCCTCCGAAGCCCGGGTTCCACACTGATGCCACCTTGTCAGTCAGCATGAGTCCCAGGGCCAGCCCCAGTGTTGGGGGGAGAGAAGAGAATCTCCCTCTGCTGGACAGAGCTACAGAGTCCCATGGCAAAGGGCAAGGATGCAGTGAGGGGACATGAGGGGCTGTCTTTATAATTAGTCTCCCTAACCACCACCCCCAAAGTTGAAATTGGAAGCAGCCGCTCAGAACTGACATGTGACAGTCACTTTGTTTTGTAGTTGACACGAAGACCATGGAAACTGCAGAGAAACTGGCCAGATTTGTTGCTCAGGTGGGACCAGAGATTGAACAGTTCAGCATAGAAAACAGCACTGACAACCCTGACTTGTGGTATGTAGCCATCGTGCCCTTTGAATCTGAGTGTGTTTACTCTGTGAGTGTCCTGAGAGAGAGCCTGTGGGGTGGCCTGGCAGACACACTTCTGCCCCAGGAGGCACCTGAGGAAAAGTCATGGCTTCACTTCTGCCAAGCTCAGGGCTGTGAGGGGGAAGTGTCTGCTTAGGGGTGTTGGGCAGTGCTGCCCTCATCTGGGGCATCAGAAAAAACCTGCCCTGGAGGGAAGTTTAAGCTGTATTTGAAGGTCAAGTGGGCTTTGATCAGGGGAAGGGGGAGAGAGCACCCAGCCAGAGAGCCTAGTCGGTTCCCTAGAACCTTTGCAGAGGCCAAGTGGTGTGGGGTAGTGGGAGGAGGAGGATGGGGCACTGTCCCTGGTCACACCAGTGCTCCGGTCACCAGTGATGGATGGGGTCCTGGTCCAGCTGTGGGCAGCAAGCACTTCCATATAGTGGGGGCCTGGCATCCTTTTGCCAGGAGGGGGTGCTGTTACCCTTGCCGTTCCTCAGATGGGGTGCCTAGTCAACACCACACAGCCTGCAGGTGACAGAACCAGGAGCCTGCTCTGCCTTGTGGGGCACAGGTTCACCTCCTTTAGGGCAAGGCTACCTGGGAGCCCCGTATTCCTGATACTGAGCCATAACCAGGTGGGGTTCCCATGCTGTGTAAATTGTATCCTCCTGTTGGCTGGGAACTCTGGACCCTTGCCCTGCTCCTACCATGCTGGAGAGCCATGCCTAATTAAGACTATGGTTGAAAACTACACATGGCTTAGAGCATTTCTGGGACCCAGTAGTGTGACCCAGCATGTTCTTCCAGCTTGTTGGGGACCTTGAGTAGGTTCTGCACTGGGCATGCCTCCTGCTTCCTGTGAGACCCAGATCAACCTTGGGGAGCACTGACGGCTTCATGGGGGCTCAGCCCAGTTCTGCCTTTCACAGGCCTGGTGACCTTGGGGCCAGCTGCGTCTAGCACGCCTCAAGAGTTGGGCAGACCCGGTGAGGGGGACAGCTCCGCTAAGGGCAGCCAGGAGCATTTCATCGGTTGTGGGTTTTTTGTTGTTTCCCCCCCCGCCCCAAGGAGAATTCTGCATTATCCTGGCACTGCCGTGGTTTGGGTTTATTCGTTACCGTTTCTGGCAGCCTTTTCTGTTCCCTCCCCACACAGAGTCCCCCATTATTGTACAGCAACATTAGGTGGAGTGATTCACTCTGTCCCCCCGCGCAGTGCTCATAGAGCAGTTTGAGAATGACTGCATCCAACACCACACGTATTTAATAAAGGTCAAGGTGACTTTGTGTTTTTTTCTTTAGAAAAAGTATACCGCTAACGCTGTTTGAGTTGATTTCGTTTTTGTGTGTGGTTATGTCATCGATTTGATGTATAGTCAGGTTCATTTTTTCTACAGAGATTCCGTTTTAGGGCTGTTTTTTTCTATCAGCATTTGCATGGTTCTAAAGTAAAAATTACAAAAGGTAGGCTCAGAGAAGTCTGAGTGGGAATCCCCTCACCCATCAACAGGAAACCATTTCATTCCGTTCTAGTGGGTATGTGCATTTCCCCTTTTGTTTTTACACGTACCTTTTTTATGTGATAGGCACTTTTGCACCTTGCTTTCTTCCCTTCACCACCTCCCCAGAAGTCCCCTGTGCCTGTCCCACCTGTCCCCTCGTCTTGTCCTCTGTCGTTCTCCACGTGCAGCCGCCTCAGGGTCACTCCCCAGCTATTGGCGTCCACGTGGTTCTTACAGCCCCATCAGTGGCCTCACGCACAATGACTCTGTGGAGAGAATCTTCATGTATCTTCCAGAAGGGGGACTGTGGGGTCCAAGGTCATTGCACATGTAATTTTGTTAAATAATGGAAATAACCCCTCCCCGAGGGCGCATCCCAAAGCAGTGTCCAGAGTACCTGTCCCCATCCCTCACCTTTGGCGTGCCTTAGAGTCAGCAGGATTCATGAGAAATTTCTCATTTCCACCATGAAATTTTAGTTTCCATTTTTCTCATGAGTGAAATTGAACATCTTTTCATAAATTTGTGTCCTGTATTTTCATGTGAACTCTTCATCTGTCTCTTAAAACAAGGCTTGTCCTTTAAAACTTTGTTGTAAATAGTTTGCATTTTTTTGAATTTTGTGTAAATGCAGCTTTTTCTTGCTTTTTGTCTGGCCCCTTTATTCAGCACAGTTACTCGGATTCAGCCATGTTTGTTGTGTGTATCCCCAGTTCATTCTTCTTTGCTGCTGAGTTTGTCCCACTGTGTGGCTGGACCAGTTGTTTACCCGTCACCTGTTGATGGCATTAAGATGTTTCCAGTGTGGGGCGATTATAGGCAAAGCTGCTGTGAGCTGTTGTGGATAAGGTCTTTATCTCTTTCCAGGAAATACCAAGGAGAGAAAAGGCTGGCTCCATGGTGGGCCCACTGTTAACTTTTGAAGAAACTGCCAAGCTGCCTTTCCAAGTGGTAGCACCGTTTTGCATTTTTAGCAGCCTGGACGAGATTTCCAGTTCCAACCCCACACAGCACTTGCTGGTGTCAGCTTTTTCATGTTAGCATCCCATTGCAGGGTGGGGGGGCGGTGTTGCACTGTGGTCCTCATTTCTCCAAGGACTAAATGGTGCTGAGTGTCTTCTAGTATACTTGTGTGCTTCCCATACTTAAGTGTCCATTTGGATCTTGGGTCCATCTTTTGATTGGGTCATTTATTTACTTATTAATCAATTTTGAGGGTTTGTTATACATTCTTTATAGGAGTCCTTTGTCAGATGTATGATTTGCAGATACTTTCTCCTGGTCTATGACTGGTTTTCTCATTCTGGCTGTCTTTTGGAGGGCTCAAGTTCTCAATCTTTGCCCTTTTTTCTTATTGGGTTTTTTGGACTTCTTCTTTCTCAATTTTTTTTTTTTGAAGATTTTTATTTTGGGGGTGCCTGAGAGGCTCAGTCGGAAAGGCATACAACTCTTGATCTTGGGGTTATGAATTGGAGCCCCATACTGGGTGTAGAGATTACTTAAATAGGTCTTTTTTTTTTAAGTTTTTATTTTTAAGCAATCTGTATACCTGACTTCATCAGATACCGTGTTTCTGGCCTTTGTCTTGGTGTTTCTATCCATGCGTCCAAGGACTGGTACCACACTGTTGTGACTGTAGAGGCTTCATACACCTTGTAATACCTGATAAGGCCAGAACCCTTCACAGATTTTGTTTAGAGTTCTCCCAAATACCCTTACATATTTATTTTTCTCTATGAAGTCTAGAATCATGTTCAAACCTAGAAAAAAAAAGATGCACTTATTGAGATAGGCTTATGCATTAATATTTTAATTAGAGAAGAATTGACATTGTTATGAGGTTGTTATTCTGGCCAAGAACAAGGGCTTCTTTCCTTGGGTCCAAGTGTATTTTGCGTCTTTGTGCATGTTTTCAGTTTCTCACACTAGCCACAGCCTTGGGTCAAGGTGGCCATGGGACTCTGAGGTTCTGAGAGGCAGTATTGCCACCACGTTGACTCAGCTTCACTGTAGAATGAGGGGCAGAAGGGACGCGCCTTCCTCGGTCTCCTACCTGGCAGTGTGAGAGGAACCAGGCAGTTACCCTGAGCGCACGGGAGTCCCAGAGTGGCTGGTGACAGACTAGAAGGGGATGAGGAGAGGGCCAGGTTAGATCTCTGGCTGCAGTGTTGGAGCTTTTTCCAGCACATTCCTTGGTCATTTCTGCATACCTTGTTCCTCTGCCTCCCTCCCCGGAAAAGCAATGGGGCTTCTTAACGTTCTGGCTCCTTTGTTAAATGGCTGCTACTCCTCGGACTTCTCTGTCTCATTGTGAAGCTGCACCATCAGCCATAGTTGGTAGGAAGAGGTCAGGTTATTTGTTCCTCGGTTCCACTCCCAGCTTTGTTGGATCTCTTCCGGCTAATTTAGTAAATGTGAATGTTCAGAGGACTCTCTGATTCACCAGTGTCTTTCATCCTCGTCCCAGGTTTCTCCATGACCAAGACAGTTCAGCCTTCAAGTTCTATCGAAAGAAAGTGTTTGAGTTATGCCCATCGATTTGTTTTACATCCTCTCCACTGAACCTCCACGCCGGTGAGAGCGGTGATTCTCAGGAAAGCCCCCTTGATCCCATGGAAGGGGAAGGAGAGTTTGAAGATGAGCCCCCGCAGCACGAGGCTGAGCTGGAGAGCCCGGAGGTGGTGCCTGAGGAGGACGAGGAGGAGGAGGAGGACGAAGAGGAGGAGGAGGAAGAGGAGGGGGGCGAAGAGGGCACCACTCCTAGAGGGGCCTCCAGGTCAGCAGGAGGGGCGGCCAAGTCCGAGGGCTCTGAGGGCAGCCCCCCCACCGATGGCCTCCCGAGCGAGGCGGCCGAAGATGGCCCACCTGGTGCACCTGCCCTGTCACAGGCCTCCTCGGGGGCCTGCTTCCCCCGGAAGAGGGTCAGCAGCAAGTCCTTAAAGGTTGGCATGATTCCAGCTCCCAAGAGGCTGTGCCTCATCCAGGAGCCCAAAGGTGAGTGCCCGACATTCATCATGGCTTCCCTAGCATGGGCTTCTGTTTAGCGCTGAAGGAGGAACCGTGCTGCTCAGTTGTGGACCAGGAAAAGTTGTGGAGACCAGCTGATGTCACCTGACTGTATGGAAGAATTTACTGGCCCTTAGCCCACGCTTAGCCACAAGATGACCAGCCAGTCCCTGTCCCCCTTCCCGCCTCTGATTACACCTACCAACCCGGATGTTACCTCCCAAATCCCTCCAGGGCCAACAGAACATGAGATTCTTCGGTCTTGTGTTTTTAACCTGAACTAGTTCCGGTGGTTTTGCATACCACTCCCACATGTTCCGTGAAGCTCACATCGCCGGCTGGTGTGAGGCTGGCAGTCAGAGGACGCGCCGCTGCGTCAGTGCAGCGGCCGCGTGTTAGGATCAGATGCTGCTTGGTGTTTCCGTCATTGCTCATGGTCCAGTGGAGGAGCCCCGGCTGTGGAGGGCACGGGCCTTGGTCATCTCTGCAGTTTCCCGCCCGTGACCTTGGGGAGGACCCAGCCTTCTGAGCCCCTGGAAGGCCCGGGGCACTGATGCCTGCTTAGTGATGACGAGGAAGGAGGACACAGGTGGCACTGGTCTTGGGCAGTGGTTAGTGGGAGCCACGTGCTCTGTGCTCCGCTGCCTGGGCCATGGGAGGTCATCCCCTCTTCTGTGGGGAGGGTTAAGATTCTTGAGCTACCATTTAACAGCAGTAACACGCATCCTTTTTAAGGGGGGGACAGTTGAAGGAGTTTTGGCAATCGTGTACAGGCATGAATTCCTCCAGTGCAGTGGAGCTGGAGCCTTTCTCCAGAAACATCCGTGTCTCTCTGAGGTCCCCTCCCCATTTTCTGGCCTCATGGTTCTGCTGAAATTTTCTAGACTGTCAGTAGGCAGAATGGCATCATGTGCGGCCTCTTGACGGCCAGCCATGGCCCAGGTTATTCCTCGTGCCGCCCCCCCCCTCCCCCACCGTGTCTCCACAAAGCCAGGCCTGGGCTTTGGTTCCTGCCGCCATACCTTCCTGTGAGGTGCCTGTGGCGAACCGTGCCCTGTCTAGTGTCACGTGGGTGCTCTGCATTGTTGACAGTGTCACACTCACCCCTAGGAGCATCAGTTCAGTTTCCCCTGCTGACGGAACAGTCCTGTGACGGAACTGAGCATCAGTTCAGTTTCCCCTGCTGACGGAACAGTCCCCTGCTGACGGTTTGTGTCTGGGAACCTTGGCGTTACCACGGGTTGCCAGCTGTTGTACCCAATTCGGACGTCCTTCACAACTTCCTGCTGATGGCGGCAGCCTCTCCGAATGCCTCATGTCCCGCGAGGGGGAGAAATGGAGCTCCTTCTATTTTGGAAGCTCTGGGTTCCTTGGGTGGTTGATGAGGAAAAACACCGGCTCTTGCTTATCTCTCCTTCATCAAAAATAAAGCAGTAATGTGATTCAGTGCTCTGTATGAGAAGCATGGTTGCTTTACTGGAAAATTCTCTGCGGACTTTAACGATCAGTGCAACAGTTGCAGAGACACTAGGAGGGCAGGAGATTGCAGATAGTTTATTGAAACAAAACCAGTTCTTGCAGTCATGGAAAAGACGATCCATGCATTGAGCCCTTCGTCATACACGTGGGAAGTCCTACGTTAAAGGAGACTCTTCCCCACCGAGCAGCCCTCAGTTGGGCCTTGGTGTTCCCGCCTCTGTGCCCTCGGGCCCATGATTCCTGAGAGGCAGGCCAGCAGGCTGAAGGGGCAGTGGCTCCCTTCCGTTGGCCGAGCCTAAACTGCAGCACTCGCATCTTCTGAGTGATGTGTATGTGTACGGATATGTTTCTTGTGTTTTCCAGTTCATGAACCAGTTCGCATCGCCTACGACAGACCTCGGGGTCGTCCCGTGTCCAAAAAGAAGGTGAGCATGACAGTTCTCACGCGTGGCATAGTCACTTGGAATTTGCCGGAGTTTTAAAGGACGCTGTGGCTTGTAACTACACTTGTACTTCAGACCGGCGCAATGTACAAAGCATAACAAACGGCCTTTCTTCTCAGGGATTTCTTGAAACTGTTTTCCATTGCCTGAAGCGCAGGAGGGTTATAATTAGTTTATTTAACAAATGGGTGAGGGCTGATACACTCAGTGTGTTGGGAGAGGTGGACGAGGCGATGTCCTGGCCCTTGAGAAGTTCAGATTTAGTGGCCTGTAATTATGGTTAAAGAGCACGCTAACTCCCTAGTAAGCCAAGGCAGTGCGTGGGCGGGTGCGCGTGCGCGCGCACTTCCTCTGTGCGGGGCCCCGTCTGCCCACCGGGAGGCAGCAGCAAGCACGGCCAACAGGGACAGGTTTGTGTGAGACTCTGGTGGCCCGTGTGCTCTGGGTACGGAGAAGCAGGTTGAAGGGAAATGGGGAATAATGTGGGGTTGGGGGTGCCATTTATTCAGAGAGGCCTGGGAGAGGCCCCAGGGTGGTCTTGTGTCAACAGGTAGCCCTCTGTGGCACCCACACGGGGCTGGGGAGATGCGGAAATAAAGGCACTGAGGCCTGGGTCATATAGGGCCTGTAGACGGCAGTGAGGCTCCTTCTCTGGCGGAGGCCCATGGTGGTAATTTGGGGGGAAGACGTGGCTGCTGTGGCTGCAGTGCTGAGAGCAGCCTGTCGGCCGGGGGCCGCTGAGGAGAGCCAGGGGCCGGGAGGGTGAGGACGCAGCCACTGGGACTTGCCGATGGACTGCGTGTGGAATAGCCAAGCCGAGTCCAGGGCACCTCCATGGTTGTCTGCCCGGGCAGTTGGGAGGACGGAGCTGCCACTGACTGAAATGGAGAGACCCTGTGGGGGGCGGGGGGGCGGGCAGGTCATCAGGGAGATGGGGTGCTCTCCAGACAGCTAGGTGGACATGTGGGGACAGGTAAGGCTGGGCGAGGTCACCTAGGACATATGTGGGGACATCCCAGCTCCTTAGAGGTCAGGGAAGTGAGCCGGGAACCAGGTGAGGTCTCTGCTGGTGTGGCGTGGTGAGGAAAGCCTGTGTGGTAGACTATTCAAGTACACTGTCGGTCTCGGTGGCTAGAGGAGGGGTCGGCGTATGCCCAGTTACAGCAGGGAGTGGGAATTTGCCTGGGCCCAAAGCTCGTGGTCCTAACTGATGTGCTCAGTTTGAATTTGTGCTGGCACCCGGCTGCCCGTCTGGTGATCTGGGTGAGGGGGCAGCCGGGCTCAGTCTCATCCTGGCCACCTAATCTTGGTATGTAACTCCTGAGTCTCCATTTGTACATCTGTGACATGGGGCAGTCTCGCCTACCCTGTGGTTCAGAGGTGCCTTACAAATGAAACTAAACGCATATTAACTGGCTGTGCAGCCGTGTCCTGCGAGCTCCAGTCTCTCCATGAGGTGACTGTAGGCCGAGAGCTTCCAGCTTTCTCCAGCTAAGCAGCTTTCCCGGAGGGGTGCAGATCTGCCCTTTGGGGACCTGTGGCCAGCCTTTTCCTTGCCTTCCCCACCCACTTCCCCTCCCACACTTGTTCCCTGCTCAGATCCTCAGACCCTCACCATTACCCCCCAGCACGAGCTGCCTTGATCAGGATGGAGGAGCCCTTTCCCCAGAAGTATATGCGGCCTTCTCAGCCTACCCAGGCTGTCCTTGGTGTTTAGTAAATGTCTTTTAAAAATAGGCTCAGGTGGTAAGGACATAGGGTACTGATGAATATGCATGAGTAAATAGAAATATTTTGTTTCTGTTTTTAAGATTTTATTTATTTATTTGACAGAGAGCATGTGCACATAAGCAAGGGAAGCGGCAGGCAGAGGGAAAGGGAGAAGTAGGCTCCCCGTTGAGCAGGGAGCCTAATGTGGGGCTCCATCCTAGGACCCTGGGATCATGACCTGAGCTGAAGGCAGACACTTAACTGACTGAGCCACCCAGGCTCCCCATAAATGGATATAGTTTCTGCTCACACTGGGCAGGCTCTCCAGAGGCCCCCCCCAGGCCTTTTAACCCTATCTTCCACAGCCGGTTCTAAGCCCGTGTGTTATCCAGGGCTTCTTGCTCCTCTCTACCTGGAGGGTCTTCCCAGCTATACCAGCTCTCAGTGAGGTCTGCTTTGTGCTAGACGTGGACCCCAGAATCCTAGTAAAACCCAGTCTCTGCCCATGGGGAGCTCCCAGACCTGGGAAGGGGCAGCTGGATAGACAGACAAGTCATTCAGGTTTGCTGAGCAATGTCTGAGGGCAGCCAGAGAGGCTTCCAGGATGGGGTCACTGCTCAGAGTTCTGGAAGCCCATAGGCTTGTTCCAAATGGAGTGGGGGAGTAGGGAGGATCCTGCAAGCCAGTTTTTCACACAATCTCTCTACGGCAGGTTAATGGCCTGTTCAGCCCCGCCCTGCGTCAGCCCCGCCTCCCATCTGACTCCTGGCACACCAGGGGCCTTCCTGCCTCAAGCCTGTGCCCTGGTTACCCCCAGCCTAGGGTGTACCCTCTGGTCATCACAGGTCACCACCGCTTAGGGCTCTTCCTGCTAACCCCTTGGCCCCAAGACCCCCCAGCCCCTCATAGGGTTTTCCTCATGGTCTTAGCACCACGGTGGGAGTGGTCACACTGGGGCCTGAGAGGCTGGTCTGGCGTGGTTCTGTGGGGGCATCTCTTTATTCCCCACCTTTTTTTTTTTTTTTAAGATTTTATTTATTTGGCTGTGAGAGACACGCAGCGAGAGAGGGAACACAAGCAGGGGGAGTGGGAGAGGGAGAAGCAGGCTCCCCACTGAGCAGAGAGCCCAATGTGGGACTCCATCCCAGGACCCTGGGATCATGACCTGAGCTAAAGGCAGATGCTTAACGACTGATCCACCCAAGCGCCCCTACTCCCCACTTTTAGAAGCCCCAGCCTACCCAGGGAATGTTGCCGGGAACTAGGAAGCAGCCCATGGCTTCGTCTCGGTGTCTGAGGAATTGGAGACAGTTGGGGGGTGGGGGTACTGGACTGTGTCAGGTGCAGCATGGGCAGACCCTTGCTCCGGGCACTTTGCTGCAAACCACTTGCCATAATCTTGTCTTCCCTCAGAAACCCAAGGACTTTGACTTCGCCCAGCAGAAGCTGACTGACAAGAATCTGGGGTTCCAGATGCTGCAGAAGATGGGCTGGAAGGAGGGCCACGGCCTGGGCTCCTGTGGGAAGGGCATCAGGGAGCCCGTCAGCGTGTACGCAGCAGGCGCTTGGGGCCGGGGTGGGGATGGGCAGCGTGCTCGGGGAGAAGAGGCTATCTTTGGGATTCTGGTTCTGAGTCCTTTGATCTGCAGCCTGATTTCCTGGCTCCCCTCCTGTTAAACATGGCTTAAAGTTGGCAGGGTTTTTTTTTCCTCACAAAGGGAGTCTTCAAGTGAGGTGAGAAGCAGATCATTTATATATGCAGGTGTTCATACAGGCTCCTTGCTGCACTCACACAGACGATTTAAGTGGCTTCTGGGCCCTGGCATTTCAGCCACATTCCTTATTGTCCTAAAAGCTGAGTGGTAATTCTAGGTAGTCACAATAAAAATCACTTTCCTTTTTCCGAGAACCCATACGCCAGCTAGCCAGGGTGGGAGGACGCGGCCCAGAGTTTGTTAGGCCTCATTAGCATCCAGCAGGCGTTTCATTTAAAACTGAGCTTACCACCTGCTGGGGGAGGCTTTCTGCTGTACTCGGGCTTCTGAGCACGCGCCTCAGAGAGTCCGCACGCCTGTGCAGGTGAGTACCCCTTGTTCCGCGCTGTGAATCATCTTCACTTTCCCTCTCCTTTTCCCTCCTGTGTGTTGCGCGTGCCTCTGTCCCACTCTGACTCCTCGTGCCGTTTCCAGTCCCCTGGTGGCCGGGCTCTGCGCTCGGGTGTGGCTAACTCTCCATTTTGCTCCTAGGGGCACTGCGTCGGAAGGGGAGGGGTTAGGTGCTGACGGGCAGGAGCACAAGGAAGACACATTTGACGTGTTCCGTCAGAGGATGATGCAGATGTACAGGCACAAACGGGCCAGCAAATAGGTACGTGGGAGCCAGAGCGTGGGGTGCCGGCCGGGCCGGCACGCTGGGTAGAGACAGAGGCTCCAGAAAAATCAGCGTTCCCCGTCCCCCAGAACCACACACGAACCACCCCCACACACACACCCATGGAAACATTCCGCGAGGGTAACGAGCGTTTGGATGTGGATGTGTCCCACCCCTCCCCTTCCAGTGGGCCTTGGTGTGGGCCTCCTGGGCTCGACTGCCCGTGACCGTCCTGGGGACAGAGGCCGCCCTGGGAGTGGCCTGGTGTCCTGCGAGGGTGAGGGAGATCTGGAAGCCAGCGCTGCACGGGCCAGCTGCTTAGCCACATCCCTTTTCTGAGCATCTTCAAATCCTTTTCCTTCTCTAGGGCCTTGGGCCTATATAAACATCCCCTTCTTTCTCCTCTCTTTTTAGTTGCCTTCCCCACCTGTAATTTCCAACTCAGTTTTGAACAAAATCGTTCTCTCCCTAAATAGATGAAACCATTGGTGAGAAAACTAAGGCTCGAAGCAGCAATTACTCTTAAAGCGCCACCTCTGCCCCGGATCTGCCCTGGAGCCAGTGGCCAAGTAGGTTCGGTGTGTACACGAGAGGCGAGCGTCTCTGCAGCGCTGGTGTGGAGGGTCCGAACGCTGGCTTTTCTTCTTCTTAAAGGAAAAAAGAATGCAGCATTTCCGATCTGCTTTTGCCTTTCCCCCTCTTCCAAATGCTTGTGGCAGCCAGTCCCCTGCAAGTCTTTCCTGGTTCCCCCTCGGAAGGTGGTGCTGCCCTTGGAAGCACCGGTGCCCTGTTCGTGCTCAGGAACCAGCTCTGGGCGGGTCTCCCGCCGCAGGGAACCTTGCGCTCAGAGGTGCTCTCTTAGCAAACTTGGTGCCAAAATGATGACAGATGGTGGCTTTTCGTTGCTTGCAGGCTGTAAATAGGGGATGTAATTCGGTATTAGCGAAGTCCGCTCTGGTCCACAGCCTGCGGGTTGGGGCACGGGAGGTCTTTGAACAAGTAGAGATACTTGATTCCACGAACGCGGTATTTATGGAGGCTCGGCTCTTAAATGCCTCCCAAGAGACGTAATGGAAGTTCAGCGACAGGATGACAGAGCAGTATTCAGTGGGGAGGAATCATTACGTTGATGAAACTTCTCTCAAATTCACATGTCTCCCTAGAATCCACAAACTGCAGTTTGCTTTCTTAAAAAACCACATATGGAGTCTCTTCTACCAACGGCTGGGGGTGTAAACTCTTCAAGAGGCTTCATTTCTGGCCTGTGCAGCAGCGTGAAGAATTGTGTTACCAGGGCCTTTGTACAGAACAGAAGCGGGGCGGGCCGGCAGCTGCTTGCTGTCTCTAGGCGCGTGACGGCTGCCCTTCATCTTCCCCCGGCGCACCCTCCTTGCAGCTACGTGCGAGGTTCTCAGGCCGTGGGGGTCTCGGGCCTTTCTCATAAAGCAGCAGTGTGGAAGTTTTAAATCCATACTCAGATCTGGGGACCTTGGGATCCTGCTGACACTGTGAGCTCGGGGTGGGGGACGCACAGCAGTGAGTTACCGTGTTGGCCAATCTTCCCTTTGTCTTGTGGAGCCCACACCCACCGTCACAGGCCTGTGCTGTGTCTCTTCGTATCCGGTGGAGCCTCCAGGCTCTCCTTGCCCCTGGTTGCTCCTGTTGCCTGGGCACCCGGCAGATCTTTATGGCCAGGGTGATGATGGGAGTGCCTCAGCAAAGTCGAAGCAGCCTGCAGGGGCCGTGTGGTATAGGGGAACCACAGCTGTAGGGGTTCATCTCCTTTCTTTCCTAATCCTTCCAGTAACTTTCCTTGTTGGCCGTGGGTTGAGCGCATGGATGGAACTCTGAGCCAACAGACACCCCTTTGACAGACTGCCTTTGACAGAGTGCCCCATTGGCCCCGAGCAAGATGTGGACTCCCCCAATAGGTTCTCGCTCTTTTTCTGCAGCATAGATAGCTCTGACCATCATATGCACGTTGTGCTAGTATATTTGTTCTTGGCTCTCTCTGCTTTTATCTGAAAGTAAACTGCTTTAAGAATTCCCAGGGTATAAGCCCTGTCCCCACAGCCTCCTGCCACTCTTCCTCCTGGGGACATCCCACTTTGAGCTGACCCTGGGAGCCTTTGGCACACGTCAAAGGGAACACTTCCTTCTTAATCCTGGAAAGTCCTGTGAGCACTCAGGTGATGCTTTTCCTGTGGGGCTGCAGTCACGGGAGCCGGGGCGGAGCCTGGTGGTGCGTCCTCGCGCCAGCTGTTGGCCAGGGACCAGGGCGCACAGGCCCTCCGCGCTCGCCCTTGTCTCTCCGGCAAAGGCTGCTCCCAGGGAGTGTGCGTGCGAGCGCGGTGTGCGGTTGCATAGCCTTGTCAAAGTCACAGTGTCTTTTCTGTCATTCTAGTTCCAGGGTCTCTTCCGTGAGGACAACAGGCATCCGGAAAGTGCTAACTCGCCACTTTGGGTGCTTACTGTCTCTGGCTTGTTTCCAACACTGGAAATCATATAGAGAATTTTAGCATTTTTGGTCCTTGGTAAAACCTAGAAGACATTTGTGATGTTACAAAACGGAAGTTTTTTGTTTGTTTTTTCTTTTCTTTCTTTTTTTTTTTTAATCTAAGAAGTTGTGAATGTTGTTAATCATTTAGCAGTTGCAATAAATGTAGAGGAAACCCAATTTCCCATGGTCTCTGGTGGTGTGTTTTGAAAATGCGGCAGGTCGGGGACCACTTGACAGATGTTGAAGTACCTCCAGGGAAGCAGGTTGGACACACTGTGGCCTCCGAGGCTTGCCCTCTGCCTGCCAGGGCCTCTCTGCCTGATCTCCCCAGCCAGGGGGCCCGTTCAGTTGCTGGGAAAGCCTGGAGGGTGCCAGAGAGCAGGTAGGCACCCGTGCCAACCGTGGGGCGTGAGCATGTCCTCTTCTGAGTGGGGGGTTATTGCTGGGTATAAAAGCCACCTTTGAGAGCATCGGGGATACCTGCCCTACTGCAGACAATGCCCCCCTCAAGGCTTTACCCGCTCCCAGGGTTGGGGCTCCAGCTGTCAAGCGTTAAACCGGGGCCACCCAGGCCTCCCGCTGACTGAAGGGGCCTGCCTGGGGGGCATCTTCACAGCTCCCTGCTGTTCCCGTGCGCTGCCCCCACTCTGCATCTGATTCCTCCACCGACAGCCTCTGGCCCTTTGGGGAAGGAATGAGGACAAAGGCTACAGCAAGCACGGACCAGACCTGCAGGGGCTTCCACATGAGGACAGAGCAATGCGGAGGAGCCAGGCTGCTTTTGGACCCAGGGCGGAGGGGGCCCAGGAAGGGTTTGGGGTGTCTGTTGGCCAGTTAGGGGCAGATGGAACGGGGCCCCCTAGGAGCTGATGTGGGAACCCAAGCCTCCGTGTTCCCTGCTGTGTGCTGGAGAACGCTCAGAAGTGGCAGGGACCCCTTTGACCACGATGGGAGCTATGGCCAGTCAAGTACCTCCTCTTGCCTTCATTTTCCCGAGAGCCCAAGAGGGCAGCGTCTGACCACGGGCTTCAGCGCCCTCCCTGAGAAAGTCGTTCAGAACCCACAGCTACCCCACCTCATCTCCCACCCCTTCTTGGGAGACCGGAGGTAGGGTGTGAGCAGAATGGCTTTCCAGCAGCTGCCCCTAAGTGGCCGACACCTCCTTTTGTCACCTTCCCCGGGCCGGTGAAGGTCATATAGATGAGGACACATGGAGTGAGAGTCTTCGGCCTGGGACATCCATCTAGGCTTTGACCTTAGGCTCTGTTTCCGTTCTGCAATCTGGGAAGGATTTCTAGTTTGGCAGGTAAGATTTCCTCTGCTCTCTTGCTGTTTAGAGCTGACTGGGACCTAAATATGCCTTTCTGGGCCTGGAGGGCCCTTCCCCTTTACTTCTCCCCAGCACCCTTTCCTGGAAGCCTTCACAGGGCCCTGAGAAGCCGAAGGCACCCTGGACATTGAAAGCAGCTTGTGGTTTTAAGGCAAGCTTTTTTGCTCTGTATGTACGTGACGTGGGTCCATAATACATGCAAACATGAACGTTCAAGCAACACGTGTACATTTCCTTTGTAAATGATGAAAGCAGATATGTGCAGAGTAAAGCATGAAGTTGCCCCTCTCCACTCCCACATAAAAATGAAATATAAATTAATCTCAAATAAAAACTTCTTAAAATAAGACACCCAGTATGCTGCCTGGAGACTTGTGTCCTCACGCGACCGGAGGGCTCCACGGTTTTTTCACAGGAATAAAAATTTCTAGTACTGTTTGTGAATAAGTAACACCTGGCCCAAAGCAAAAGGTACAGAAGTATGTTCTGTGGAAAAATGTCTCCCTGACCCCCAGCTCCCAGATCTCAGATCCCTTACATGTAGATATACAGGTATATTTTAGGTGTAACCTTTAAAATGCAAATTCTGCACATTCTTATCTGCCTGTTGCTTTTTTTCACTTGAAAATTTTCCCCAGAAAATTTACGTGCATATGTAATGGACTGTCAAGTTGCCCACCTAGAGGCATTTGAGTTGTTCCCAAGCCCTTGGCTCCCACATCCCAGCGCTCTCTGTGGATAAAGCCTTAGAAATGGCATTTCTGGGACCAAGGGGGTGCTCCTGACATCTCCCCACCTCACTGTCTCCGTCCACAGCATTCCTGTGCCATGCATTTTTTGGGGTGACCCTGTTGGCACCCCAGTTTTTCCAGCTGTGCCTGTCTCTCCAAGATGTGGGGGGCGTGGTCCCCAGAAGAGGCAGGCTCTGCCCTCAGGGCGGACTGAACCACAGAGCATGGGCCCTGACCCCTCCAGACCCAGTCCCCATGCTCTGTTTCAGATGCGGACCCGACTGCCACCCCTCTGCTTCTTCCAGATTCCCCCACTCTGAGCCCCCCAACCTTGACCTTCCTGCGGGTGACCCTGTTTGGCCTGGGCAGAGGGGATCCTGTCTCTTTAGGTCTTGATGTCCCCTTCTGTCCAATGACTGTCTGGTGCCCACCCACAGGGGTGGGTCTTGAAGGCCAGAGATAGGCCAGCAGGGAGGAGGCCACAGCCAACCCTCCCCACAGCTGGTGAGCAGTAGGACTTTCCAAGCCTTGGTTGCCTTCCAGGGAAATGAGGCCTTGGGCTTGCAGGGTTAAAAGCAGTAATCCAGGACCACTCACAAGAGAGAGGGTTTAGGAGGGGCTGGTCCTCATTTTGAGGCCTGTTTCCCCTCCTGGGAAGCAGACCTTGTACATGAGGATCCCCAAGGCCAGTCACGGTGCACCCAGGCCCCACTCCCCTGCCAGCTGGAGGGCGGGGTCACACCCCCAAATTAACCCCGTTTAATTAGAGGAAGGTTTGAGGCCTAGGGTCAGCCAGAGAGGGGTAAATTGTGGAACTCCCATGTGTGGGGGGTGGAGAGTTGCGGGGTGGAGGGAGGGTGACAGTGCTGGAGCTGGAGCCAGATTCTTGCCCAGCTACCACTCTGCCAGCTGCCCCCCCATTGTACACATGGGGAAACTGAGGCCCAGAAAGAGGAAGAGCCTGGCCCCCGGCTGCACCAGTTCTTCGAAGCCTTCCAAATCTCCACAACTGCTCCAGCCTCAGTTTCCCCATCTGGGTGGGACTGGCACCGTGTTGCAGCAGGCAGCAACCTTTCCAGCCAGTGGTGGGGACTTACAGTTGAGCCCCGGAGTCAGGTATCAGTTCCTACTCATGAATGTCAAGTATTGAGGAGGCTCCTAAGCCACCGAGCTGGCCAACAATGGGGGTGACGCTTCACCCTGCGCCCAGGCCCCACCATGCCCGTGGGACCTCCATTCAACCTCCAAGGCCCACTTGCCACCCTGCTCTCTCCAGACAGAGGCCTGGCTGCCCCTGTGGCTTCCAGAGGCCTGTCCCTGAGCCCCTGAGCTAAGGTTGCCCAGCTCTGTCACACCCGGGCCGGGGCCTCCTCCACGGGACTGCATCGAATGAATGTTCAGTGAAAGGACCATGAACAAGTGAACCGTGTGTTCAATGTCTAAAGTCCCATCCTTACAGATGGGACCCACCTTGGGATGGACAGGTAGACCGTAGTCATGTCTCAGCTTGGGGGGGGTGTAACAACAGGTGACCTTGAGCAAGCTCCACGCCCTCTGGGACTCCATTTCCTGCGTCCTTAACATTGGATAATGAGGTATGAGCTAGAGGAGTCAAGGAGGCCCCATTAATTGAAAATCCACTTTTCTACAGTATTTACATCACCATTTTAATACACTGTATTGGACTCTATAGAAATAGAAATACAGGGCACCTGGGTGGCTCAGATGGTTAAGCGTCTGCCTTCGGCTCAGGTCATGGTCCCGGGGTCCTGGGATCGAGTCCCGCATCGGGGAGCCTGCTTCTCCCTCTGCCTCTCTCTCTCTCTCTCTCTCTCTCTCTCTGTCTCTCATGAATAAATAAAATCTTTTAAAAAAAAGAAATAGAAATACAAACTCAAATCTGTAAATGCGTGGTCACGAATTCTGGAAAACTCCACACCCACCTATTAACAGATGTTCCTTTGGGAAGCGGGCTGGGTTGTGGGTGGAATAGTCACTATTTACTGCAGACATTTCTGTATGGTTTGAAGTCTTTGCTTGGATCATTTTAGAATGACAAAAAATTAAGTCTCTATGAAAATGTGGATGATAAAACTCAGCATTGGATTTGCTTTGAGAGTCAAAGGATATCACAGGCGTCCTCTTCAGAGCCCATAGCAGACTGTGTACCGTAACAAATCTGATAGTTGCTGGTCTTGGTGGAGTCTAATCCTCGCATCCAGCAGAAGCTGGTCCATTTCTCAGTGGAGAAACTGAGGCCCTGGACAGTCTGACTCCAGACCCACACTCAACGCCAGGATTTCCACTTGGTCTTATCTGGTTTTGAAGCTCCCCGCACACACACACACACACACACACACACACACACACACACGTGCCCATATGCACAGCTGCATATGCACACGTGCATGCACATACCCAAAGACACGTGTGTGCTTGTGCAAGCCAAAGACGTGCACTTATGCAGACACGGGCAGACGTGCACACAGGCACATGTGTACACACCATTTCTATTTCCCACCAAGCCCACGCTCAGGGCCCTGGGAACTTGGACATTCCCAGCAACTGCAGCTCTGCTCTGAACCCGGCACCAGCCACTTCCCTCAGACCCCAGGAGGGGGACCTCATGAGCTGAGCTTTGCTTTGCTCCAGTTTTCTCCAGAGATTTCTCAGGTCGGGTTTGTGGGAGTGCCGCCCTCTGTTCCTAGAGTACCTAGTCTGGTTGTGAGCAGTGAGGTTTCCGCTTCGAGATTTCAACATCTCGGTGACTTGCTTTTTTGCCCGGAGGTAGCTCAGAGCAAAGCGGAACTTGAGATTTGGAATACTCTGTCTTAACATGTCCTCACTGTACTGTGTGACCTGTGGGGAGTGACCCGCCCCTCTGAGCCTCAGTCTCCCCGTTTATAAAATGGGAAAATAGTAGTATCTCCTGCCAGGGCTCTGAGAACCCATGGCAGGACACTGCGAAGCTCACAGTTGTCAGCTGCACAGGAGGATTGTCCTGAGTCACTGTGGACCTGTCACTGAGCTTTACCATCGGCTCGCTCCTCCTGCTACAGATAAAGGTCCCAAGCCTCTACCTAAACCCTGTGATCTGCTGGAAGGGCCAGAATGGGGGACCTTGGAAAAGTCCCTTCACCCCTTAGTGCCTCAATTTCTTCATTTGTAGAATAAGGATATTCCTCCCATCCTGAGCATCAGCCGAGAAGAGTTTCTGTGTGAAGGATTCAGAGGACAGCAATGCAGGCAGCCAGTCAGTGCCCGAGAAGAAGTGCCCTCCCGCTGACCACAAGCCCAGCTAAATGTTAGAATTGCTAACACCCAGTGCTTGCCTGTGTTGGTGAGGACGACCCCCCCCTCCCTGCTGGCTTCTGTGGGCATCACCCCAATTTTTTGGTTTCTAACTCATGTAAACATAACAAAATTAACCATTTTATTTTATTTTTTAAATTAACCATTTTAAAGGGAACAATTCAGTGGCGGGTAGTACATTCCCCATGTTATGCAACCAGCAGCACTGTCCAGTTCCAGAACATTCCCATCACCCCAAAAGGACACCCTGTGCCCATTACCGTCACTGCCTATTTCTCCTAACCTCTCCAGCCCCTGGCAACCACTAATCTCCTTCCTAAATCTGTGGATTTGCCTGCTCTGGATATTTCATATAGATAGAATCACACACCATGTGGGTTTTTTGTGTCTGGCTTCTTTGAGCATAATGTTTTCAAGGTTTATCCACGTTGTAGTGTGTGTCCGAGTTTCATTCCTTTCTATGGCTGAATAATATTCCACTTCATGGATGGACCACATGTTGTTTATCCACTCATCCATTGATGGACATGTGGGCAGTTTCTACCTTTTGGCGATTGTGAACAGTGCGGCTGTGAACACAGGGTACAAGGATTTGTGTGAACATCTGTTTTCCCTTCTTTGGGGTCTATACCTAGGAGTGGAATTGCTGGATCATGAGGTACCTCTACATTCTGAGCAGGTGCCAAGCTGTTTTCCACAGCAGTGGTACCCTACTCCAGCCAACCCATCTGAGCCGGTGTCTTGAAAAGCTTCGTTCTCCCTCACGAGGGCAAACCCACTGAGGTCAGCCCGGGGCATGAGGCCTATCCACAGATCTTCCAGGAGCCTTGTTTGGGCTGACGGAATCCTAGGGACAAAGCAAACAGAGGGAAGGAAGGAAAAATGAAGGGAACTCCAGGTGTGAAATGGGATGGAGCATTTAACTGAAAACAGTTAGACCCTGGGAGAGAAAATCCCATTATAAAGTGTGATGTGATTTTTGTAGAAATTTTGCACAATGTGGACAGATCCCCCATATACAAGGAGGCTCAGCTGTGTTTGAGCACAGAGAAGATCAGAACACCGGCCTTCCAACCTGGGAAAATGGGTGAGGGTGGGGCAGGGTCTCTTACTGCTCCCACCCCGACTCCCCTGTCATGCCTGTGCGGTTTGGGAAGAAAATCCATGGAAGAATATTCAAAGGAAGTAAAAATGACGAAGCACGCACTGGCGGTAATTGTGGGTCTTTTTTGTGGAGACAGCTGTGCTTTTCTGAGGAAGAAAAGCACCAGATTTGGATGGAGACAGTCTCTTTCCATGTCAACTGGGTGATAAAGCGTCACTTCCTTTTAGGATCTCTGTCTGCAGGCTGCCATGAAAGTCTCTCCAGCTTCTCCCTGGCAGAGTCTCTCCGTTGCCTTCCTCCATCTATCTGTTGATTCACTCATTCATTCATTCATTTGCCACATGTTTGAGGAACACCTAACTGGTGGAACTTTCTACCTAACATCTAAAACCACAATGAAATGACCAACTACAGTCAGTAATTTGAAGGAAACATCCAAGGTACAAAGAAAGGGTAGTAATGGGGCCCAGTCTGGGAGGTGACATTTCATGAGAGATCTGAAGGATGAATAAGAGCATGCTGGGCAGAGGGAATGGCGTGTGCAAAGGCCCTGAGGTATAAATGAGCCTGGCTGTGGGAAGAGGAGGGAGAGGCAGGAGAGAGCCAAGGTTGGGGGTTTTGGGGGTGGGAGACAAGTATATATTTTGTTTTGAGGCAATGGGAAGCCATGGGAGGCTTCAGAACACAGCAGGGGTGGAGCCCTATTTATACTTTTTTTATTGTGGTAAAATTCACATAACGTTAACATTAACCATTCTAAAGTGAACAATCCCATGGCATTTAGGACATTCACAATATTGTACAATCATCACCTCTATGTAGTTCCTGCCCAACATTTTTATCACCCCCAAAGGAACCCCTGTGCCCATGAGCGATAGCTCATCCCTCCTTCCCCAGCCCCTGGCAACCACTAATCTGCCTTCTGTCTCTATGGATTCACCTGTTCTGGATATTTCAGATCAATAGGATCACACACTATGTGACCTTTTGTGTCTGGCTTCCTCAATTTATACTTTTAAAAGAACAACTTGGAAGGGCAGGAATGGAAGCGGGCACTGTGCTGCCCCATCCCCACTTAACAACAGCCCAGGGAACTCCACTGGATGCGTGGATGCACCCCCTTTCTTAGTCTCCCCTCCCTCCACCGACTTCATAAACTCCCCCCCCCACCCCGCCCCGCAGTCTGCCTGGGAGTTCTCTTTAGAAATCACTCACCCACACATCCTCTCTCATGCTCTGTGTGAATGGGTGGGAGGGTTGCCCTAGGCTGGAATTGACATCCCCAGGGCAGCCCTGGCCAGTTGGTGTGGGGGTATGAACACCCCAGCTGCCTTCCCCTCAAGCAGGAAGCATTTCCAGACCACCCAGCAGGACAGAGCGGAAGGAACTCCACTGGATGCACCACCTTACTTAGTCTCCCCTCTCTCCACGACTTCACAAACTCCCCGCCCCTGTCTGCCTGGGAGCTTTCTTTCAAAATCACTCACCTGCAAATCCTCTCTCAGGTTCTGCTCCAGGGGCAGGCCACAGGTGCTGGGGGCCAGGGTGGAGGGTGTCATGTCCTCCAGTCCCATGTACAACCACTCCTGCCCCAAAGTGGGCCAAGAGAAACAGAGCCGCAGACCCTGTGTACCGGACAGTTGCTTGGCAAAATGAGCTGGTGCGTTCACCAGGAAGGATTTTCCAAGCAGTTCCGTCGGTGCATTGATGCCTCTGTCTCAATGAAGCTGTGTCAGAACAGCCATTGTGTGACCATTGTCCCAGAGCCCAGACCTGAGATGTCCACTCACTCCGTCCTTCTGGTCTTCAGCGTTCTTGGTGGATTATTGCAGTGGGCGGGGATGGCTGGGCTCAACTGTGTCCCTCAGAAAACTTTCCCGTGTCTGAATGAACAGGAGCCTAGTTGAGCTGGGAGTGTTGTTGATGCCATCGGGTGTTTTATAACATCAGGCACAGCACAGGGCGCTCACCACACATGCTCCTTTCATCTTAGACAATAATAACCTGTTTTACAGATGAGGAAACTGGGGCCCAGAGCGGTTGTTTAACAATCTTTATCACACCACTAATAAGGGTTATATCCATGGGAACTCTTGGCTGCATAAAACCGACAGGGAAATAACTGGTTAATGGAATTGAAAATGATGGCTTCAGGCTCAGCTGGATCAAGGGACTTAACCAACCTCACGGGGCAGCATCTCTCTCCATCTCTTGGCTCTGCTGTCCTTGTGTCAGCTCCATTCACAGGTGAGATGGCAGCCAGCAACTCTGAATTGACCCTTATCCACTCAAGCAACATTGCAAAAGCTCTGTTGTCTGATAGCTTTTGTGGGAGCACCAGGATTACATCTCTTTGACCCAGCCTATGGCATATGACTGTCTCTGAACCGATCACAGTGACCAAAGGGCCACAGTAGGCTGATTGGCAGGGCCTGGGTGACCTAGCTGAGAAGGGAGAAGCCTATACACGCTAACATGTTGACCCCAGAGGGAACAGAACATCCCCTGCGAGTGGGTAGAGCCAGGATCCAAACCCAGGACTTCATTCCTGACAGAGAGTCATCTCAGTTGCTTTTGTCCTGGCACATTCACCCTTGCACACGCGTCCAGCTTCAAAATCGTCATCATCAGGCCTGGGGAGGACCCCGGGACTCCCCCAACACCGAACCCCACTACCAGCTCTCCCCCCTCCTCAGTTTCCTCATCTGCAAAATGGGTCATAGGGAGGAAGCATCTTGCACTCAGTGAACGGTCAAAGGCCACCCTGAGGTTGCAGAAAGCAAAACCCACTTTGAGAGTGCAAGGAAAGGGCTTCTTGGAGTGAGGACAGGATCCACGCTGGGAGAGGTGTCAGGTCCAGGGGTCAGGACTCAGCAGGAAAGGTACAGTTGGGTACCAGGCGCTTGGGAGCAGAGGCGGAGCACGTGGCTGTCGGCTCAGCCCTGGGAGTCCAGCCTCTGAAGGCTGCATTCATCTTCCCGGGAAAGGCACAATTCTTTCTTTCCCCTCGGCCCCTCCCAGCCCCCTCCTCCGCCCTACTTTCTTGTTTACCCATTCAGAGCCACGATTTATTTTCGGACCAGAACGTCTGTCCTCCTCACTGTCTGTGGCCACCTGCCAGAGCCATGCACTGGCCACACCAGGAGAAAGGAGGCCAGAAAGAATCTAGCCTACGCTGAGAGGACGCAGGGTCTTAGGGAAGGTTCTAGGTCAGGCCTGCCTTTGACCTTCTGTTTATCCTCATAGACAGCAAGTAAGCGTGTGGGTGGCCCCAAATTTCTGATTTCGTCACACTCCTAATGAAGGAAGAGATTGAAATGCTGTTTACAGCACTGTCTTTGTGGTGGACATGAAAAACAACATCGGGAATTGGCCTGGATGAGTGAGGGGTGGTTCAGGATGAGTATCAAAATGTCTCAATATATGTACTCCTTCAGTTCGTGTAGACGAATGCGGATGCCCTCATTTTTATTTTCATTATTTCAATTATATTATTTTATTATCTTTATTAGGTTTGATAAAGCTGAGTTCATGATCAGCCCCCAGCTTCAACTTGGCAAACTCCTATTCATCCTTCAAAACCCAACACACACGTGCCCTCCTCCATCCTTCACATGTCCACACAAATGCTCCATCTTTCCCCTCTCTATGCTGTAAGAGAAGAACTCCCCCCAGCACTGTGGTCATCTGTTTATGACTCTCCCCATCTGAGCCCTTTTCTAGCCCCCAATTCAGTGCCTGGTATAGAGTGGATACTCAGTAAATGTGGGGATTTGGGAGAACATTTTTAAAAACAGCTTCAATGAGATATAATTCATATACCATTCAATTCATCCATTAAAGTATACAATTCAATGGTTTTTAAGCTATTCACAGATTCGATCAACCGCCACCACAGTCAATTTTAGAAAACTAAATTATCCCCGAGACAAACCCTGCCCCTATTAGTGGTCACTTCCCATCTCCCCCCTCCCCCTCCCCCACCCCCTGCCCCTGGCAATCACTAATTTACTTTCTGTCTCCATGGATTTGCCTGTTCTGGGCCTGTCACAGAAATGGGATCCTCCAACAGGGGGCCTCTTGTGTCTGGCTTCTCTCACTCAGCACGATGTTTTCAAGGTTCATCCACAAGGTGGCGTGTGTCCGGGCTTTGTTCCTTTTCACGACCATGTAATATTCCACGCATGGATGGGCCACACTGTGTTCATCTATTCATCTGTTGGTGGACGCTTGGGTTAATTTTCTGGCTATTGTGAATAGTGCTGCTATGACCATGTATGTCCAGGTGTTTGCGGGGGTATTTATTTTCACTCATCTCGGGTGTGGACTGAGATCAGTAAATGTTTACTAGTTATTTTGAACCCTGTTAAACTGTACTCAATTGTCACCTGGGTTGGGTAGAGGAGAGATCCAACCTTGCAGGCTTAGAAATCAGCAAAGTGGGCTGGAATCTGCCCCCACTGATTCATCTGTGAAGGGGACCACGTGGGCCCGAGATTACACCAATCGTAAGGGGCCCGAGGACCCCCTGAGCAGAAAGTTGTCAGCTGCTATAATCACTTCCTCTTGCCTGGATCTCCCCAGAATGAAATTTTTGTTCTTCTAAGTCAATTGGTCTAAGTTTCAGGCCTTTTGGGGTCACAGATGGCCCTTTCCATGGGGCCAGTAATAGCTAGATCTGCAACCCAGATCAGGCCATGGGGTTTTGGGGACGGCTGATCTAAGCACCTTCCCCGGGGTTTATTTTGGTCGAGGGTGGCGGGCTGGGTCAGCACCCTGGGGGCGGCCTCTGCCCGGGACTGTGAAACCTGAGGCCTCTAATGGGTGTCCTTGGCCTGCAGGTGTCTTGGGTAGCATCCGAGGCTGAAAGCCTGGTCTGCGTCCAGCCGGGGAAAGGTCAAGGTAAGCGGCTGAGGTCTGCCTCTGGACGCTCTCAGTTTGTCAGGTGAATCCTGTCTCTGAAAAGCAAGCCCTACCTCCCCCCAGTGCCAGGCACCTGGGTGTCTCCATCAGTCAGGGCTCTCCAGAGTAATGGAATCAACATGATATATGTATATCATACATATGAAGAGGTTCATTTTAAGGAATTGGTTCATGTGATTGTGGGAGCTAATAAATCTGAAATCTATTTCCAATAAACTGGAAACTCGGGGAGGATTTCTATGTTGCAGTCTTGAAGAGAATGCCTTTTTCCCTAGGAAACCTCCGCTTTTGCTCTTGTGTCCTTCAACTGATTAGATAAGGCCCACCCAGAGTGTGGCGGATAACTTCCTTTCCTTAAGGTCAATTGATCAGATACATTAACTACATCTAGTAAATGTTTTCACAGTAACATCTAGACTAGTGTTTGACCGAACTACTTGGCACCATAGCCTGACCTAGTTGACACATAAATTTTAACCATCAATATGCTGCTCCCCTGTTCCCCACCCCTACACACCTAGAATGCCGTCTCCACTGTGAAGCCTTCTGTGATGTGCCCCACCACAAAGGGGAGAACACGGAGGTGTGTGACTGGGGGCATCTGGGCAGAGGGGGCCAGAAGGAGAGCGGGCAGGGCCGGCATGAGGGATGCCCGTGAGGGAGCAGGGGAAATTTCAGCAGAGGCAAGAGCTCCAAGGCCAGCCAGGGAGCTCAGGTGATGGGGAGCCCTTGCAGGCATCGGTGCAGGGCAGGGGTATAGTTAGAGACACTCACTATCGCAAGACGTTTCACCGGCTATTAGGGGTCTGTTAGCACCCCGAGTTGGGGGTGGGGGAGAGCAGGGGTCAGGGCACCAGTCCAGGCAGGAAATGGCAAGGCCTGGGCCAAGGGCTGTGGGGGGGCAGATTCAAGAGGTTCTGGGGGTAGACTGAGTCAGCCTGGGACGTACTAATACAAGTTGCTAAACCATTATTCTGAGCCCTGAGCTGTGGGCGCAGTGCCCCAAGAAATACCTCCTTGGGCTGCACAAGGTCAAGGACCTGACCCTGAATGTCTGCAGCAGATGCCCCTTGGGCCCTACACTGCAGTACAGTATGCCATCTTTTTCTATAAGGCTTTCTTACATTTCTACTTGGACAAGAGAGTGCAAATTTTTCACCTGCTGCTGCCAAGCACATCCTTCCCTTTTCCAGTGGAAACTAGATTCAAGGTGTTTCCAGATTCTTCTAGGAGTTGTGATTCTTCTCCAGTTTTGTTTGTTTGTTTGTTTGTTGCAATTTGTCAACTCTCCCCTAAGGAATGGGAAAAAGCTTAAAAGTCCCACATGGGTGAAGGAGGAGCAACGGGTCGTGTCTTAGACAGTTCAGTCCCTCTTAGGAATGTTCTGCCTTTATGATATTTAGTTGCTCTGTAAGCCTGACGAAAATAGGAAAACCACACCTTCTCGCGAGAGGTTGGACTGATTTAATGGAAGGATCTTGCCTAAGGTGTTGTGCTCCTGAGCCTCTGAGCAGCCTCACTGGGCGCTCATCTTACAGATGAGAAGTTGGAGACTCTGGGAGGCCAGGGGACAACTCGGACACCTCATGATGCTCCCATGAGAGGCATCCTAGCCTGGACTGCCCGGACCCACTGTAGGACACAGGACGTCACTGAGCCTCGCATTTGTCACCTGAGTAAAGGGGACCGTGCTCCCACTTGGTAACAAGATGCCTTGGGAGGTCCGCATCAGGTAGCACGCAGCGCGCTAGTATTGTGACTACCTTTTAAATTTAAATTTTTTATTTTCTTTATTACTTTTTTCAGGTTTTTGTTTGGTGCTAAAATATACATAGAACATAAAATTCACCACCTTAACCACGTTTAAGTGTACATTTCAGTGGTATTAAGTATGTTCGTGTGGTTGTACAAACCATCACCACCATTCATCCCCAGAACTTTTTTTTAAAGATTTTATTTATTTGAGAGAGAGAACAAGTGAGAGGCAGAGGGAGAGGGAGAGGGAGAAGCAAACTACTCCCCAAGTAGGGAGCCCAATGAAAGGCTCAATCCCAGGACTGTGGGATCATGACCTGAGCCGAAGGCAGGTGCTTAATTGACTGAGCCGCCCAAGCACCCCGCCCCCCGCAAGAACTTTTCCATCTTCCCAAACTGAAACTCTGTTCCCATTGAACACTAACTCCCATTTTCCACCCCCCAGGCCCTGGCACCCACTGTTCCACTTTCTGTCTCTATGAATCTGACCAGTCCAAGGACCTCATATAAGTGGGATCATACAGTATTTGTCCTTTTGTGACTGGTTTATTTCACTCAGCCTAATGTCCTCAAGGGTCATCCATGTTGATTCATCCAAATCAAAAACTTTATTCCTTTCCAAGGCTAATATTCTACTGTATATACACACCACATTTTGTTTATCCATTCATCCATAAATGAACACTTGGGTTGCCTTTACCTTTTGTCTGTTGTAAACAATGCTGCCATGAGCCCAGAGTACAAATCTCTCTTTAAGTCCCTGTTGTCAGTTCGTTTGGGGATACACCCAGAAATGGAGTTGCTGGATCATGCAGCGATTCTACATTTAATTCTTCCAGTAAGCACCAGACAGTTTTCCAGAGCAGCTGCATCATTGTACATTTCACATTCCCACCAGCAGCGCCCGAGGGTTCTGATTTCTCCACATCCTCACTAACGCTTGTTTTCCCTTTGGTTTCATGATAACCATCCTAATGAGTGTGAAGTGATATTTTACTGTGGTTTTGATTTGCATCTCCCCAATGACTAATGATATGGCGCATCTTTTCTTGGGCTTATTGGCCATTTGTATATCTGCTTTGACAAAGGTGTCTTTGCCCATTTAAAAATTAGGCTGTTTGGGGCGCCTGGGTGGCTCAGTCGGTTGAGCGACTGCCTTCGGCTTGGGTCATGATCCTAGAGTCCCGGGATCGAGTCCCACATCGGTCTTCCTGCTCAGCAGGGAGTCTGCTTCTCCCTCTGACCCTCTTCCCTCTCGTGCTCTCTGTCTCTCATTCTCTCTTTCTCAAATAAATAAATAAAATCTTTAAAAAAAATGGACTGTTTGTCTTGTTTGTTGTTGAATTGTAAGAGTTCTTATATATTCTGGATATTAATCCCTTATCAGATATATAATTGACAAATATTCTCTCTAGTTCTGTGGGTTGCCTTTTTATGCTTGATTGTTTCCTATGATGGAAAAAAGGTCTTAGTTTAGGGGTGCCTGGGTGGCTCAGTCGGTTATGCATCTGCCTTCACCTTGGGTCATGATCCCAGGGTCCTTGCTTAGCAGGAAGCCTGCTTCTCCCTCTGCCTGCCGCTCCCCCTGCTTGGGCACACGCTTTCTCTGTGTCAAATGAATAAATAAAATCTTTAAAAAAAAACAAAAAAGGTCTTAGTTTTGATAAATTCCATATATTTATATATACATATATATATATATATATATATATATTTCTTTTATTGTCTGTGCTTTTGGTGTTCATATCCAATAAACCATTGCCAAATCCAAAGTTGTGAAGATTTTGCCCTATGTTTTCTGATTTTTAGCTCTTATGTTCAGGTCTCTGATCCATTTTGAGTTCATTTTTTTTTCATTTCAAGTTAATTTTTGAACATGGTGTGAGGTAAGGGTTCAACTCCTTCTCCTCCTCCTCCTCCTCCTCCTCCTCCTCCTCCTTCTTCTTCTTCTTCGGTGGGCAGCAAAGTTTATTGAGCCATAATACAAAGCTTCCAAAGAGGGAGGGGAGGGTTGCCCTCTTTTTTTTTTTTTTTTTTTTTTTTTTTGCGTGTGGGGATCCAGTTTTCCCAGCACCATTTGTTGGAAAGACTTTTTTCCCCTGAACTGTACAGTCTTGGTATCTCTATCAAAAGTCATTTGAATATATATTTGAAGGTTTATTTCTGGGCTCTCTATTCTAGTCTACCGGTCTACATACCTGTTCTTACGTCAGTACCATACTGTTTTGATTACTAAAACTTTGTAGTAAGTTTTTTTATTTTATTTAAAGATTTTATTTATTTATTTGACAGAGAGACACAGCGAGAGCAGGAACACAAGCAGTGGGAGTGGGAGAGGGAGAAGCAGGCTCCAGCTGAACAGGGAGCCCGATGTGGGACTCGATCCCAGGACCCGGGGACCATGACCTGAGCTGAAGGCAGATGCTTAACGACTGAGCCACCCAGGCGCCCCCCTGTAGTAAGTTTTTAAAAAGATTTTATCAGGGGCGCCTGGGTGGTACAGTTGTTAAGCGTCTGCCTTCGGCTCAGGTCATGATCCTGGGGTCCTGGGATTGAGCCCCGCGTCAGGCTCCCTGCTCCGCGGGGAGTCTGCTTCTCCCTCTCCCTCTCCTCCTGCTTGTGTTCCCTCTCTTGTTGAGTCTCTCTCTGTCAAATAAATAAATAAAATCTTAAAAAAATAAAAGATTTTATTTATTTGACAGAGAGAGAGCATGAACCGGGGTGGGGGGATGAGGGGGGGAGGGGGAGCGTCAGGCAGAGGGAGACTCCCCGTGGAGCAGGGAGCCCTATGCGGGGCTCAGTCCCAGGACCCGGGGATCATGACCTGAACTGAAGGCAGACGTTTAATGACTGAGCCACCCAGGCGCCCCCTGTAGTAAGTTTTGAAATCAGGAAGTTTGAGTCCTCCAACTTTTTTCTTCTTTTTGAGTGTTTTGATTATGCAAGGCTCCTTGAGATATATTCCGTATAAGTTTTAGAATGGGTTTTTCTATTTCTGCAAAAAAACAAAAATGTCATTTCGATTTTGATAGGGGCGGCATTGAATCTGTAGATCCCTTTGGGTAATATTATCATCTTAATGATATTAAATTTTCCAATCTATGAACTTGGGAGGTCTTTCCATCTATTTATGTCTTCTTTAATTTCTTTCCACAACATTTTGTAGTTTCCAGTGTAGTCTTTCACCTCTGAGGTTCATTCCTAAGTATTTGATTCTTTTGAGGCTATTATAAATAGAATTAGTTTCTTAATTTCCTTTCTGGATTGCCATTGTTAGTGTATAGAAATGCAACTGATTGTTACATGTTGATCTTGTATCCTGCTACTTTGCTGATTCTGTTTATTGGCTCTCCCAGGGTTTTTTGTGGTGAAATCTTTGGAGGTTTCTACATTAAGAGCATGCCATCTGCAAACAGATAATTTTTCTTCTTTTCCAACTCGGATGCCTTTTATTTCTTTTTCTAGCCTAATTGCTCTGGAGAAGCCTTCTAGAACTAAGTTGAATAGAATTGTGGAAAGTGGACAATCTTGTTCTAGACTGAGTGTGTCCCCCCAAAATTCATATGTCGAAATCCTAACCCCCAATAGGACAGTATGAGAAGTTGAGGGCTTTGGGAGATGATGTGGTCATGAGGGTGGGGCCCCAAAGGAGGCTTATAAAAGAGTCCCAGAAGGCTCTCTTGCCCTCTTTCTACCATGTGAGTATATAACGAGAAGGTGGCCGTCCACAGCCCAGAAGAGGGTTGTCACCAGCGCCTGACCGTGCTGGTACCCTGATCTCAGAATTCCAACCTCCAGAACTACCTTTTTTTTTTTTTCGGGAGAAGTTCAGAACATTCATTTGTTCCAGGCTCAATTTGGAGCCCCGGTGGCTCTTCATTTTGGAGCCCAAGGGGAAAGATTTGAAGGAGAATCAGCCTGCAGACACCGTGCGTGCAGGACTGGCTGTTGGCGACTGCCCCAAGGGAAGGCCAGATGGCGGGGGCATCAAATACCCCCCAACCCCCTGACGCTGTCGTTCTGAGAGAGGCTGCTGAAGCTCTGGATCAGCACTGCCCAGCTCGGCAAAATTTCTAGGACTGAGGGCAACTGGGAGCAGACCCCAACCCCAGCCCAAAGGGCCTGTTTAAGTGAATGTCTCCACGACGGTGACATAGCAAGGGGAGAGTGGGAATCCAAACAGTCCTCACGCAGGGCGCCTGGGTGACTCAGTCGTTAGGTGTCTGCCTTCCGCTCAGGTCATGAGAAATAAATTTCTGGTTTTTATAAGGCACCTAGTCTATGCTACTTTATTATTGCAGCCTGAATGGACTAAGACACTTGTCTTGCTCCTGATCTTAGAGGAAAAGTTTTCTGTCTTTCATCACTGAGTATGATGTGACTTGTGAGTTTTGCCTTGTAGCTTTATCATATTGAGGAAGTCCCCTTCTCTTACTTGTCGATTTTTTTTTTTTTTTTACTCTGAATGGGCGTTGGATTTTGTCAAGCACTTTTTCTGCATCAGTTGTGCAATCATGCGATGTTTATCCTTCCTTCTGTTAAGGTGGTGTATCACATTGATTGTTGTACGTGGATTAGTTTGGCCTGGGGTAGAATCTCACATAAGTGGGAGTAGCTTTGAGGCATAATGACTGTGAGGTCCTTCCACATGACTGCGGGCTGGCAGCCAGCTCTTTTCCTGGCTGTGTAGTATCTCACGCATGCCTGGAGCACAGTATCTCCATCCTCCCGTGGAGGGGTATTTTGGGGGGTCTCTGGTTGGGGTGACTAGTGGTGGTACTGTGGGGCACATTGGTGTCGCATTTCTGGGGGGCATGTCCCAGCAGTGGGGTTGCTGGTGTGGGCATGGTCTCCTATGCATGAGGACTGTTTTTTTTTTTTTTTTTAAGATTTTATTTATTTATTTGACAGAGTGAGACACAGCGAGAGAGGGAACACAAGCAGGGGGAGTGGGAGAGGGAGAAGCAGGCTCCCTGCCAAGCAGGGAGTCCGATGCGGGGCTTGATCCCAGGACCCCGGGATCATGACCTGAGCGGAAGACAGACACCTAACGACTGAGTCACCCAGGCGCCCTGTGTGAGGACTGTTTGGATTCCCACTCTCCCCTTGCAATGTCACCGTCGTGGAGACATTCACTTAAACAGGCCGTTTGGGCTGGGGTTGGGGTCTGCTCCCAGTTGTCCTCAGTCCTAGAAATTTTGCCGAGCTGGGCAGTGCTGATCCAGAGCTTCAGCAGCCTCTCCCAGAACGACAGCGTCGGGGGGTCGGGGGGGTATTTGATGCCCCCGCCATCTGGCCTTCCCTTGGGGCAGTCGCCAACAGCCAGTCCTGCACGCACGGTGTCTGCAGGCTGATTCCCCTTCAAATCTTTCCTCTTGGGCTCCAAAATGAAGAGCCACCGGGGCTCCAAATTGAGCCTGGAACAAATGAATGTTCTGAACTTCTCCCGAAAAAAAAAAAAAAGGTAGTTCCGGGGGCACCTGGGTGGTTTAGTCTGCTAAGCGTCTGCCTTCAGCCTGGGTCATGGTCTCTGGGTCCTGGAATGGAGCCCTGTGCAGGGCTCCCTGCTCAGCCCAAAGTCCGCTTCTCCCTCTCCCTCTGCCCCTCCCCTTCCCCCTCCCCTGCCCCACTCTTGCACGCATGCTCTCTCTCTCTCTCTTTCTCTCAAATAAATAAAATCTTTTAAAAATTAAAAAAAAAGATGGGATGAAGTGGGGCGCCTGGCTGGCTTAGTGGGTGGAGCCTGTCCCTGGATCTCCAGGTTGTGAGTTCAAGCCCCATGTTGGGTGTAGAGATTGCTTAAAAATAGACTCTTAAAAAAATAATACTAAAAAAATGGGATGGGGCGCCTGGGTGGCTCAGTCGTTAAGCAACTGCCTTCGGCTCAGGTTGTGATCCCAAGGTCCTGGGATCAAGTCCCGCATCAGACTCCCTGCTGGACAGGGAAGCCTGCTTCTCCCTCTCCCGCTCCCCCTGCTGTGTTCCCTCTCTCACTGCGTCTCTGTCAAAGAAATAAAACCTTTAAAAAAATAATAAAAAAGAAAAAAGAAAAGAAAAGGTAGTTCCAGAAACTGGTGCCACTATGCTCATGTTCACATCATTTGTTTACAAATATTACGGATGCCTCTGCTCTGTGCATGGCCCCAGGGCCCAGTGATTCTGGACCCATGAAAGGCTTCAGTCTTGAAGATTCCCCCCTGGCTGAAGAGCAGAACCAAACCCAGATACTCCCAGCCCCACAGGGTCAGGGCTAGGCTAGAGGGAGGAATTGAGGCTGGGGGATCCCCAGAGTAGGGGGCTGGGCCCTGCCTGGGGGGTTAGACAGGGCTTCCTGGGAAAAAGGTACTGGGTATTAAGGGATGAATAGGAGGTCGGCAGGTGGCAAGGTAGTGGGGGTGACCCTGACAGAGGAAATCTGCAAGAGCATGAGGGCAGGAACATTGAGCAAACATGGGAAGCCATGAGCAGGTGCGCACACCAAGGCCAGGGACGCCGCTCAGGGATCCCTGGTTGCAGAGCAACCTTAGGGGTGGGGGGGGAGCGGCTCCTGCAGAAACAGTGGCCATGTCTTCCTTGAGGTCTGCCTCTTCTGCTTCATCCTGAGACCAGTTCCCACTTCAATGTCCTGCAAGAGAGAAACTTGCTCTTCCCAGGATCCTTATGCTGCAGCGGTAAGTGGGCACCATCTCTGTGCCTCTGGAGAGCAATAATGTGACACCCACTGCATGCTGGCCACATGTCAGCCTCTTGTTGTCAGAGGCTAAAACAGCCATTCAGGGAGGTTCTTGGTTTTGGATTTGAACCCCAGCCTGCAGGGAGGGGTAACTCTGACCTGCTCCCTGGACCAAGTGGAGACATCCCTCTCCTGGATCCTGCATCACTTCATTTCGTCACCCCAACGCAGGGAGGCGGTGGCGACAAAGAGTCTGATCTCCATGTAGTGAGCCTCCAAAAGAGCATTCCTGCTCCAGGATCCACAGTGCAATTCCAAGGCATTGCAGTGCCTGTGACCCCCGCTTGCACTCATCCGCTCTCAGGAGCTCAAACTGGGCATGGGACCAAGACCCACCCTCAAGACCAGTCCCTGCAAGAGGGTGCACCCAGGGTAACTGCCCCACCCCAGTGACCATTTTCCCCTGATTATAAAAATGTTGGGCAATTTCCTGATAGAGAATCAAAGAAGCAGAAAAGAAAACAAACGAAAAAAGTCACAACCTCTCCCATGATCGCTCAGCACAGAGATAATCTCTGTTGGTATTTTCGTGCACTGCCTTCCAGCCTCTAAAAAATGGTCTCATTATTTTGTTGTCGTTGTTATCCAAGTAATGTGACTCTACTGCAGAAAAAGCAACCGATGAGATAAGCAGAAAGAAAAAATAAACTGAAATTACCTATCATTTCCAAGGCAAGAATTGCTAATACTTTCAAGTATTTATTTTTCTTTGTAGGCAACCCTTCACATCTACTGCAGACGATTTAGGAAATGCAGAATAACCAAAAGCAGAGCAGTTGCTTTTTCATTCCTCCACCCAGAGACAAGTCCAGTTAAACTCTAGTTAGATGGTTTTCCAGACTATGAATGCTCCTGAGATGAAGGATAGCAAGCGGTTTTGAGCAAAGACTCTTGGACCCAGACAGCTCAGGTTCAGATCCCAGCTCCTCCCCCTGGCTGTGTGAGTTTGGACAAGTAGCTTCACCTCTCTGAGCCCTAGTTTCCTTGTCTGTACACCAGGAAGGATGATAATCATGCTGACTGCCTCCAAGGGCACAGTGAAAATTGAGATCATGCAGCCGCTGTACCTAAGACATTTTTTAAAAACTTAATTTTTATAATTCTTTCCTCTGCTTACAAAAATAAGACATGCGTACCACACCCACAATACCTGATGTAGGAAGGGCAAGACTGGTAGTCCCATGCAGCAGAGCCCAGCCTGATCCTAGATGGAGCCAAGGAGCAGGAATAGCCCCCCAAAGTTTGTGTAGCCTTGAGGCGAGGAGCTGGGCTAGTATATCCAAATCTGCCTTCCCAGGGTCTATTATTTCTCTCCATTTTACAGAAGAGGAAACTGAGGCCCAGAAAGGGGTAGGTGACTTGTCCAAGGTCCAGATTTGATCCATGATGTGGATGAAAGAATCAAGTTATAAGGAAAAAAGGTAATTCTTTTTTTAACTAATTAGCTTTATTTATTTGAGAGAGAGAACGAGAGAGAAAGCACCACTAGCAGGGAGAGGGAAAGGGAGAAGGAGACTCCCCGCTGAGCAGGGAGCCCGATGAAGGGCTTGATCCCAGGACCCAGGGATCATGACCTGAGCTGAAGGCAGGTGCTTAACCAACTGAGCCACCCAGATGCCACAAAAGGTAATTCTTCAAACGAAGCTTCCTTTTGTTATTTTATTCTAAATACAAAAATGGGGGGTGGGCAACATGGGTGAAAGTAGTCAAAAAGTATAAACTTCCAGTTATAAATAAAGAAATCCTGGGATGGAATGTCCAGCATGGTGACTAGTGTTAACAACACTGTATTTATTGTATACTTGAAAGTTGCTAAGAGAGTAGATCTTAAAGTTTCTCATCACAAGTAAAAATACTTTGTAACTCTGTGTGGTCATGGATGTTAACTAGACTTGTTAGGGTGATCATTTCACAATATACACAAATATTAAATCATGTGTACATCTGAAACTAATGTAATGTTACATGTCAATTTCATCTCAATAAAAAATGATATATACTCAGTGTGAAAAATTCAAATTTACTGAGTTCTGTGGAATAAAGAGAAAACCTCGACTATGCTCTTTGGAGAGCAGTTTGACATGTATCCTGCCAGGAATAAATACACAGATGCAGAAATGGGTGTGTGTGTATAATTTTAATTTCACCAAAATGTTATTCTACTCTACATATCATCTGCAAATTGTTTGACTCACCAACTCTGTGTCGTGAATGTATGTGCACATCTATCCTCATGGATCTACCTCATTTTTTTCCCTTAAAGGGACCACATAAGCCCCCATTTGCATTTTTTGTAATATTTTTTCAAATTTGTTGTGAAATGCAAATTTATATTTTTCATCTTTTCTCTATTATTACGGTAGGATGTATACTCAGGAACATGCATAAGGTACACTAATCTTAGGTGTGGAGTTTGGTTAATTTTTTATATGGGCACATGTGGGTAACTACCACCCAGGTCAACCTAGAAGTTTCCCTTGGTCCCCTCCCATACATCATCCTGTTTCAAATAGCCGTTTGTGTTCTACCATTTTCACAAAGGTTGTCTCCCACTTTACAAAATAATATTTATTGTTTTCTGTTCTTTTTGATAGGGGATCTTAATCCCTCAGCATTGCAAGTTTTTGCTTGTTTGTTTGTTTGTTTGTTTTTTGTCTGTCTGTTTGTTTTTGTTTTTTAAGTAAGCTCTATACCCAACATGGGGCTTGAACTCACGACCATGAGATCAAGAATCTCATGCTCTACCGGCTGAGCCAGCCAGACACATCTCTTTTTTTCCCTTTCATTAAACTTTTTTTTTAAATTAACTTTTATTTTATTTTTTAAGATTTTTTATTTATTTTTTGACAGAGAGAGACACAGCGAGAGCGGGAACACAAGCAGGGGGAGTGGGAGAGGGAGAAGCAGACTTCCCGCCGAGCAGGGAGCCCGATGCGGGGCTCCATCCCAGGACCCTGGGATCATGACCCGAGCCGAAGGCAGACGCTCAACGACTGAGCCACCCAGGTGCCCTTTCATTAAACTTTTTATTTTGAAATAATTCTAGATTCATGTGTAGTTGTAAAAAGTAAGAGAGAGAATTGAAAGCATGTGCTCACATAAAAACTTATAGATGAATATTCATAGTAGTGTTATTTAGAATAGTCAAAAGTAGAAACCATCCAGGGCGCCTGGGTGGCTCAGTTGGTTGCGCAACTGCCTTCGGCTCAGGTCATGATCCTGGAGTCCCGGGATCGAGTCCCACATCGGGCTCCCCGCTCAGCAGGGAGTCTGCTTCTCCCTCTGACCCTCTTCCCTCTCGTGCTCTCTATCTCTCATTGTCTCTCTCTCAAATAAATAAAATCTTAAAAAAAAAAGTAGAAACCATCCAAATGTCTACCAATTGATGAAGGGACGCATAAAATGTGAACTCTCTATGCAGCGAAATATTACTCAGCCACAAAAAAGGAATGAACTATTGAAACGTGCTAAACGTGGAGGAATCTTAAACATGACGCCGAGTGAAAGAAGCCAGACATAAAAGACCACATATTATATGAGTCCCTTTCTATGAAAGGTCCAAAATAGACAAATCTATAGAGACAAAAAGTAGATTAGTGGCTAGCACGAGGTGAGGGGGAGGGGAGAATGAGAAGTGACAGCTAATGGGCATGGAGTTTCTGTGGGTGATGAAAATATTCTGGAATTAGACAGTGGTGATGGTGGTGTAACTTTGTGAATATACTACAAAAAACACTGAATTGAACCCTTTAAAAGAGTGAATTTTATGGTATGTGAGTCATATCTCAATAAAGCTATTTAAAAAAATAAAAAGAAAGAATACAAAGAGGTCTGGGTTACCTTTCACGTCACTTCCCCCGATGCTAACATCCTGCGTGATTCGTACATTATCATAACCAGGAAGTTGATATTCATACAATCAAGAGACCTTATTCAGATTTCTCTTGTTTTATATGTACTCATGTGTGCCTTGTAGAATTTTAAAGAAATAATTAATAATAATAATAATAATAATGGCAGTGGTTGCTTGAGTTCCAACCACACAACAGGCCTACTGGATCCAAGAGCACAACAGCTTTGCAAGGTGGGGACCATCTCCCAGAGGAGACTAAGGTTTTTTTTTTTTTTTTTTAAAGATTTTATTTATTTATTTGACAGAGAGAGACACAGCGAGAGAGGGAACACAAGCAGGGGGAGTGGGAGAGGGAGAAGCAGGCTCCCCGCGAAGCAGGGAGCCGGATGTGGGGCTCGATCCCAGGACCCCGGGATCATGACCTGAGCCAAAGGCAGACGCTCAACCAGCTGAGCCACCCAGGCACCCCAGGGCTTTGCCTAAGGTTGAAATTTTGTATACGGCACGAGGTAGGGATTGAGGTCTGATTTGTCCCACATGGATATCTGGTCGACCCAGAACAATTTTTTGAAAAGGCCATCCGTGTCTAAGCTCGCACAGGTAACCAGGGAAGGAACAGGGATTCCAAGCCACATCCGTCTGACTCAACGCTCAACTCCACTCTGGAACAGTCTCCGCATTCCCTGGGGGCCTGTCTTAACAGCCAGCAGCTGAGCAAGCTTTGCCCTGTCAGCAAAACGCAATGACTTTCTAGAGCATTGACAAAGGATGCAGGGTGGGGAGGCACAGGCCAGCTCTAACTCGCTTCCTTCCTGCAGGGACGATGAAACATCTCACTCGGCCTCCTGCCTGCTCTGACCCCACCTATTTTTATTTTTTCCCTTTTCCTGCCTTCTTCCAAGGGGAAAGGTGCATGTCTTGGCTGTGTGTCCATGCCCCGTGTAGGAGATCCAGCATGTCTTCACCAAGGGGATGTTTAAGATCATGCCCATGTCCAACACCTTCCTTCGTCCATTGGGATTTGTGGATGTGAGGCTCCCAGGCCACCCTCAAACCTGCCCAGTGCCCCCCAAGTCTCCCCAAATCAAGGACAGTCTTCGTCAAACACCCAGACATCCAGGAGTCTCCCTAGACTCCTCTCCTCCCTCACCCTGCTGAACATTCCCCATCCTGGCCAACTTCTCAGGATCGCTCCCTGATCCCCCCCACCCCCCAGGCAGGCTGTCTCTCCCACAGAGGCTGCTCCAGTTCATCTTTGGTCTGGGGATGGTCAGGGAGCCAGGAGGCCAGGGGCCACAGTTGGTGCCAAATCAATGCTGAATGGAACCATAGTTACACTTTATGCCTCCTGCCACCACCCAGTTCCTTCTCCCTACAGCAGGCACAGGGAGCTTTTCAGAACTTGAAGAACACACCGTTACCCCTTAAAAGTCGCCTGTGGCTCCCATCATCCTAGAATGGAACCCCCCTATTCCCTGCAGCCCTGCCAGGAGGCCCAGTCCCTGCCCATCTCCCTGGTCTTCTCTCCCTCCTTCTCCCCCTTGCTCACCCTCCTCCAGCCTCAGCACCCTCCTTGATGCTCCTCAAACACACCCAGCTCTTTTCCTCAAATATGCCCAACTCCTTTCCACCTCAGGACCTTTGCATGTGCTGTCCCTCCAGCTGGGATGCCCTTCCCCCCCATCTCAATGTGTCTGACTCTTTCCCCTCTTTCAGATCTCAGCTCAAAGGTCACTTCCTCAGAACACCCCCCACTATGCTCTCCAGGCCATCTCCCATTTCCTGTTTGATTCCCTTCTCAGTACATATTGCCATGTGACCTCTCCTTGTTTATATATTTGCCTTTTATGTTTATTATATCCCCACACTCAGCCCAGAACCTGTGATGTAAAGATGCCTTGATACATGTTTGTAGAATGGAAGAGTGAATGGAGGGACAGATACAGTTAAGGGACCAGAAATGACAAGAATCCCCTTCGGAGGCCCAGCTACAGGGTGGACTGCTTATACCTTCCCCAGTTTGGAGATGGGTACCTGGGGAAGCAGCAGGTAGGGGTGGAGGGTGAGGGTGCAGCCCAGAGCCCGCCCCCTCCCCCCCCCAACACCCGCCACTGGATTTAGCCTTGCGCTCACCTGGCGTGGTGCCCTGGGGCAACGCCAGCCGTTCTGAGCCTCAGTTTCCTTCTTGGAAAAACAGGCATAGTAATCACTGTGACCTGTCCCGCCCTCCTCCATCCTCCTGGTTTGGGCCAGGGCAGGGTCCAGGCACATCAGCTGCTGTCATCAACTGGGATGGTGGGGGGAGCTGGGAGGCCTGGGAGCCATGGTTGGTGCCTAATCAATGCTGAGGGGAGTCATAGTTATACTCCATGCCTCCTTTTGGGTCTTAGTTTGCGGAGCTCCTAGTGCTTCTCTCTGCCTCTCCTCCCCCTGCCCCGGGGCGGAGGGAAGGGAATGCTTCTTCTCTCTGGCCCTCCCTGAACCTCCAGATTTAGGAGAAGATGGGGCATTGGGGCCTTGGGGGTCCCCACTCTCACCTCACCCCAATGAGGGAACATCCACAGTACCCTGAGCGTCATGCCAGCCCAGATGGGGAAACTGAGGCTCAGAGATGCTTCCCTACCTGTTCAGCCTGAGAAGGAAGACCTTGACAAGGTCTTCCCAGCAATGCTTCTCTGGGCCTCTCCAGTACAGCCTGAGGAGGGGCCCTGGGGCTCAGGCTCAGGGAGGTTGCTTTGTCCACCCGGAGGCACAGAGCGGGGAGGGACAAAGCCAGGGTCCTCTTGATACAAGGGGGTCCAGGCTGGCTGTGCACGCTGCAGGACGACAGCAAAAGCCACCAAACACTCCTGCTTCCAAATGCTGATGACTGCCAGGCACACACGGGCCCAGGCTATAGAAACGTGAGATGATTCTGAATATCTCCCACCAGACACCCAGGAAATCCCTCCTTCCCTCCCTGTCTTGTTCCCTCCCTCCCTCCCTCCTTCCTCTAAGCATCCCCCCGAACTCATGGATTTTTATCACATCTGATGTGCTTCAGTCCTAAGGGTCCTTATCTTATTCCTGTTTACTCATCCCGTAGTCAGCTTGCAGGCGCCCGTCAGTGTTTGCTTCTTTGGCAGGACCTTGATGATCTTTAGAAGCTTCCTTGCTTTCTGGTCTCACAATATACTCCTGGCTCTTCTGGCCCTTCTTCCAGGAGCCCTGGCTTCTTTTGTGGGAAGCGAGACCAGAGTGGGCATGAAGGGGCTCATTGCTACAGGTCCGGTTTTTGCTTCCAGGCCTTTTCAGTGGACTGAGCCAAAGCATGCTTTTTCTTTTTAGAAGATAATACATTCTGTGTTCCTACTGATTTTCCCATTCAGTTATCTAGGATAGCAGAATTTTATTTAACTTCCTTGCTTTTATATGTGTACATCTTTCCTGTATCATTGAAAGCCTTGGTTGCTGACATTCACAAAATTACTTATTTGCTTTATCAAAAAAATATAATAGTTTCAGAATAGCAACACCAATATTATTACTAACACTACGATTGTCAAAAACAGTTTAAACTTTCTTAGTGATTCTGTTTGTCCTTGGAGTAAAGCCCACCAGGGAATGTACTGTGTTCAGATGACTGCATTTTAAAGTCATCTGAAGTAATTCCTATTTGTGGCATTAAACCACCAACTCAAAACCAGAGTTAGTTTCATTTGTCTCATTTTGATTTCAGGGTTTTGTTTTGTTGTTTTTTTTTTTTTCTTTCTCTCTCTCATTTAATTTTTTTTTAAGATTTTACTTATTTATTTGACAGAGAGAGACACAGCGAGAGAGGGAACACAAGCAGGGGGAGTGGGAGAGGGAGAAGCAGACTCCCCGCTGAGCAGGGAGCCCGATGCGGGACTCGATCCCAGGACCCCGGGATCATGACCTGAGCCGAAGGCAAATGATTAACCGACTGAGCCACCCAGGCGCCCTTAATTTTGTTTTATAACCATACAAAACATTGACATGATCCCAAAATTGCATTTAGAAAACAAGGTAAACTCAGAAAAAGCAGATTTTAGACTGTCCCTTTCATCCTGTTTCTTACTCTTAAATTTTGAGGATTAATGAAATCCTCATTTATTTCATTAAATGAATTAATGAATGAAATGAATTAAATAAAAAATGGATTTTCCATTTAAAATATAAGCAACAAATGACAGCATATTCTGTGCACTTTTCCCTACTTTGCTCTTTGCACTTTATAACATACTGAATGTTTACTCTGGTTGCTTACAGTTGTGTGTTCCACTGGGTGGACGTATGGGTCGTTCACCCCACCATCCCCTCTAAATTGTTTACAGTCTCTGTTATTACTAAGCATTTCATGTACGTCTCTTTGGGAAAGATCCCTAGAAGTAGAGTTGCTAGTTCAAAGGGTAAATGAACGTGTAGATTTGTTACATACGTTCACATTCCCCTCCATCACCATGCCATTATACTATTTTACATTCCTACCAGCAATGAACGAAAGTACCTGTTTCTCTGCAGCCTCACCAAGGTTGTAGGGTCATACTTCTAACTCCATGTATTTTTCTTCCCCCAAACAAAATGGAAATTTAATTTCTTTCTTGTAAAAATTTAGAAGTAGATGGTCCAGGGCAGGCCTGGCGACTGTTCCACAAAGTCCTCTGAGATTCAGGATCCATCCATCTTGACCTCCATGCCCAATGTCTCTTGGCTCAAGGTGGCTGCTTCAGCTCCAGCCATCATTTGCATTCCAGGTAGCAGGAAGGAGGAGTGGATAGAGAAGTTGCAAAGAGGTGCCCTCCGTGTAATTTTAATTTGCATTTCTCATTAGAGCATGTTTTCAAGGCAATTGCATTTATTTACTGTGATTTCTTGCCCATTTTTTTGATATAGTATAATTGATTTTCTTATTTGTTTTTGGAAAATATATATTAGGAATATTAACTCTTTGTAATATAAGTTGCAAGTATTTTTCCTACTTCATCGTCTATTATATTACATTGATAATGACGTATGGTGACATACAAAACTTTTGTTCTGTTTTACATATTCCTAACACATACATCCTTTCCCTTATTACTTCTGGGCTCTGAATAACCATTAGGAAAGCTCTCTTCATTCCCAAACAGTAAAGGAGTGCGCACACATTGTCTTCTAGTGTTTGTAGGGTGTATGTTTACAAGTACATCTCTGATCCATTAGGAATTATCCTAGTATACCTGGTGAGGTATGGACCCAATTTTATACATTTTTGTATTACTCTCCAGTTGTCTCAACAACCTTCTTCTTCTCATAGATTTGAAACTGGGAGGAGGGAGCTACTTTGGCCAGGGTGGCAGCATTTGAGCTGAGTGACCTGAAGGAACAGCCAGTCAGGAGGAAGAGCTGAGGGGAGGAGCTGCAGGCAGAGGGACCAGCATGTGCAAAGGTCCTGAGGTGGGAATGTTGTTGCCCTGTGCGAGGACCAACAGGGACGCTTGTGGCTAGAGCGGAGCGAATGAGGAAGAGTGGAGGGAAGAGAAGGTGGAGAGGAGAGTGGTCTGACTATTCTGAAGCCCCCGGGGCGCAGAGAAAGGTCCAGCTCTGGTGCACCAAAGGTTCCGTCTGGCTTGGGTATGGCATGGCGTGCTATTTGTCAGATGCGGAGACAGGCTTAGAGCGGCCAGGGGGAATGGAGGGCCGACAGGCGATGAGGATCGCGACCTCATTTTCCTGAAGAGGAGCTTAGGCCAGCGGCCTCCCCCCTCTCCTAGTGCGTGGATCACGTGGGCCGGCAGCCTCGTCTACACTCGCTCCCTGTAGTTGCCAGAGGGGACACCGCAATTCGTGCGCTACCTCCCGCGACCGGCTCGCCTAATCTGGCCGCCAGTTCATTCCCAACCGCGTAAACTTCCTCCGCCCCGCCCAGACCCCGCCCACCAGGTACGGCTCCACCTAACCCCGCCCACCAAGGGGTAACCCCTCCCCCAGCCCTGTGGCTCCGCCGACCCGACGCGAGTAGCCCTGCACCGCCGGGCGCAACCTCGCCACCCGCGCCCTGGAAATCCAGACACCAAGCTGCGCGCGGCCTCAGCTTAGGTGCGCCACGTCTAGCCCACAGAACCCGCCAGGGGCGTCTGGGTTCAAGTCCATTCCTCGCTGCCTGCCGCTGTGTGGCCTCCGGCACCCCGCTGATCTCTGTGCTTCCACTCCCCTCCCCTCCATGCAGTGAACACGGGACTAGCCTTGCCCACAAAACTGCCCCTGCACGTTCTTGCTTGTGACCCCAGGTATGTCACTTCAGCTCTCCGAACCTCAGCTTACCCTTCTGTACGATGGGTGTGGGTTGAACTCCCTCTTCAAAACTCTGCCCCTGGTTTCCCAGCCGTTTTCGCTTTGGCAAGCACTTAACTGCTTTTTGCCTCGGGTTACTCACCGATAGTGGGCTGCTGGGAGGGCAAACTTCGGGCCTGCAGGTTGGTCGCTCAACATAGAGCAGGTACTCAATAAATGTTTGAGTTGTTCACTCATTTGGTCCAGGAGAGGAGATGCAGAAACAGGCTGTGGTTGGAGGGGGCTGGCTGAGGGAGAAGCCAGCAGATTGAGGTCCCAGGGCAACACTGAACCTCAGTTTCTTTATCTGCAAAATGGGCCTGTGAGGTTGTGGTGAGGTCAAAGGGGATTCACCCTTGGGGGCTTGGTGACAGCTTTAGAAATGAGAGTTTTCCCTCTGGTCGTGTCAGTAACAGCCATCCCCAGCTGGTCTACCCTCATTCTAGAAACATTTCTTGTTGGCCACAGCCTCAGGCAGACCTATGGCGCTCCAAAGGCCTGGAGGCGGGCATGTGCTTGGCACTTTCAAGGACAAGATTTCTGAGCCTGGCTGGAGTGGGGAGGAGCTGAGAGGGGCAGGAACTGGGCATCTGAAGCCAAGGAGGATCCATCTCCACTCGGGCTTGAGCTGATGGGAGGGGAGAGTGTGACTGACCTGTGTGCAGTTCAATGGGGCCTGTAGCAGAAGAAGGGGCTGAGAAGCCAACTCCAGGTACTGAGTCCTGGCCTGGAGTCGGCCTGGCTCTCCTCACATCTGCCCCTGCACAGACACCTCACCCCCAACTCACATTCCAAGCCCCACACAACCGGGGCCTTTGGGAGGAGTTGGGAGGATGAGGAGGGTCTGGAGTCAGGCCTGTGTTCGAGCTCCAGTGCTACCCCGGCTCCTCCTCCCCCATGGGCCCAGGGCCTGTGCCCATGGCCATCACAGTCCTTGGGCTCAGGTTCTGCATCTGTGGCATGGGGATGATCATGTGAGCTCGGGAGGTTGCAATACCCCAGAGAAGAGGGGGGTGCTGGCTGTGTGTGTGTGTGTGTGTGTGTGTGTGTGTGTGTGTGCAGGGGCTGGGGAGGGGGTCCTCTTTAAAGGGCTGTAGAAAAAATGAGCAAATCCAGTGCATGTGGCATTCAATTTGGTCACTGTTATCTTAGTTGGGACTCCCGTAAGCTGACCCCAGGAAGCCATGGTGCAGAGTGGGGACATAAGACAGGGAGGGAGGGGGGGAGCCTTGCAGGTGACACTGGGCAATAGGGGCTCAGTCCCACTGAGGACCTCAGGGACATAGCAGAATGGTCCCACCCTAGGGATGACTTGGCACTTCTGGCCAGCCCCACAGGTGGGCAAAGCGGGCTAAGGCCAGAGCAATGGCATTAGGACCTGGGCAGGTCCTAGGGGGACAGAGGACACCCCACCAGCAGTCTCTCTTCACACCTCATCTCAGTGAATCCTCACCTGCCCCTCGAGCCTGGCATCAATGCCCTCTTGTGTAGCTAAAATAACCGAGGCCCAGAGAGGTGTGCACCTGCCCCCATCACACAGCCAGGACAGGGCAGACCCAAGATCTCCCCAGGGTCTGTGTGGGACAGGCAAAGTCTGGAGCACTAGCCCACCTCTGTGTCCTACCCCCAGACAATGGGGACCTGCACAAGACCCATGGCGACTGCCGTGATGGTCAGCAGGGAAGAGGCCCCAGGATTCCCAGGCCGTCGGTTCCATGGAGCCAACTTCCGGAAGGGAAGACCAGCACTTCCTTGGTCATCAGCGTGACCCATAAAGAGTCTCTCCCTCAGTACAACTTATCCCTTCAGCCCCGAAGACATCCTGACGCCACCTACTTTTACCTGGTGCTGCCCCAGTTTCCTCCCAGAAGCCCCCAGCCCTGCCTCCGACCCAGATTCCCTAATTTTGCCAAAGAGGGCTTCTCCAAATCCTGTGATCCTCCAGCCCGATGGAAACAGAACTCAAACTCCCCACCAAGACCTTGCCCCATCTGGCCCCTCCCAACGCCCCCAGCTGCAAATGAACTCAGGCTACTCTTTGCCTCCCTCTGTTCACACTGCCATGTACATCATTCCCACCGCTGGCCCTTTGCATATGCAATGCCCTCTACAGGAACACTTTCTCCTGTATCTGCCCCTTTCCCTGAGTTCCTCCATCCTTGAGCTGTAGCCACCCCTTTTCCAACTCCCCCAGCCCAGATCTGGGTCCCTGATATAAGCTCTCATAGAACAAATTCTTTTCTTTTTTTTTTTTTTTTAAGATTTTATTTATTTATTTGACAGAGAGAGACGCAGCGAGAGAGGGAACACAAGCATGGGGATCAGGAGAGGGAGAAGCAGGCTTCCTGATGAGCAGGGAGCCCGATGCGGGGCTCGATCCCAGGACCGCAGGATCGTGACCTGAGCCGAAGGCAGACGCTTAACGACTGAGCCACCCAGGAGCCCCAGGACAAATTCTTTTCTTTCCAGATAGCTCTGTTCATACTTAGACATTCATTTCTCTGACTGTATCTTCTGCACTGGATCATTGCTCCATGGGGACAGGCCCAGGTCTCTACCTATTCCCATAGCATCCCAGGCTCAGCCCAGGGCTGGCACACAGTAGGACTCAATGAATGCTGAATAAACCCCTGCCATCACCTCCCCATCCCCACCCAGGCCAGGACCTCCCTTCTCCATTCTTGCCTCCGGCAAACAGTTATTGATTGTGTGCCCCATGTGATCTACAGGACTGCAGGCCAGGAAAGGACCCAGCATCTCAGCCCTGAAGTTCCCTGAATGTCCCTCTCTCAGTGCCACGTGTCCCCAAAGTAACCCTGGTCTCAGGCCATCCTCCTCACCTACTCCAGGCCCCTGAGCCTGAAACCAGGGGTGTCCCTGATGCTTCTGACTCCCAAACCCACATTCCTTCAGGTCCCTCGTCCTCAACTTTTCAGCTCATCCCGTTTGCTGTCCCCATGTCTCCCAGGTTCCCACCCAGACCCCACCTGGACTCCTCCCTAGATCCCAGGTCTGGCTCACCCCAGAGGGTCATGCCTGGCCCCCTCCCCTGCTCATACACCTTCATGGCTCCCCAACACCCTCAGGTGCTAGAAGGAGGGCCCCGTTGCAGCCCTGCCGTCCTGGAGGCCCTGCCCTGGTGTTCAGGGCCCACAGGAGGCCAGGAGCCCTGGGACAAAACCAGAGAAGAGGCTACAGATCCCTGTACTTACCCCTTGCCCACTTCACCCAAAGGCTGCCGGGCCACAGAGGGAGCCTGTTTTTGCAGGTCAGAGGCAGCCTGCCGCTCAGCAGCCCCTCAGCTCGTCCCACAACGGCTCCCACTTACAGCCTCACAGAGTTGAGTAGTGTGGCTTCCGCTAATGGCCTGAGGCCACTGCCCGCTCTGCTTTGACCAAGCCCTGGCCTGAGACCCCGCCCTACCGCTCCTGGGCCCCGCCCCCCACCTGCAGCATCCCCCTGGCCCAGCCCCCTGGACACGCAGCCCAACCCGAGTCCTGGCCAGCCCACGGAGGCGGGGACTGAGGGCATCTCTCGCTCCCATTTCATAGGAGAGGGAACCACTCTTGTAGAAACCAACGACGACGGTAACCATAATTGATGTGTCGAGCAGCCCCAAAGCAGGCTCAAAACAGTCCTGTTTCAGGAGCAGGCACCACACTTCACCTTGCCAGAATGCTTTCTCCGGGGTGGGTTTTGCTTTTTCTTGCCTGGCCCTGATCCCGCTGTCTGTGGTGTATCGTGCCGGGCCTTTCTTTCTTTCTTTTTTTAAAGATTTTATTTATTATTTATTTATTTATTTGTCAGAGAGAGAGAGCACAAGCAGGGGGAGAGGCAGAGGGAGAGAGAGAAGCAGGCTTCCCGCTGAGCAGGGAGCCGAACGCGGGACTCGATCCCAAGACCCTGGGATCATGACCCGAGCTGAAAGCAGATGCTTAACCATCCAGGCGCCCTGTGCCTGGCCTTTCTGGTAGACATGACAGCAATAATTGGGTTGTGACAGTGGTTTCATAAACAATCTTGTGTTCAACAAATTTTTACTGAGGACCTACTGTGCGCCCAGCAAGGCTAGTGAATGAGTGAATGCATATATGAATGAAACAATGCCAGGGAGTGATGGGAGTTATGGAGACAGTACGAAGACAAATGGAAAGTGCTAGAGGATGTATGGTGGGGGATTGGGAGTGGTAATAAGGTGAAGCTTCTAGAGGAGGTGGCATTTGAGCAGAGTTTTGAGGACTTTCTGGAAGCCAGGTTGGGGCCTCTGATTTTTTTTTTTTTTAATCACAGAAAATAAAACTGTCAACACAAGAGGGTAGATTGGTGTCCAACAGTGTGGAACGTGGTCCTTGACTGGCAAATCATGTGTATATATAACAAAGGAACCCCCCCCACCCCCGCCATGGAGTCCTGGTTGATTCCTCAATGAGCTTTGGGCAGAGATCACTGGTCTTCTCCTCAGTACCCACCTCCCACTGGGGTTGCTGGGCTCCCAAGGAGCCTCAGCCCCAGGCCCTCAAAGAGCCCCCAGTCTGGGGAGGCCAAGTCAGACACATTCACTCTCAGCTCCACTGGGTCAGGCATGAACCAAGTGCTCTGTCTGAAGAGAATGGAGGGCTGCATGGAGGAGGGGACACAGAGTTGGGGCTTGAAGAAGGAGTGTGCTAGACTGAGAATAGCTACACAGATGGAGAAGCTGGGGGTAAATCTTGGACGATTCCTGCATCTGTGGGAGGGCAGGCAGATGGGGGGGATGGGTGGGAGGGTGAATGGGTGGGAGGGTGGGTGGTGAATGGCTGAATGGATGGGTGGGTGGGTGGGCAGGTGGACAAAGAGGTATGGGAGTGGAGAGGAGGCACTTGGCCTTGGGCCTCCACACTCTGTAAGCACCCCAGCACCACCTACCTCCCAGAGACCCCAATGTAAAATGTCACAGTGGTGGCAGTCCACAGCACCGCCTGCCCTGCAGCCCCTTCTCCCACCTGGCCCCCACAGGGGGCTCTTGAAGGGCCAGCCCCTTCACTCACGTGACTCCTGGACACCTGCCCTTGAACCAGCCTGATGTTGCTCAACACCACGGAGACCCAGGCTACGCACTATGACTGCCAGTTGGTGGAGGGCGCTGGCGGGTGTCACCTGCAGGTCTCTGTGGCCAGCTGCACCCTGTTTTGGATGAGGGGCTCCACTGCAGTTTCCCAGCTGGGCTCAGAGGTGCCCCCAGGAGACAGGCCAGCCCCCGAGGGCAATCCCTGGGAGTGGCCATTCTCCCAGATCTGTAGGTGCGCGTTTGCCTTCCTGTCCCTCACCCTCCTCACCTAGAGCCTCGTGGGGGATCAATATGCTCCCAGGCGGCCCAGACCCTTGTAGAAGGCCCCTGATTGTAGCCTGGACATAGTGTCTCCCCGTGTATGCAGTTGGTGCCCAGTGTGTGATCTTTTCTCTTCCCTTCAGTGGTCCCCCTCCCCCAGCCCGGGGGCAGCAGGCTCCTCTGTGACCTCCTATGGGGCCGCTCAGGGAAGCAGGTGTTTCCGTCCAGTTGGAGGCCTGGGATCTCAGTGATAAGTCCAGGGCCAGCATCAGGGCTAATGCATGGGTGAGAAAGGAAGGCTGGACAAGGCGGAAAGAGGGTTATTGAGATGGACTTCCTCCCTGAGGCCCTGGGAAGGATATAAACTCAGAGCCTGTGGGCATCCCCAAAGAAATAATGATAGTGTTAATAACAGTGTCATTTGTTTGTCAAGCACAGCCCCAGGATACCTTCTCCATCGTGACAATGGTGGAGGAAAGTTTTAAAATCAGTCCATCTGTTAAAAGCCTCCTGTGGTTCTCCATGAAGTCCATACTCTTTGCTGGGGCCCCCTGTGATGCAGCCTATGGGTCTGCCCACCCCTCACTTGTCCCCCCAACTCACCCTGTTCCAGCCACATCCACTTCCTTGATGCTGCTGCTCCAAGGAGCTGAGCGCATCTCCACCTGAGGGCCTTTGCACATGCTATTCCCCTGAATCACTACCACATCAGAGGTCACTGCTTATTGCTTTGCCTGGTTTTCTTTCCTTTGCAAATTGCTGTCAGAAGTCATCCTACCGGGGCACCTGGGTGGCTCAGTTGGTTAAGCAACTGCCTTCAGCTCAGGTCATGATCTCACGGTCCTGGGATCGAGCCCCACATCGGGCTCCTTGCTTGGCCAGAAGCCTGCTTCTCTCTCTCCCACTCCCCCTACTTGTGTTCTCTCTCACGCTGTCTCTCTCTCTCTATCTCTCTGTCAATTAAATAAATAAATAAAATCTTTAAAAAAAAAAAAAAAAGAAGTCGTCCTACCTAGTCTTCTATTTGTCTTGTTCACCAGATAGCTGAAGCGCCCTAGGTCAGGGCCTTCTGCAGTGCTGACACATAGTAGGTGCTCAATAAACATGAGTTAACAGATGAACCCCCATCTTACAGAGAAGGAAACCCTCAGGGAGGCCTCCGCTGTGTCCATGGAGACAGCTGTCAGATCCCTGGAGGCTGAGTCCAGATTGTACCAAATCTGCCTGCAGGCAAGTGAATGCTCCCTGTCCCCTCCTGTGGGTAAATAAGCCTCCAAAAGCTGCAGAGAACAGGGTCTGATCTCTCAGACCTAGGTTTGAGGCCAGGCTTTTCCACTTTGCCAGCTTTTAATTTGGGAAATTGGCTTAAGCCTCCTGAGCCTCAGTTTCCTTTTCTATAAAAATGGAGCCTGGGTGGCTTAGTTGGTTAAGCATCCAACTCTTGATTTTGGCTCGGGTCATGAGATCAAGCCCCGTGTCAGGCGCTGCGCTGGCCGTGGAGCCTGATTGAGATTCTCCCTCTCCCTCTGCCGCTCCCCTGCTCTCTCTCTCTCTCTGGGGGGAAAAAAAAGGAATTAAAGGTAGGGCCAAGGAGGTTCCTCATCCCCTAGGGTCCCTTTGTTCCTCCCTGCACGGGGCAACAATAGGGCCCCTGAGAGGCCTTGCCCTGAGCTGGGACTCCAAGGAGCCCCCAGTCTGCAGTGGGAACAGAGCTGGATGCAGACACACCCAATCCTGTGTGGTCAGGGTTGGGGCAGTAGAGGGAGTCTGGGAAGGCTTCCTGGAGGAGAAGGTGTCAGAGCTGGCATTTTAGGCCATAGGTGGGGCTAAGGGCAAGGGTTCAGGGATAGGGTTCAGCTGGTAGGACAATAACAATGAGAAGCCAGATTCTCCAGCCTCCAGCAGAGCTATAGAGGGTACCAGAGGAGGGAAGTGAACAATGCATCCAGTTAAGGGGATCCCTGCAGTGGAGGCTGGAGCTGGTTTGGGGGCTACGCAGAGGGGCACATGCTGATTCTCGCCTGTGCCTACAGACCAGGATTGGCCTCCCCTAGCAGACTGAGGGAGGAGGCTGCAGCATCTGAGTCACCCAGTTCCTGTAAGAACATTCGGCACCCAGTGGCCCCATGTGGGCTGTCACCAAGTGGGAACACGGCCCCCGGAGCCCCTCTATGTTGCTTTCCCCATGGCTTCCCGCTCTCTGTTCCCACAGCTGTTCCTTCAAGGCCACAGAAGGAGAGTAGGAGGGGAGGGCAGGCAGAGAGGAGGCCAAGTAGGAATTTAGGAGCTTGGGGGGAAGGGAGCTTCCCTGGCTGAGGGTCCAGTGTGTCCTGGGGCTGTCTGGGCCTCAGAACTCTGTCTCAGATGGGAAAATGGAGAGGCTCGAAGAAAGGGAAGGTCTGCCCCCATTCTGCACATGTACGGATACCTGATTCTCTCTCAAGAACTGAAACCCTGCCCTGGAACTTGCAATGTAAATCTGATCATGTCCCTCCCTCTCTGTCTTCAAACTCTCCCATGGCTCCCCAGTACCCCTGGGACAAAACTCACACATTGCACCACCACTTATGAGATGTCACCTGGCTCCTGTGACCTTCTTAGCCCTCAGTGACCCCTAGTCTCTTCCCATTCACTCCTCTCTGACTCCCCTGGGCCCCCACTGTTTCTCCAACACACTCAGCCCATCCCCCACTCAGGGCCTTTGCATATGCTGTGCCCTCTGCCCAGAGTACTCTTTGTGAATTGTTATCCCCGTCTGACCCCTCAGGAAAGGTGCAAAGAGAGGAGCTCACATGTTCAGTAACATGCATCAAATTGATGGAAGTCGGGATTTGCACCCAGGCCCATCTGACTATCCACCCAAGCCTTCTCCCACCGGTGGTGCCACATTTAAAACAGGCCTCCAGAGCAGTGCACCTTAGAGCTGGATGATTCTCAGTCCCTCCAGGTCTTGCTGCGTCCAGCTGGGTGCCAAAGACTCTGAGGCCTGGGGCCCAAACCCCCCTGCTCAGGGAGCTCCTGGGCCAACCTGACCCCTAAATCTCCTACTACCTTCCTGATGTGGCCACAGTTTTTCTGCCCCACTTTCTGCCCTTCACGCAGAAGGATGGCGGAGCCTTCAAGGACGACACAGCCAAAAATAATCAGTCCCCGACCTACCTCCCCAAAGTGGGGCAGCCCCGCCCAGCCACCTGGTACCGCAGAGGTAATTAGTGCATGTGGCAAATGAGGGTAATTAGGTCTGTGGGAACCAAACCACAGATCCAGGTTTGGAGTTTGGAGGGGGCTCAAGTGCTGCTTAGCCCCACCCCACACCTATCCCTGCTCCTGGGAGCTCAAGTCTATAACCCAGTGTCACTTGCCCTGCCACCCAGCCCCTTCACGCCTTCCTGGGGACTGCTTGTTTAATGAATTAACCTTGGCCTTGTGCAGAATTTGAGTTGGATCTGAATTTAAGGTGGGGTCTCGCAAGTGATGAAAAATCACCAATATTGAGTCATCAAATTCTCCTATGCCATGACCCCCATGTATCCACTCCACGCTGGGAGATGCCAAGTCCAAGAGAAGCTGCAGCCCAGCCCTTGAGGTGCCTTCAGGCTGGGGGAGTGAGGGCTAGACACAGACGCCCCTAGTCCTTGGGATCATGGTTGGGTCAGAAGGAGGGAGGGTATCAGGGAGAGTCGAGAGGGAGACATGGGAGGGCTTCTCAGAGAAGAGGGCATTGGAGGTGGGACTTTGAGGGATGAATAGGATCTTCTCAGGATGCTAAGGTCTGGTGACTGGCCCAACTGGGCATGTCTGGGGGAACATGGAGAAAGAGGAGGAATGTGGCTAGAGGAGCATATAAGGGTCCCCTAGCTAAAGATTTAGAGGTTATCATGCCAAGTTGGACCTATTTCTGTCCTTGAAAGCTCATGTGTAGTTGGGATCCTTCAACCCCTGAAAGAAAATCTTGAGAATTTGGCTCAGGATCAAAACCATATGCCCAGACAGCCAAGAATAAATATAATGTTTATGGCAACCAGCATTTATTAAGCTCTCAGGGTCATGTTCTTTTCACACAAGGACTTGTTGGATCCTTAAAGGAAACTTCAGAAATGGGTACCATTTTTATGCCCATTTTATAGATGGAGTAACTAAGGCACAGAGAGGGAAAAGGCTTCTTTAAGGTCACGCTGCTAGTAAGAGGCAGGGCTGGGAGTCCCTCCCTGGTCATGTGACTCTGGAGACCACCAAGGACCAAGACTGAGGCTTGGAGATCCTCTCCTTCTTGAAACATTTAAAGAGTTCCTGCTGTAGGTCAGGCTTGCTCTAGGTGCAGACCCATGGAAGAGGTGGACAGTAACCAAATCATGTCATAAACAGATCTAAGTGGCCACTGTCATCCACGCCACAGGGTTGGGCATGTGGCTTTGGGAAAGAGTGACAGACTCCTCCTGATCCGGTGGGACAGGAACCCTCCAGGGAAGAGAGACAATTTAGCTTCAGTCCAGAGGTGGGTCAGCTTTAACTAGGCAGAGGCCAGAGTCTAACGCATAAGAGCCACTCTGCAAATGCAGCTTCCCTAGAGCTAAATAAACTGCTCAAGTCTCTGCTCGGTCCCTTCTGTGACAGGAAGTTCGTTTTCTTATATCCTCTTTGAGGCCCAAGGGAAAGTTATCACTTCTTATCAGCCACTCTGGGGTGGTGGCCTCTGTCCACCCTGTAAGGACATCCCTAGGCAGAAGAGGGCTCAGGCTGGGGTGGAGGTGGCAGCTTGGGGCAGCCCCCTACCTGACTCTACCCAGAGGAGGGTGAAGAGCTGCTCATGTTACCTGGATTCTCCTGCCTCCTCCCTCTATCCCCAGCCCTGCAAGCATCAGCCCATTCTCCAGGTGAAAAAAGTGAAGTCCACACTGACAAAGCCACTCCCTCAATTTGTACTTGAGTAACCCAACTTCAGGTCAGGGCTGCTCAAGGCGAGCCCCATCCCAACTCCTCCTAGAGGCCTGAAGGGGGCCCAGGGAAGTGATTCAACTCCCCACTCTCCCTCATGTTGTTGCCTTCTGCCCACACAAGGAGTAAAGTCGGCCTGGGCCCCTCTCCTGGCCACCCCCACAGAATGGCCGCCTGGCCCTGGCTCTGCAGCCGGCCAGCACTCAGCACACCCTGAGTGGCTTCCAGAAGCCTCGGTCCTGTGGGCACCTTTCCCAGTCACTTTTTTTTTATTTAATTATTTTTTTGGTAATAAGGAAAAGTCACTCTTTGCACAGAACAGACGGTATTTTCTTTGTTCCCCACAATGTTCAAAGCGTTTTGTGGCTTCAGGCCTGAAAGCCAAGCCAAATTATTTCCTTGTGCAGATGCCTTGTGAAGTTGGAAGCAGCTGGGGAAACTGAGCCTGAACCTCAGTTTCCCCAGCAGCGGTGAGCAGTTCCTCTCATACTGGGGCTTGGGGCGCCAGGATGGGCTAGCCCTCCAAAGAGTGCTCAGACCTGGCCGTGATGGAAGTAATACACAGATAATACAGATCAGGGATCCCAGAGAAAGTGATGGGGGCCCAGTGCAGAACATGGCAAGATCCTTTCCAAGCTCCAGGTAGTCAGAGAAGCTTCCAGGCAGAGAGGGGCCAGTGGAGCTGAGCCTGGAAGGACAAGGCAGAATTTACGCCTTGTCTGCAGAAAGGGCTTTCCAGGTGGAGGGAAGAACGTGGGCAAAGGTAACTCCATCTCGGCCTGGGAATAAGTCTCCAGAAACGACATGACCTGGAATTCACCTAAAGGTAATTTGAAGATAGCTCCCAGCCCAGATGTGTGATTCTTGTCAGGGGGAAACAGAAAGAAAATAGGGAAAGGAGATGGGACAGAGGAGACGAGAAGCAAAATCTCTGAGGTGGTCGGAAAATTCAAACATGAGGTTCCGAGCGTTAGGGACCTGCAAGCCTTGGTTCCGGGGAGCTGCAGCGCCTCTGTCCGTGAACCCGATGGCCCTGCGTGACTTTGGAGGAGTCCAGAGAAAGGACAGCCACAGATGGACAAGTGGGTTCCACAGGTAGACTCAGGCCTGTGGAGGCTGATCCTGGCTCATCTGGAGAAGGACCCTCTCTTGGCAAGTGTACAAAGGGCTCTCCCTGACCAGAGATGGCAAACCCAGGCCTGAGGACCTCCAGGGGATTCACTCATTTGGTGGGAACTGGGCCCCAACATTCCGTCTTCCTTAGGTTCTTGGGACCCTATAACAGAGCAATACTGATAATTCCACCATGGTTGGCATCCTCCCCTTCGCTCTCTTGGGAGACAAGGTGGGCAGAAGCCCCTCCCCAACTGGGGATCAGAGCCGGGTGGGAAGTCAGGCAGGAAGGATTCTGAACGGGGCACCGCTGATCAAGCCTTATTTAATACCTACTGTTTGCCTCTCTCAGCCTCTTCTAGCTCTCTCCCAGCCCGTGTCTCTTTCATTTCCTGGTAACACCCACGGAGCACCTACTGTGTGCAGGCACCCACCTCTGTGCGGTAGAGGTGCCCCTGCCCCAAATCCCTGTCAGGTGGAGAGGGACTCCCGTCAAAAGCAGGTCATGACCTCAGGCAGTGAGAGCCCGGGCAGCAGTGACGTGGAGGGTCAGGGCCACCCCTGACAGGACGATGAAGCCACATTCTCCACCTGTCTGTCTCCAGTGTCTCTCCCCGATATCTCTGCCTCTGGGTCGGGGTCTCTGTCCCCATCCTTAAGGGGCCCTTAACGCCCTCCCGCCGGTCCTGTCCCGCCCGCCTCCCGGCTTCCGCCCCTCCCTCTCCCCCTCCCCCCCGCGCCGCGGAGGGCCGGCAGGGGGCGCTGCGGGGCGGCCTCGGCGGCCCCGGGAGGCGGGGCGGGCGGCTGCCGCGTCGGGACCGGCCGCGATGGGACCGGAGGCGGCGCGGGCGGCGGCGGAGGCGCAGACAAAGGCGCGGGCGGTGCGGAGGGCGGCGCGGAGGGCGGCGCGGAGGGCGCGGGCCCCGGAGCCAGCAAGCGAGCGGGGCGCCCGGCTGCGGGGAGTCGGCGCCGCGGGGCAGCACCCGACTCGCGCCCGGACACTCGCGGGGCGCCGAGCTCGCAGGGTGAGCCCGGCTGTCCGAGCCTGCGCCGGGGACGCGGGGGGCCCGAGGTGCCAGGGCCAGGGGGAGGGCGCGGGGGTCCCCGAAATTCCGGACAGGGAGGCTGGGGGCGGCTCGGGGAGCCCCGAAATTCCCGGGCTTGAGAGGGCGCAGGGACCCCGAAGTTCCGGAGTCGGGGTCGGAGAGGGCACAGTGCGAGGGGTTCCCAAAGTTCCGGACCGGGCGTTGGAAGAGGCTGCGGTGTCCCCGACGTTCCGGGCCTGGGGTAGGGAGGCGGCACGAGGGGATCCCGAAATTCTGGACCCGGGGCTGGAGAGGTGGCAGGGAGTCCCCGAAATTTAGGAGTCGGAGGTGGCGCGAGGAATCCCCGAAGTTCTGAACCTGGGGTTGGAGGAGGCGGAGAACGTGTCCCTGAAGTTCTGGACCCGGAGTTGGGTCGGAAGTTCCCGGGTCGAGGGTGGCACTTCCCGAAATCGGGGCGCGTATTGGGCGCCCCGCTTCTGACGCGGATGGGAACTCCTTCCTTACTGAATATCAGGCCCCCCGGACTGGGGCGCATGGGGTGGGGCTTCGCCCCCACATGCGATTGGGGATCCTGGGCACCGGGCGGGGTCGGGGCCTCCTCCGGGAGCCCCGCGGGTCGGCGGCGTCCGAGGCACATGACTAGTTGGTGAGTAACTTTCCCCAAAGCTGCAAGTCGCGGCAGGACCGTCAGGGCCGGAAGGGCCTGAGTTTCTGGGACCCCTGCACCCTGGAACCCTGCTTTGTGCCCCAGGACCTGCTCCCAACCCAGGACAGAGCGGCCGCCCCTCCCCCACACAGGGGCTCCGGTTTCAGACCCTGTGACCCGGGCAGCAGCTGCCCAGGACAGGGTGGGGGGGCATCCCTCCTCTGACCAAGGAGACCGCTCCGCGGGGGACCTCCCTTCCCCCACTTTGCCACCTCCCTTCCCCGGGCCCCTCCTGGTCCCCTACAGATCTCCCGGATTCAGGTTTTGCCGGCACAGAGGTGAGGGTCAGGAATTCTCCAGGGTAGCCATTCCTGGTTTCTATGGGGTTGTGTCTAGAGGCACCAAGAGGGGCTGGGGAGCCCCCTCTCGCAATCCTTGATGCCACCCAGCCCTGCATGGTACTGGGATTGAGTGGGTATGGGTGATCAGGTAGTGGGTACCAGGATAAACTTGTCTGGCTACATCTTATCTTTTTAACTAGGCTGGGAGCTCCCTGGGGATTTGGACTCTGACTCCAAGGTGTGCCTCTGCCCTAGAGTGGAAGCTGAGGGGTCCCCCTGTGGGTTCTGGAGGGGACTGGCCTCCCAGTAGGCACCTGGTGCTGCCCCACATTTTGTTGGAGATCCTGGTTTGGGGAGTGATGAGTGAATGTGGCAGAAAATACCAAGCAGGGGTTCACCTTAGCCTTCTCTACCTAGCCCCAAGATTGAGGGGGTGTCACTGGGGGTTCAGTAAGCAGCATGCTGAGAAGTTTATGCTGGGATATCAGGGGCCACCTGGCTCCTCTCAAGAGAGCCATTTCCTGCTTGGGGTGTGTGGGGGCTTCCACCAGATGGAGAGGGACAGGGTCTTTTTGCTCTGAGTGATCGATCTGCTGATTCCCTTACCTTTTTGATTGGCATTCTGTGAATGGTGTCCTTGGCGGTAGGTCCTGAGTTTGGATCTGCTTGGTTTCCTTAAACCTGTCCTGAGGGACACTCACAAGCCCCGCCTCCCCACAGAGACTGAGCCGGCAGCTCCTGCTATCCCTCTGGCTGCCTCTTGGAGCCCACCCAGCCCAGCCTGACCAATGTCCACAGCCAGGTGAGCCCCTGCCTCCTCAGCTTGGTCCTGAGTCCCCTGGGGGATGCCCAGCCCCACTGAGAACGCTCTCCCCATGCAGGGAGCAGCCCATCTTCAGCACACGGGCACACGTGTTCCAGATTGACCCGGCCACCAAGCGGAACTGGATCCCCGCGGGCAAGCACGCACTCACTGTCTCCTACTTCTATGATGCCACCCGCAATGTCTACCGAATCATCAGCATTGGGGGTGCCAAGGTCCTGGCAGGGCCTGGGTGGGGTGGCAGACTCCTGGGGTCTCAGAGACAGGCCTGGGTCTGGTCATTACCTTGCTGTGTGCCTGGGGGGCTGGGGGTTGGGAGGAGCCCAGAAGCGGTCTCCCTCCTGAAATGGCTCACACCAGGGACCTCCCAGGAGCTAATACGATGTGACACCCTGGGGGTTTCGGGTTCATTATTATCCGTCTCATCAACAATTGAATTTTGTTCCCCCCCCTCTCCCCAGGCCATCATCAACAGCACTGTCACCCCCAACATGACCTTTACCAAAACCTCCCAGAAGTTCGGGCAGTGGGCAGACAGCCGCGCCAACACTGTCTATGGCCTTGGTTTTGCTTCTGAGCAGCATCTGACCCAGGTGGGCTTGCAGGTGGGAGGGACAGGGCTGGGGCTGGGTCTTCTCCCAGGTACACTGGGGCCCCTGGTCAGGTGCTGCAGAACGGGCCTCAGAATTAGACAACCTTCCTGCTTCCCTGGTTCATGTCTCAGCTCTGCTGGCCACCTACTCCAATTTTGGACACACCCTGCCCTTCTCTGGGCGCCTGGCACCGGCTGGGAGTTCCCTCACACACCCTAGCACTACCTTCATCATTGCCTCGCTCCACCCACTGCTGTCTCCAGACTTCAATATTGTCTCATCCCATTGTTTCCCCCGATGGGTAGTGCTTTCTGATTCCTAATGAGATCATGAGGATTCTCTTCGCTTCTAGAAGCTTTCATTTTCCTTTCAGATTTAGGTCTTGAATCAATTTCTGTTGGTGGTAGAAGGCAGGAGTATTTTTTCCCACTGAGTATTCAGTTGCTCTTGGACCCTTTTTTGAGATGATTTCCTCCCCCCATCCCCAATGAATGGCACTGGCCCCTTTGCCCCGATCAAGGGACTGTCAGTGTGTAAACATTTTCTTTAAAAAATTATTTTCCAACTAAAGAAATCTATTTTAAAATGAAAAACAGTGTATCCTACCCATCCTAATTGGAAAACCGGTATCAGTGGCAAACATTAATACAGTAGGAATGAGAACAGGGCAATTTACGTTCTCACTGGGTACAGGTGTCCTCTCAGAGGCTCTGAGCCAAAGACCTGCTTTCTCTTTGTTATAAAAAGATAGTCACAAGTGTCCCGGGCATTAAAGACAGCAACCACCTGAGGCTCTCCTTGCTGAAATAAGCCTGACCGAGAGGAAAAGCGAGCCCTTTCTCAAGGTGGTTCCATGTAATACACTTCCGTGAACACCCCACCCCCACCAGGATGCTCAGTCTACTCACTAGGACAACATTTTCCAAGCCTTCTGACCACTCTTCCAGTTCATGAGATGAGAGGATATTCATGGCTCCTAAAGCCCCTTCCAAAGTGACAGGGCTGGTGCTGGGTGGGGGTGACCAAGTGGGGCCCCGGGAGAGGGCGCTGGGTTTTCTTTGATTATTTGTTTTGCCCCCCCTCCCCCCAGTTTGCTGAGAAGTTCCAGGAAGTAAAGGAAGCAGCGAGGCTGGCGAGGGAGAAATCTCAGGATGGGGGGGAGCTCACCAGTCCAGCCCTGGGGCTCACTGCCCACCAGGTCAGTACTCCCTGTCCCATGCCTGCCAGTCACTCAGTTGATACTGAGGGTTGGTGCTGTGCGGGTGCCTAGGACCAAATGCTCACAGATCATGTAAAACTAGACCTACAGCAGGAGCCTTGGAGGGAGCACTTCCTGGGGTCTGGCCTAGCATTGAATCACAAAAGGCCTGGAAACCAGCTTAGTTGGCAGAGTAAAAACCTGGAGGTTGAAATAGCTAAGTAGGGGCCGGGCGGCAGAGTGAAAAACTGTCCTGGGAGCTTTCCCCCATTAATTTATTCAGCATAATTTACTGCCCACCTACTGTGTGCCAGGCCCAGGGCTGGGAAAGAGGGTTACAGAGATGAAAAAGCAGGCTCCTGGTGCAGGCAGTGAATTCAGTCAGCCTGGTAGAGGGCTTCCTGTCTGAATCTTAAAAGCATGTTGAAATTTGGCCCCAGGGAAGGGCATTGCTATGAGGGGATAGCACAGATGTTTCACAGTGCTCCCCTGACCTTTGCAGATTTTGAATATGTCAGTGGGTTTATTTAGACTAGCCTGCATCAGGTGTGCTCCTGGGGGCTTGGTGAGAGCCCAGGCAGGCAAGGTGGGGGTACAGTTCCCGAAACTCTGGCCCAGGGGTCATGGGGAGCCATAGAGGGTGGATGAGGAGAGGAGGGCCTTCGCTCGCATCCCAGCGCTGGAAAGGACAACAGCCCCGACCCCAACCAGGACCTAACCGGTCCTTGACCGAAGCCACCCCCAGTGTGACCCCGATTTTACCCACACCCTTAGGTGCCCCCAAGTCCTCTCGTCAGCGCCAACGGCCCCGGCGACGAAAAACTGTTCCGTAGCCAGAGTGCGGACGTCCCCGGCCCCGCCGAGCGCGAGCGGCTCAAGAAGATGCTGTCCGAGGGGTGAGGGGGGTAGGGCGGGCACAGGGTGTGGCGGGACGGAAGGCGCCGAGAGGACCTTCTCTGAAGCCGGTGCGGCGCGACGGGCCGCGGGATCTGACTGTGTACCCAAGGCCCGGGAAGGCCAGGGGGCTGACTCGGGTCCTGCCCCTTCTGGAGCGGACCTCGCCCCTCGAACGCCCTCCCCCTTTGACCACGCCTTCTAGGGGCGGACCCTGCCTCGACCGCGCCTCCCCGACAAAATTCAAAACCCACCCGGGCCTCCCGGGCCTCCCAACCCTCACCCGGTTCTGAGCCCGCCCCGATGGGCTGACCCCGCCCCCCGGCAAGACCGCGCTCGTCCGGGACGTCCCCACCCATGGCCCCGCCCCCGGCACCGCCCCACCCCCTAGCTCCGCCCCGCCCTGCCCCTGTCCCCTACCCGGTGCGGCCCGGCCTCGCCCCCGCCAACCCCCGCGTCCCTGCAGCTCGGTGGGCGAGGTGCAGTGGGAGGCCGAGTTCTTCGCGCTGCAGGACAGCAACAACAAGTTGGCGGGCGCCCTGCGAGAAGCCAACGCCGCCGCCGCCCAGTGGAGACAGCAGCTGGAGGCCCAGCGGGCCGAGGCCGAGAGGTTGAGACAGCGGGTGAGGGGACCCTTCCAGAGACTCCAAGTGGCCCCGGCAGGCAGCTGGGGAGCCCCTGCCTCCGCATGTCCTCTCCGTCCTGGGTTCACTGCCTGGCTGTGTGATCTCTGCAGGTCGTTTCCCTGAGCCTCAGTTTCTTGTTCTGTATTATGGGTCTGAGAGAATGCCAACCTTTGTCAAACCCTAAAGTCCTACCTGCTGCGAGGTGGTAGCCCCAGTCATAGGGGGTGAGTGCCTTGTCATGGGTGTGACGGAGCAAGGGACAGATTCCCCAGGGGTCAGGAGAGTGCAGGCTGGGGTGTCGGGGGCTGACTTTCCTGTGTGCACAGGTAGCTGAGCTGGAGGCCCAGGCAGCCGCCGAGCCCCCCTCAGTCAGTGAGAAGGAAGGGCCAGGTCAGTCGCTGGAGCAGCTGGAGGCATTGGTGCAAACCAAGGACCAGGTGAGCACTGAGCATGTGTCCCTGGGCTTCATCTTCCCTGACCTCCCACAGGGGAGCCAGGACCCCCAGAATAGACCCTGGGAACTCTTCTCTAGGAGATCCAGACGCTGAAGAGCCAGACTGGTGGTCCCCGTGAGGCCGTGGAGGCCACCGAGCGCGAGGAGACGCAGCAGAAAGTGCAGGTGTGTGTTGCTGTCACTGGGTGGGGTGACTGCACAGGGGCAGCCAGTCCCTGCTGTGGGACAGACCCGGGATCTTTCCTTCCTGATGGGTCCTGAGCAGCTGTGTGCCTCTCTGAGCCTCAGTTTCTTCCCCTGTAAGTGGGGTCAGAGATTTACCTAAGGTTGTGAAGGATTGGGAGGACCAGGGGTATGGAAAGTCTGAGTTGCAGCCAGTGTTTTGTAAAGGACAGTTGTTATTAGTACAATGTTTCGTATTTTTTGATGCAACAAGAAATTTTTTTTAAGATTTTATTTGTCAGAGAGAGAGAGGGAGAGAGCACAAGCAGGGAGAGGGGCAGGCAGAGAGAGAGGGAAAAGCAGGCTCCCCGCTGAGCAGGGACCCCCCCCCCCCGACGAGGGACTTGATCCCAGGATCCCGGGATCATGACCTGAGCTGAAGGCAGAGGCTTAACCAACTGAGCCACCCAGGCGTCCCTCAACAAGAAATTTTTAAAAAGATTGTATTTGACATAGAGCATCAGGGGAGAGGAGGGGCAGAGGGAGAGGGAGAAGCATGCTCCCTGCTGAGCAGGGAGCCCAACATGGAGCTCAATCCCAGGACCCTGAGACCAAGGCGGAAGCAGACGCTTAACCAGTTGAGCCACCCAGGCGCCCCTCAACGAGCAATTTTTGAGTCCCTGCTGAATTGCCATGCTTCACCCCATCAAACCCTCAGGTCCAGGAGCCTGCATTTGTACCCAGGTCTGACTGGCCTGGCTTTCACTGAAGACTTTATCTGAGAAATGTTCATGGGGCATGTCCTGTGAGTCCAGCAGGTGAAGAGGGGGATCTGGGGACCCAGAAGAGAGAAGTTGGGGAGATGCTCCCTGTTGTCTCCGGGGCAGAGTGCTCAGCCTGTGCAGAGGCCCTGAGGTGGGGAGAAACTCAACATGTACAAGGATCCACAAGGAAGCCAGCAAGTCCGAGCTGGAATGAATAAGGAAAGGGAGGGAGGGATGTGGATTTTGTTCCCAGCCTGATGGGTCACAGAGGGGTTTTGAGCAGAAGAGGGATGTGATCGGTTCTATTACCTTTAAATTGGCTAAGGGCTTAGGGAGTGTCTTGGGCAGAAGCTGCAGGGAGGATAAGAGATGAAGGGGGCATGGCATGGCCCAGAGTGGGGTCTGATGGGATGGCATTCAGATGCTGGATGCCCCAAGCAGGGCCGGTGACTCTAGAAACTTGTTGGGACTCCAAATCTTGTCTACCCTCTCCCTGCAGGACCTGGAGACCCGCAATGCCGAGCTGGAGCACCAGCTGCGGGCAACGGAGCGCAGCCTAGAGGAGGCGCGGGCCGAGCGGGAACGGGCGCGGGCTGAGGTGGGCCGGGCCGCACAGCTGCTGGACGTCAGGCTGTTTGAGCTGAGCGAGCTGCGAGAGGGCCTTGCCCGCCTGGCAGAGGGCACGCCCTGAGCCTGGCTGCAGGGTCTGCGTGGGAGCTGGGGCCTGCAGGAGCTGGTTTTAGACGCATGATTCCCGCCTGGGGCACGAGCCAGGCCGCGGGCGGCACAGTGGGCTGTTCACCCTGGCAGGGACTGGGGGGCCCAACTCGGCCTGGGGAGGGCCTGGCTACAGTGCCCCAGCTGGCCCTGGCCGCTCACAGCTCAGGGGCCGTTTCGGGTCTTTTCATTGTGTAGAATTTCTAGAATCCCAGGGCACGTGCTGGTGCCCAGATTACATTTCTAAGAGTGGCTGTGCATGTGTGTGTTATGTGGACACCCAGGCATCTAACCGCCGTCACTGGGCCCCGCTACCCACTTTCTCTTCGATGCACCTCAGCTGGTCTGTCTTTGTAGGGCTTACTAAGTCACTTACAGGTGAGAAGATTAAGTTTCACAGCCTGAGGAGCAGGCCCAGGCCACACAGCCAGGAGCCCAGCTCTGCCCAGCATAGCTGTCCCCACCCCCTTGGGCTCAACTCCTATTGTCTGGACCAGTTTGCCCTTAAGTGGCCCTTGGTTAAGCACCCCTCCCTTTATTCTGGCTCCAAGCCCCAAATTCCACCAGGTAGGCAGGTGGGGAAGCTCCTAGAACATGGTAGGTGTTCATGACACACAAGCATCCTGTCACTGAACTTGATGGCCACGTTTGGAAATTGGTGCCCTTGCTGTGCCCATTTTCCAGATGAGGAAGGGGGCTTCTCAAACCCAAGGTCACCTGGCCAGCACTGTAGTTCAAACCTTTGGCCTGGCCCGACGGGAATGGAGAACTGGCAGTGGGGTGGGGGTGACATGATGTTCTGGGGTCCTTGGGAAGCACCAGCAGCTGAACCCTCCTCCCCTGCCCCCACTCCCGCAGTCAGACCAGGAAGTTGAGAGACCCATTTATTAAGTGACTCCTGCAAGCAACACACCTTTGCTCTGGGGCCCTGTACATCCACTACCCCCCCAGGTGACCCAGGGTCACTGTGTGTGCTGCTGGGCCCAACCTCATAGCCAGTGTTCCTTCCTCATCCACAGCCTGACCCTTGGCAGGGGCTCTGAGAAGGGCCCAGCCGGGGGCTGCAAGGTGGAAAGCTGTGTGGTGCACAACATGGGTGTCCCTGGGTCGCAAGGACAGCGACTGAGCAGGCCCCGGGGGGAGGGGAGGAGCCCTCCCACCGTCAGTTCTGGGAAGGAATCCCAGGCGGGGCTGGTGGGGGCCACTTGGCGCTCAAGCCCGACCCTGGCTGGGTGCCGGGGCTGAGTGTGCTCCAGGTGGGGCCCTGGGTGGACGCCCCCGGCGGCTGGCCCCGCCAGCCTTCTGCCGCCGCAGCACCTGCTCCACCTTCTCCTTGAAGTGCCGGTTCTTCTGCTTGATCTTGGCCAGTTCAGCCTTACGTCTGGCCTCCAGGTCAGGGTCCTGGCATGGGAGGACCCGCAGGTGGCCGAGCTGCCCAATCTGCCCCCTGCAAGCCCTCCCCCCGCACCCCCACCTGCCAGCTCAGCCCTCACCTTCCCCTCCAGGATCAGCTGCTTCCGCTTATTGATCTCCTTCTTTTCGTCAAAGTTGGCTGCCTCCAGTTTCTGGGGAGGGAAGGAGAGACCATCATGGGGGCCCTCGTGTCAAAGGGGGCACCCTGGGCCCCAAGGCCTCCAGTACTCACGATTTCACACTCCCTCCGCACCACATTGACCTGCGTGAGGATCTGCAGCACCTTGGCCTCCTCCACGGAGAGCTCCTCCAGCTTCTTCTCTGTAGGGGCAGGGGTCCCAAGGGGCGGGAGAGGGCAGACAAGACAAGGGGAGGGATTCTGGCTTGCGAGTGAGCTCCCCATGCAGTGGGGCATGCAAGAATGGGGTCATATCAGAAAAGGGTCAGGTGGACGAGATCTGGGATTGTAGACCTAAAGGAGATCAGCTGTCCTTTATTCGTTGCTGTTAGCAATACTATGAACTTGACTGGAAGTATTTTTTTTTTTTTTTTAAACGCTATCCTTTAGGGGAGCCCGGCTGGCTCTGTCAGAACAGTGCAAGACTCTTTGATCTTGGCATCATGAGTTCGAGCCCCACGCTGGGGTACAGAGTACTCAAATACTGTCCTTTGCAGTCCAGAGATTCTGAATTTTAGGGCAGTCTGTACAGTGATTACAGATTTTCCAGTGCTTCTTGGTCTGGGCTAGACATTAAAAACCACCCAAGGGTTTTTAAACACACCCAGACCCTGGCCCTGGGGCCTCTGGCTCTCCACAGGGACCATCCATATATCCCAGGCTGAGAAACCAAAGTCCTTTCCCACTGGATGTGGCTTTTGGCGGCTAAGGGCCACTGTGGGAAGCTTTCTTTGATAAGTGGGCCAAAAACCTTCATTTGGGGTTGCAGAGGATAGAAGGTGCAGTTTAAGTTCTGCTCAGTGAGTAGGCCGGCAGGTGTCTGAGGGGGGTGAGTGGGCATCACACCCAGAGGCACCCGCCTCCCCCCAGCCCCTCTCGCACCCCTCCACTCACTGATCTGCTCCTCGATGGCATGGACAAGGTGGATATCATACTGCGTCACCAGGGTGATGGCCTGTCCTTGCCGCCCTGCGAGGACACACCACAGTTACCTGCTATGAGGGAGGAGCCGACAGACAGGCTGTGACTGCTAGGCAGCTCAGGGCCCCTCTTGGTGGGAACAGAGTGAGGGCTTGGTGAACGGGGTGAGGGCAGGTCCCTCCCAGAGGAGACACAGGACACCACGAGAGGTGGCTCTCCTGCCAGGCTGGCCTTACACTGGGGTGGGTGATGTGGTTGATTTCCCTCTGGGGCACGGCTATCAGAGTTTTGTCAGCAATAAGGCTTGACGGGCCTCAGCACAGAGCTGCGCACACTGGTGTATCCAGCCCGTTTCTGGGAGGGTGACGGTGTTGGAACAGCGCTCACAGCTGGTGAGGCCCACGACCCTTGGAGCAGCACCAAACAGGCGTCATTCTTGCTACCTGTCATTTGCTGAGGAGATGGGCCCAGAGAGCTGATGTGACCTGTCCCCAGGCCACAGGACAGGAGAGAAGGGCTAGGCCCAGTCTGGCCACCCCAGAATCCCTGCCTATCCCCACTCCAGGCATGACAGAATCTGAGAAACCAGAGCATTCCTGCCTTTGCTTTCAAAAGGATGATTCCCCCAATTTGTGAACACTGCCTCTCACCTGCGGGCTCTATCCCCACATCTTCTCCCACTGGCTCCTGACTTTGGTTCCTCATGGGGTGGGCAGGCCGGAAGGACGTGGGTCCGAAGACCACCCCGCCCTGTCCACTTACCTGCACGGGCTGTCCGGCCAACGCGATGTATGTAGATCTTGGGGAGCCCGGGGGTGTTGTGGTTGATAACCACCTGCACCGTGGGAATGTCCAGGCCCCTGGAAGCAGAGGCCAGGCAGTGCCACCATCCACATGGGGAAACCAAGGCGGGGACTCACCCCAGGTCACTCAGCCATGAAGTCGGGACTGCCCCACTTCTTGCCAGGGTCAGCCCTCTGGTCCCTCTGTGGGGGTGCCACTGGGCCAGCACAGGGGAGGGAGTACACTGGGGCTGCTCACCGGGAGGCCACGTCTGTGGCAATCAGGATCCTGTAGATGCTGGACTTGAATTTGGCCAGGGCAGCAAAGCGTTCTTTCTGTGGCCAAGTCGGGGAGAGAATTGGGAAGAACGGGGGTCAGGTGGCATCTCAGCAAACGTTTGAGCACTTATTGTGTGAGGCCTGGGGACAGGGTGGAGTCCAGGCAAGTCCCACCCTCCCAGGGCTCACCCAAGAGGACAGACCAAGGCAAATGGGGGGCAGGAAGTGTTCTAGGCAGAGGGAAGAGTGTGGGCAAAGGCCCTGAGGCTGGGACAAGTTGCCAGGGATAAGGCTAGGGATGGGGGGGTAGGTCTCTGGGGCAGCCTGGTCCCATACCTGTTTCATCATGGAATGCAGAGCCACAGTGGGGAAGCTGAATTTACGCAGCATCATGCACAGGATCTGGCAGGTCCTGGGGGGGAAGGACACGCTGTCAGCCTCTCCAGAGCCAGGGTCTTGGGAAGGCACTCTGCCCCAGCACACCCCAGGACTGCAAGGAGGTGGCCCTGCACAGCTGGTGAAGGAGAAGCAAGGGTGTGGGGTATCCCGCTTGCTGACATCCTCTCTGCCGACCCCTTCCCTGGCCTAAGCCAATGAGAGTCAGCCCTACATCCAGACTTTCCTCTTCTGGTAGCCAATAAATTCTTGGGGGGCAGCAGCCACTCAGGTCATCTCCTCCATGTGACGTAGGCTGCCTATCTACTCTGGCTCATGCTACAGCTTCCTAACGACCTCCCCAAGAGCTTCAAAGGATTCTGAAGGCCCCTGGGACTGTAGAGAGGAGGGCCTGGGTGTCGGAGCCGACGTGCTGGGCCTTAGTGACACCCCGACATACAGTGAAGAGGCTGCTTCAAGGCCTTCCCGGCTGCTGCAGAGGGCTTCTGGGGAACAGCCAGAGGACCCTGCACCTTCTGGTTAAGAGCGGGTCTGAGGAACCCCAAATCCTGGTCCTGCCTTCCGGAGGGGTGGCCTCAGCAAATTGACCTCTCTGAGTTTCCTTGAGTGAATCCTCTGAAATCCCTGGTCTGAGCAGAGGCCCTGGAGTGCCAAGACCGGCGGTGTGCCTCGTACCTCGGGCCTTTGTAAAGGGCTATGGGAGGGCGTCTGAGGAAGAGAGAGGCAGGGCCATGCTCACTTGCACGTGTTGGTAAAGATGATGATGGACCAGTCCTCGTGCTCGTCCTGGAAGTTCTGAATCAGGTGGACCAGATAGGCATCCTTGACCTTCTCAGGCACCAACAGGTAGCGCTGGTCCAGCTCTTCTACTGTACGTACCCTGGGGATGGTGGGGCCTCAGTTTCCCCTACTGCTGAACGGAGTCAATGCCCCTCACCATCCGAGTGCAGTAACCTCTGTTGGGTGTGGCCCCCCACCCCTTGCCTGCCCTGCCCTGCCCCTTGGGACCTGGCTGTGGACTCACGGGGCCTGAGCCTCCCAGAAGAAGGGCTGGTTGGTGGCCAGGCCCTGAAGCTCTCTGAGCGTGTCAGTCAGTGTGGCGCTGAAGAGCAGGGTCTGCCTGCGAGTGGGCACGGCCGCCAAGATGGCCTCCAGGTCGACAGTGAAGTCGGTGCAGCCCTGCTCCAACAGCCGGTCCGCCTCATCCATCACCTGCAGCACCAGTGGCCGGGGGTAGGGGAACAGGGGTGAGAGTGCTGTCCGAGGCTTGCTTCCCCCACATGCCGCCTTCCCAGCTTTGCACACGGGCCCTGGAGCTTTTTCTCCCTCTAGGTCTCGGATATCTGCTCCCTCAAGCATTTCTGCGCCTCAGAGAGGCCCTGCCCCCCACCACCCTGACTACTACAGGCCACCTCTTGTTGATCCCTCAGCTGTCCTTGTCACCCTTCCTAAGGCTCTGCTGGATGGCCTGTGGGACACGTCCCAAATGGATGAATCCGGGCCCCAGGCCGACTCACCAGGAAACGGATCTTCTTTATGCTAAAAGTGTTGGAGCTACGGAGGTGGTCAGCCAGGCGCCCTGGTGTGGCGATGACCACATGTGGTTTCCGGGAGAGCTCCAGGGCCTGGGCCACCATATCTGCAGGTGGAGTGTGAGAGGTCTGGGTGGGTGGCCTGAGGCCACGGGGGGTCCCCTACCCAGAGCCTCCCTGGGCCCTCTGTACCCATGCCGCCGACAATGATGCAGTCTTTCAGGCCCAGAGGCTTCCCCAGGACCCGGAACTGCTCTGCAATCTGGTAGGCCAGCTCCCTGTGGGTGTGAAGGGGCCAGGCTGGGTTAGACAGGGGTTGTATGCCTGCCTCCCATTCCCATGTCCATCCCTCAGACCTCCCGGCTGGCCCTCTCCTGTTTACACACCCACCACAGCTCCCAGGTCCTTCTGGATAAAGGCCCTGATACAGAGCACTGGAGCCCGGTTGCGGCCCCCTTCCACGGCTGGGAGCCAGACATCCCACGGCCCCTCTCCCACCGGTCCCACCCGAACTGGCCTCTCCTCCTCGGCAGTGGCCTCAACACCACAGTCACCAAATCCCAAGACCTAAGCGTCAGGCCCCTCTCCCCTGGGGCTGGTCAGTGTCCATGTCCTTTCTTCCCTACCCCTCAGTCCCAGCTCTGCCCAGGCCTCTCCTTGGCCCATGTGCCCACTTCCTGTCCTCCTGTCTTGCCCTCTCCTGCCGACATGCTCACAGAGTTGGTTCTAACTCTCAGACTTCTCTCAAGTTGGCTCTAACCTGCCTGGCCCCAATTACCCCAAGTTCCCTGCCTCTCTCACACCTCTGCTTGAACACACTAGCAGTTCCCTCAGCCTAGAATCTCTTTCCCCAACCTTGTCCCTTTGAGAGACCCCTGTCATCCTTTAAGGCATCCCGAGAATGAAGCCTTCCTCGAATCCCCCCTCCCCAGGCCACACCCTCACAGCATACACACTCTCCTACTGGCATTAGAGGACTTACCATGTCAACTGCCATATTTGTCTGCCCAAGAACATGAGATGTGTCTCTATCTTGGGCTACAAGACTACTGATAACTCCAGGGCGCCTGGGTGGCTCAGTTGGTTAGGCGACTGCCTTCGGCTCAGGTCATGATCCCAGAGTCCCGGGATCAAGTCCCGCATCGGGCTCCCTGCTCAGCAGGGAGTCTGCTTCTCCCTCTGACCCTCCCCCCTCTTGTGCTCTCTCACTCACTCTCTCTCTCTAAATAAATAAAATCTTTAAAAAAAAAAAAAAGAAGACTACTGATAACTCCTGTCTAGCCGGGGCTTGCCATGAGACAAGCCCTATGCTCAGCACTTCTCACACACTATCCTGGTTAATTCTGTACCTCCCTTAAGAGACAGGAATGATTTCTGTCCCCATTTTATATGTAGGGAAAGTGTGCTCAGAGAGGTAAAAGTGCTTGCCTAAAAACACAGATGGTTAACTCACCCAGAAAGCCTGTGGGGGGCTCACCTGGTGGGTGTCAGGACGAGGCAGAAGATGCCATAGGGATCCTCAGACAGCTTCTGCAAGATGGGCAGGACAAATGCTGCTGTCTTGCCACTGCCTGTCTTGGCACAGCCCAAGCAGTCCCGACCTGAGCAGAGGGCAAAGGAACGTCAATATACTCCAGGTATAGACAAGTGTTCTACTGGGCACAGTTTATAATAGCTAACGTTCCATGAGCAGTTACCATTATGTCCAAAACTGGCCTATGTCATTTACATTCTGGGCATACAGACAAATTCTAGGAGGGTGCGACCATTATCGTCTCCACTGAACAGAAAGGGAAATGGAGTCTCAGAGATGTGCCCAGAACACACAACCAGTGAGTAGCAGGCTGGAGTGGAACCCACATCCATCCGACCCAAGATGCTACTACTCACTCCTTTTTTTTTTTTTTTTTTAAGATTTTATTTATTTATTTGACAGAAAGAGAGTGAGAGAGCACAAGCAGGGGGAGCGGCAGAGGGACAGGGAGAAGCGGGCTCCCTGCCCAGGGTTCGATCCCAGGACGCCAGGATCATGACCTGAGCTGAAGGCAGATGCTTAACGGATGGAGCCATCCAGGCACCCTGCTACCGGTCGCTATCTCATTTTGACTCCCTCACAGAGCATCCCAGCTTAGGGAAACCTGAATGCCCTCCCCCAATTTGCATCCTAGGCTCCCTTGCTGATTTCTTCATCTTTGTTTATTTAATCCCTCAACCCTCAACTTGTTACTTCCTAGGCTTCCTAAGGGCCTCTGTCTCTCTCTCTCTTTTTTTTTATAGAGAGCGGGAAAGCATGGGGAAGGGGCAGAAGCAAAGGGAGAGGGGGAGAGAGAGAATCCCAAGCAGGCTCCACGCAATGCTGGGCTTGCTCTCGACCCTGACAACATAACCTGAGTGGAAATCAAGAGTCTGACGCTCAACGGACTAAGCCACCCAGGTGCCCCTAAGAGCATCTCTTTAATGGCAAACTGGGTTGGGCCAGAGCGGGTAGCCCAGGATTCATGGGACCAGAGTCCTGCATTTACCAGTAATCTTGACACCTCAGTTCCCATTTGTTGTTGTTGTTGTTTTAAAGATTTTTATTTAGTCATTTGACAGAGAGAGACACAGCGAGAGAGGGAACACAAGCAGGGGGAGGGGGAGAGGGAGAAGCAGGGGGAGGGGGAGAGGGAGAAGCAGGCTTCCCGCGGAGCAGGGAGCCTGATGCGGGGCTCGATTCCAGGACCCTAGGATCACGACACGAGCCGAAGGCAGACGCCCAACGACTGAGCCACCCAGGCGCCCCCTCAGTTTCCATTTGTAAAATTAAGATGGTAATGCAAACTACCAAAGTTTTCCAGTAGTATCGACTAGTCATTCATCCCTGGTAGCTGCCAATGTAGAAGGCATTCTTCACGTCGAACAGCTCGTCCACAGGTCACGAAAGTTCTGGGATTATATCACATGTGTGCGGACACACAGGGAGTCAATTGTGCATTCCAAACGCTAACAATGCCCAGTCTACCTTTGGGACCCAGGCTCGCCCATAACGCCCAAGGGTATCCCTCGCCTTGCAAGAGTGGCGTGGGTAAAGGCTGCGCGAAGGAAAGGGAGCCGACGGCGGGGGGGGGGCTTCCTGGGGAAGAGGACGAGCCACACTTACCCTCTAGGATGGCGGGGATGCAGCCGAGCTGTACAGGCGTGGGCTGCTTCAAACCCAGCTGCCGACATTGTTCCACAAGCCACGATGACAGCCCGAGCTCCGCGAAGCCAGCCATCCTGCCCGCCAGACCCGTGCGAGCACCCGTGTGAGCTGTGCTTTCCGGCGCGTACCGATGACGTCACAGAAACCCTCCCGTTTACTGGATCGCTCGCTGCGTGGTCCCACCCACCTCTAGCCCGCTCTGCCATTCCCAGCCTCGACCCCATGCCTACCATGTTTCCCCGATTTCCATTGGCTCGCGCTATAAAATCAAACTACAATTCCCGAATGCCCTGCGAATCGCACTTGCGACTCCCGTCCTTTAATTCCCGTTTGGTTCATCTCCAGGCAGGAACGAGTAAACTACAATACCCAGCGTGCATTGCGGTGACTCTCTGCTTCCGGCCGACGTGTCCCTCCGGAAGAGGAGCAACTGGGACCACAGCGCTATGGCGCCTCCGGCTCCCGGCCCGGCCTCCGGCGGCTCCGGGGAAGTGGACGAGCTGTTCGACGTGAAGAATGCCTTCTACATTGGCACCTACCAGCAGTGCATTAACGAGGCGCAGCGGGTGAAGGTGCGGCCGCTCGGGGGCGAGGGGATGGTGGGCGAAAGACGCTTCCTGGTGGCCGCTAGTCGCGCTCTGATTTTTTAAAAACTCTTCCTTCTTCTTGCGGCGTTTTCCCCCCAACGTATCTCTTCAGAGCGCTGTGAGGAGTTACCCTTGCCTGTGACAAAATTCAAAGCCGTGACAGTTTTTGATATTTCTCACTCTGAGAGCTCGTTCTGCGCCGTGGAAGGCATTTGAGTAAGGGAGGTGTTTATGCCACTATAGTATTAATAATAGTAATTTTCACTTGTGGAGAGCCCACGTGTGCCACCATACCCTCAATACCCGTGAAGTAGGGATTGTTGTTTGTTCTCATTTTAGGATGCTAAAGAGAGAAATGGCTTCCTCGACGTTACCCTGCTCCACTAGCTCGGTTATTTCTCCCCAAACTTGCCCATTCATTTCATTCATTCATTCATTCATTCATTTCCTCATTGAGCTTCTCTATGGGTAAGGCAGTGTATTCGTGCTGGGTTCAAAGCAGTGATAAAATAGGTAAAACTCCGTGGTCTCTTGGAAATCTCAAGTTCCTCAGGGAGACAGTAAACGAGTAAATAAACAAGAAGTCAGGGGGTGGTGTGATGGACAGTGATGGGAATGAGGTTGGCCATTTGAGAGCTAGAAAATAGCCCTGCTAGGCAGGGCCCAGCCAGTGGATAACAAGAGGGGGCGGCAGGTCCTTTAGCAGGAACTTTTAGGGAGTGACATGGACGTTACTGACACTTTGTGAAATTTTGGCGATTCTCTAAGAGTGGTGAAATTGACAGGGTCTTGCCGGCCCTCGTTGTTGTTACCCTTAAAAAGAAAACTGGCAGTTATTTTACCAGCAAAATGGGTTTATTGGGGAAATGGATAATTGCAGTTTAGGACGTGTAACCTCTGGCAAAACCATAGGCAAATCCAGAGAACAAAGAGGACTACTCTTTCACAGGGGCAAGGGGGAATTGAGAGGGGCTGTTATAAACAAAAAAATCCATTGGAGTAAACTGGGAGCTCAAAGTCTAGTGGCTTCTCATTGCCTGAGTTGTGACAGTCTCTCCTTGGCTAGGCAGTTGCCAGGCAAGGAGGAAATCTTTCATCCTCCTGTGGGGGTGGTAAAGTGTATGTTTCCTCCTGTGGGGAATGCATGGTACCTCTCTTCTGTTGGGGTCTGCCATTGACCTGGAGTGTCAGGGCTTGAGAGCTCCCCCTTCTGGCCTCCTGACTCTGTTTTCAACTAGTTTTGTTTTTATTAGTTTTCATATAGCCTGGTGTCCTAGAGAGGTTAAACGAGTAAAGAAGCGAGTAAATATGTAATAACTTGAGTGCTTAAGGGGTGAGACAAAAAGTGCTGAGTTGGAGGGGTGTCTGGCTGGCTCAGTCAGAAGAGCATACGACTTTTTTTTTAAAGATTATATTTATTTATTTGACAGAGAGAGACACAGCGAGAGAGGGAACACAAGCAGGGGGAGTGGGAGAGGGAGAAGCAGGCTTCCCATTGAGCAGGGAGCCCGATACGGGGCTCGATCCCAGGACCCTGGGATCATGACCTGAGCTGAAGGCAGATACTTAATGACTGAGCCAACCAGGCACCCGAGCATATGACTCTTGATCTTGGTTGTGAGTTTGAGTTCGAGCCCCATGTTGGGTGTAGAGATGAGTAAAAAAAAATAAATAAACTTAAAGAAAAAAAAAAAACCCAACACATACACCTCTCTTAAAAAAAAGAAGGTTTTGAGTTGGAAAATGGGGGTGAGGAGGCTGCTGACTCTGGGAGTGATCCAGTAAGCACCAGCCTCTCTGACCATCATTTGAACCTGAGACTGAACCTTGAGATGCATCTAACCCCATAAATTGCTGCCAAGGTCCTGAGGCAGAGATGAGCTCCGGGTAGTCCAAGCATAAAAGGTTGGTGTAGCAGAAGTGGGGTGAGTGCAGGCAGGGGGAGGATGGAGAATGAAGTGGGCAGGGCCCTAGGCAGGGCCTCCGGAGCCACAGTCGGGGTTTGGATTTTATTCTGAAGGCGTGGGAGGCCATTGGAGCACCAAGCAGAGGAGCGGAGGACTTCTTCACCGAGGCAGCCAGAGGCTTGGGAGGACTTTGGACTCTGAAATAGAGAAGGCTTGCTTGGTCATGCTTCTGGCTTTTGACAGTGTACCTGGTTTCCCTGAGCATCATGGGGATAAAGCCTAAAATGGACTTCAGGTAGCTGTCACACTTGAAATGACACTTGTGCAGTTGTATTTGTTTTCTGATGCTGCTGTGACAAATGACCACAAACGGCAGCTTGTAGCCACACAAGTTCATTATCTCTCAGTTTCTGTAGATGGGAAGTCCTACATGGCTCACATCAGGCTAAAATCAAGGTGTTGGCCAAGCTGTGTCTCTTCTGGAGATTCTAGGGAAGAATATGCTTCCGGGTTGCTAGCTCTGAGCCAGGGGCCAGCCTCAGTTCCCAGAGGCTTCTCTCCAATCCTCAGTCTTGTATAGGGTCTCTCCATGTCAGAACCAGCCCCAGGGTGTCGGGTCGAATCCTTCTCACACTTGGGCTCGCTGGGATTTCTCCTGCTGCTGCATTATTTCTGACTATCCTTTGCTATTAAAGTTCTTGCTATTAAGGGCTTCTGAGATTAGGCTGGGCCCTCCCCCATGACTTGGCATACTCTCCCCATTTTTAGGATCCATAACCTTCGTCACATCTTTGAGGTCCCTTTGGTGACAGAATGGAAGCTGTTCCCAGGGACTGGCATGGACATCGCAGGGGGGTGTCCTTTATTCGGCTCACCACCACAGTTGTGTGCCTCCTTCCTGGGGCATGTAGACGGTGAGAAGATCAGGAAAGACCTGTGCTCAGACTCTGGCTCTGTTACGTTCTCTCTGCAGCCAGGGCCAAATCCCTGCATTTCTGTGCACCTGTCTCCCCTCTTGTCCAATAGGGACAATGACACCTGTCTCGCCAGGGTCACTGTGAGATTCAGTGTCACAGTCATGCTCTGCTGTCTGGCTTCTGTTGTGTGTTCTACTTACATCAGCCATACGTTCTTTGCGTCTTCTCCTGTCATAATGTTCAGACTTTCCGTCGCTGCTGGAAGGGAGGACCAGCGTGCTCTGCTATACTTAGAGAGGGACTGGAAACAGTCATGGAAACCGGACTGGTAGTCGCTGTGGGTGGAGGCACACTGCAGCCCAGCCTCTGAGCCAGGGAACTGCTCTCTCTTTGGTGACGTGGGGAACATGCACTGGCCCAAAACCATGCCATTCTCCCTATCCCCACTGAGCCATTCGATGCGATTTAATTCTGGTCCGTGGGCCACCTAAACCTTCTCTTAGGCAGCCTATACTGGGTTGAACGGTGTCCCCTAAAAGATATGTTCACCTGAAACCTGTGAACATGACTTATTTGGCAAAAGGATCATTACAGTTATAATTCCATAAAGGATCTCTGGATGTGATCAGCTGGGATTTCAGATAGGCCCTAAATCCAGTGAGTGGTGCTCTTCTAAGAAAAAGGCAAAGAGAGGTTGGAGGCAGACAGAGAAGTTGGAGGCAGAGTTGGGGGGCGATGGGGCCACAAGCCAAGCCATGCTTGGAGCCCCCAGAAGCCGGAAGAGGCCAGGAAGTATCCTCCTATAGAGCCTTTGATGGGAGCATGGTCCTGCTGACACCTTGATTTTGAGCTGCTAGCCTCCAGGACCATGAGAGAATAATATTCTGTTATTTCCAACCACCTAGTTTATGGTAGTTCATTACAGTGGCCCCAGCAATCTCTGACAGACTTGAGCTGAGGTGGCCCCGCGTGGAACACCCAGGGTGTCATTGCCCTTGATCGGATGTAGTGCTATGTCACCATCGTGACGTTTCCTTGTTTGTCAGACATTCTTAAGTGCCCACAAGATGGTGACGAAGTGTTGGGGACGAAGCAGTGAAGAAAGCCTCAAGGAGCTGAAGGTCCAGTGTGGCCATCCTGACGGTGGCCCCCATCCCATCACTACCCAACCCCCCATGGTACTCACTGTCCTCTGGATTGGCTGCACCTCTGAGCTGTCTGGGGGCAGTCAGGGGCCACTCTGGGGTCGGCTGGCATTGGTGGGTGTGGGCCTCCTGGCTTTGTTCTCAGGTAATTCTGGCGAGCTATTCCCAAGCCGCAAATGGAGAAGCATTTGCTCAGAAACACGCCATTCCTGTTTTCTCAGATCTGGAGATCTGCCTAGCACTCACCACACAGCTTCTGCCCGAGTCCTTACGAGCCTTCTTCCTTTCCTGGCTCTGGTCGGCTCCCCCAGAGCCTCGTGGCCTGGCCAGGGCTCAGGGGCTTCCCCACAGTCCCAGAGTGAGCAGTGTGTGAAGTCTTCTCACCAGGCCTCCCCGGCTGTGCAGCGGTGGGGCTGAGCGGCATGGCCCCAGCTGGACACGGATGTCCCTGTGCCCGGGCAGCTGGCTGAGCTCTCCTAGAAATGTCCTCTGAGTGAGGCAAACCTTTGTCTCTTCTGTTTTCTGTGTTTAGAAAGTGTTTCGGAACAAAAACAGGACAGGAACAGGCTGCGTGGAAATATTTGTTACAAAAAGTAAAGTCCCTTTTGCACATGTCCTGGGTCCCATCGGTTCTTCAGAATCACCCATCCACCTCTGGATGGGAATCCTCCCAGGCCTCTTTTCTCTACCTTTTTTTTTTTTTAACATATTATTTATTTATTAGAGAGAGGGAGGGAGACCATGAGCCGGGGGAGGGGCAGAGGGAGAAGCGGACTCCCCACTGAGCAGGGAGCCCGATGCGGGGTTTGATCCCAGGACCCTGGGATCACTGCCTGAGCCAAAGGCAGACACTTAACTGGCTGAGTCACCCAGGTGCCTCTGTTTTCTCTACTTTTACAAACCCAGGCACTGGGGCATTTTCCCCCAACATCTCGGACCACCCATACCACTGCGCAGCTTCTGTTTTGATCTGCTGCACCCTGGGGGTGCCTGTCAGTATGAGTGGCCACATGTCCAGTGGTTAAAGGCGTGGGCTCCACCCTGGCTCCTTGCTGTGCTGCTGGAGTGGGTGCCCCACTTTCTTCACCTGGACGGATGTGGGTGAGGATTGAGCCCCCTTCCCAGGGTGGTGGTGGTCTTGGACAAGATCAGGGCTGGGACGTAGGCCCAGTGTCCACTGGGCAGGCTGCCTGCTCCTGGCTTCCATGTGTCTGGCACGTGGCTCCAGGCACCCTGACCTGTCTCTCTCTCTCCGCAGCCCTCAAGCCCGGAGAGAGACGTGGAAAGGGATGTCTTCCTGTACAGAGCATACCTTGCACAGGTGAGTGTGGGCTAGTGACCGCCAAAGCCCTGGGACCACAGAGTAAAGGAACAGAGTGCTGGGCGGGGACGGGGGTGGGGACGACAGACAAGGAAGGGCAGAGTCCAGGACGTTGAGCAGCCAGTGTGGCCTCCACAGGTAGGTGGCCGTGTCCCTGAGGTTGTGGACTCACCAGGCCCAAGGCCCAGTGTAGGGATTTCTCCCTTTTCTTTTTTTAGGTAATCAACAGGTTTTGTTTGTTTAGTACGGTTTTAGGTTTGCGGAATAACCAAGTAGATAGTAAAGAGCCTCCCATGTACCCACCCCCAGCCCACAGGCCGCTTTTCTTACTACTCACGTCTTAGATTGATGGGGTGCTTTCATGGGTGGGTGCACCAGGGTTGACACTGCTGTTAAGTCGAGGCCATAGTGGATTCCAGGCTCTAGGAATGTTGCCCTGGGCGTGCAAACAGTCCAGATGGTGCAGAGAGGACCGAGTTGTGCCCTGTCCCAGTCTCCCCTGCCAGCGCCCACCGGCAGCCGGCCTCCCACCTGCCTCCTCCCCCCGGCCTCAGTCTTGGACTGTGATCTGTCCTGGGCACATGGCTCCGCGGCTGCCCCCACCTCACATCAGGCCCTGCGTGGCTCCCTGGTCCTGTTCATGTCTTTCCCCCTGTGGAGTGTTCTGGAGTCTGATGGGACCTCCCCCCCGCCCGCCCCCTGCCCTTGACAGTATGTGTGGCCTTCGGCAGAGGGGCTGCCATAGTGTCCCTCGGAATCTCCTTGTGATGTATTTGTGCGAAGTGTACACACAGAACACCTGTAGGTGGCAGCAGAAACATCAAAACTACCTAGAGAGGGTTGTAGTGAAAATGGGACCTTGACTCCAGTTCCCCTCCCAGCAGTGACCACTACCACCAGTTCTGTGTGTCAGCAGGGAGGGGGTGTGTGTCCTGACGCCCAGACCCCCTGTCCCTGGGCGATGCATTCCCCCCAGAGCTGGCAGGGCCCTCGCCCTGTCACCTCAGCGCTAGGGGCTGGACAGCGGGGGTCTTCAGCTAGAGTGGTGGGCATCGTGGCCTGACAGGTGACAAGTGATGCCATGCTGGCTTCCAGCAGGTGCTGTAGCAGGGCTGGCCCCTGGCAGGCTGGGAGGCGGGGGGGGGGTGGCGTCCCTGGGGGTGGTGGGTGCTGGTGGCAGCCGCTCGTTCCAGGCATTGGGGCTCTGCCAGGGTGCTGCTAGAGCCCTAAGAAGCTCTCATGTGTTCCTGGAGCTGAGGTCTGAGCCCCACAGCGGAGAGTAGGCCAAGCTGACGGCGTGCTTATCTTGACTGCAGAGGAAGTATGGTGTGGTCCTGGACGAGATCAAGCCCTCCTCGGCCCCTGAGCTCCAGGCCGTGCGCATGTTCGCTGAGTACCTGGCCAACGACAGCCGGAGGTGAGGATGGGAGGGTAGGGGTGGGCTCTCTCTCCCTACCTTCTTACCTCCCCGAGCCTCAGTGAAAGCACATTGCTACCCTGCGGGGGCATTTGTATGAGCCATTCATTCTGTTTCTGGCCAGGATACTTGCCCAGGTGCTTATGGGCTCTGCCTCTGCCTCTGCAGGTGGGAGTCGTGAGACCTTATCTCGCCCGTGCCGTGGGGCACCAGCATGACGTGGCGGGCCCCACGGCTCCTCTGTACCCTTTCCCCCACCCCAGGAATGGCTGGTCGTGAGGCCCCCCTGGGATTAGGAACTTTTATGTTCACATCTGCTCCCCACAGGGTGCCTGGGATAGGGCAACAGCCTAGCCCATGACATGGAGACGCTCTGCTCTGTGGGTCTTCCTCTGCTCCCCTGCGCAGCCCTGAGACCCCACCTCCACCCTGGAGCCTCCCTCTTAGCGGCAAGGAGCCTCACAGAACAGTCTTGCCCAGTCTCTGCCTAGTGGAACTTCCTTAGATCAGGACTTGACCGTGACCTCATTGATACCGTGCTCCTCTTATGGGCCACAGAGGCTGTCTTCGGGTCCCAGGTGTGGGTGAGACCACCTGCTGTGGCCCCTGCCACCGTGCTATGGAGGGCAGCATTATGTGCCCTGGCTCCTGATTGGGCTCCTTCTCCCTTAAAGCTTGAGGCTCAGGGCTTTACTTTGTCAGCAGTGACAGCTGAATGGGGCCCCCCCGGTTCTGATCCCCAGAACCCACAAATGCAACATCATTGGAAATGAGGTGTTTGCAAATGTAAATAGGTAATAGGATATACGGTGGACCCTGAATCCAGAGGCTGGTGTCCTCATAAGAGGAGAAGACAGAGAAGGGTACAGAGGGAGGCACGTGTGAAGATGCAGAATCGGGGTGACACATGCCAAGGGGTGCCAAGGGCTGTGGGCGGCCAGCTGAAGCCAGGAGAGAGGCTTGGGATAGATTCATCCTCAGAGGCCGCAGAAGGAACCTTTCCTGCTCACACTTGGATATCAGACTCCTGCTTCCTAGAGCGTCTTCTCTCTGAGAGAGTCTATTCCTGTTTGCCTCTTCCCAGTCTGTGGTGCTTTGTGACGGCAGCCCCAGGACACCAAGACAGGCAGGCTCCTGAGGCTATCCTTTCTCCCTCTCCACACTTCATGAGCCAGGGTGACAAGCCCTATTCTCCTTTCGGAAGAGGAAGGGACTCTGGGACCCTCTAGGAGCAGGGGCTGCTGTGGGGCCTGGGGCAGGGGCCCAGGAGGGCAGAGGGGTTCAGGGTGCATCCGTCCTGGCAGCCCAAACTACTGCCCCTTAGCCAGCCCAGCAAGCAGGCTGTGGAGCAAGTCCCAGCACCTGTAGGTGAACAATGACATGTTTGAGTAACAGAGCGCATGACGCTCGCATCACATCAACAATGGCAGGTGGCATGTCTACTCTCAGTAAGTTCCCAGGCAGGGAACATCATGGGGTGGCCGCGAGGGCTCCATGCCAACTCTCTGTCACACCCTGTATGCGGTCCAGGTGTGCAGGGCAGGAAATAGTCTCAGATGTGAAGTCATTTGTCCATCAGGCCCCTTGGTGGTCATGAGGACAGTGACAGGAGTGTCCCCATCCTCCAGGGCCTTAGATGTAGATCCTGACCAGCAGCCCCCCAGCAGCCCACGTGACCTGCATGTGTTTGTGGAGATCCCGTGGACTCTGAACAGCAGCTTTTGTCTGGTGGTGACTCGGAGCCTGGCCCTTCCCTTCTCCTGTCAACTGTTCAGCAGCCTTTTGGAACAAGGGGTTTTGGCTCTGTTTTCTAGTTAAGCAGATCATGGTTCAGATGTTCTATGGCCTTTGGGGGAACTGGCTGATTCTTGGCGGAGCGCTGACTCCAGCCTGGCCCCCAGCCCAGCATGTGGCCTACCTGCCAGGAGCAGCCAGCCTCCTTGGGGAGGCAGCGATGTCACTGGGGTGAGATTCATCTGTGTGGCTTCCTGTCTCCAGAGAGGCGTCCCCGGCGAGTTGGCCCGGCCCTCCACGTCCGGGGCGGTGTGGACACCACAGCCCCCTGGATCTGTAGGCCTAGGCAGTCATCTGCACTGCTCTGTGGACATGGCCCCTCCTGCACCACATCTCCTCACGAGGCCTCCGTTTCTTTGCCTGATGGTGGGAAGTGCCAGGTGGGAAGGCGGTGAAGCTGGCACCCAGTGGGGCTCGACGGAGACAGCTGGGCCCATTCTGCCTGCAGCTGCTGTGTTCCCCTGGGCGCCTGACCCACCCTCTCTGGACCTGTCTGCTCCCATGGGGGCAAGGCTGCTTCCCACCCCTGGCTGCAGGCCCTCAGCAGCCTTGTCTTGCAGGGACTCAATTGTGGCTGAGCTGGACCGGGAGATGAGCAGGAGCGTGGATGTGACCAACACCACCTTCCTGCTGATGGCTGCCTCCATCTACTTTCACGACCAGAACCCAGATGCAGCCCTGCGTGCCCTGCACCAGGGGGACAGCCTGGAGTGGTGAGTGTCCTCCCTGTTCCAGGGGGAAGGCCTGGTGGCCTGAGCGGCCCCTCTGGTCTCCAGGCTGCTCAGTGCCTCATTGGCCGTTGTCATGGGAACAGTGGGGGGCTGCTGGCAGAGACCGGTGGGGCCCAGGCTTCCCATTCAGGCTGCAGCTCCCGTCCTCGGTCCTTTCTGCACGGCTGGGCTGCCGTTCCCAAGGACACGGCTCCCAGGGCTGGAAACCCTCCGTTCCCGGTGGCAGAGGAGAAAGCACCTTTGTTTCTGCCTGTGGTTTCTGTACCCCCACCCCCACCATGGAGCCTTGTGTTCCTGGGCCCGGGCCTTTCCATGTCCTCCCCGCGTTCCCCCAGGCCCTCCCCCGAGGCTGGCCCCCATTCACGGCACTCCAGGGCTTGCGGCGCGCCATAGGCTCTACCCCTCACCCCAGAAGGTGACTCTGGCCAGCGCTGCATCTACGGCGCCATGTCCCGGAGAGTGCGACACCCCTCCCCTGTGAATTCTCTGGGGCCTGCTGTCCCTTGGTTGGTTGGTTACAGGTTCATTTTTGTTTCTTGTTTCTATCCCTGTTCTATCCAGAAAGGGATTTGTGGTGGTTTAGAAATCGGTCTGGCACACAGCTCACAAAGCAGCAGACTCTGTAACTATTTCTCAGACGCCTACAGAGGTTGATCTGGGCGGGAAAATGTGGGAACAAGTGACTACATACATCATCGGTGGTCATAGCTGTCAGGCAGAGAGGGAAGCCACGGGTGCGGGAACCAGAGGGGGTGAGCACCTGCCCCATGCAGCACCTCTGTGACTGGACCCACAGCCTTCCCTGGGCCTGACCCTGGGCGTGGCTGCTCAGCTTGCTCCCTGGGCTCCTGCCACTGGGCGGTGGCCAGTGTCCCCCTCACACCAGGAGTGGGGCGCAGAAAGGATGCCCAGCCTCAGGGTAGTCAGAGTGGGACGATTTGGGACCTCATGAAAGCTCCAGCCCCACGTGTGCTTGGTGAAATGGGGAAGCCAGGGCCCTGGGAAGCGGTGGGAAGCTTGGCCCATTGCACAGTGCCTGGGTCTAAGTCCAGTGTGGCTCAGCATCGCCCTAGGCAAGGCAGGGCTGGTGGCCTAAGCACTCCTAGGAATGTTCTGGAGGTGGCGCCCACACGGGGGAGTCCTGATAGGCAGCAGAGTGGCGAGGGTGCCGGCTGACTGCCTCTCTATCCTGCAGCATGGCCATGACCGTGCAGATCCTGCTGAAGCTGGACCGCCTAGACCTTGCCCGGTACGTCTCTCCCATGCGACCCTCCCCGCAGGGTGTTGCCTGGGACGAGGGATGGTGCCGTCCTTGCCTCAGTTTCCTTCTGTGATGTGGAGGGTGGGACCTGCAGAGTTGGGGTGGGCTTCCCAAGTGTGTAGTGGGGGCGGCCGGGTCAGGGCCGCGATCCGGCACCAGTGTGTGCCCTTTGAGCAGGAGTGCGGGGGGCTCCCTCCTACCCTCCTGTTCCATCCCCAGGAAGGAGCTGAAGAAAATGCAGGACCAGGACGAGGACGCTACCCTCACCCAGCTGGCCACCGCATGGGTCAATCTGGCTGTGGTGAGCCCCTGGGCCGTGCTGGGGGAACGAGGGAGCATCGGAGAGCTGGGAGGTGGGGGGTGCCCCCTGCATCCCGTGCTGGCCGCTTCTGTGGGGAGGGTGCTGGTACAGGCTGCTGTGGACACATTGGACCTGCTCCTTCCTTTGGGGCCAGGACCCGTCCCCCAGGGGAGCCCCCAGCTCAGTGCGCCCCGGCACATTTTGCACTTGCGCAGCCCCAGCCCCATTCCTGGCTCCTCACAGCTGAGCAGCGTGACCAGAGCCAGAGTGAATGAGCTTGGGGTGCTCTGGAACCAGACTTGATGGCGCGAGTGGGCCTGCCTGGCAGTGCAGCCTCCCAGGGCTCACCCTGGGCTTGGCTCCTGCTCAGCTTGCTCCCTGGGCTCCTGGCACTGGGCAGTGGACAGTGTCCCCCCATACACACACCTTCCCCTGTGCCCAGCCCCTATCTCCCCCCATGCCTGGGCACCCGCTCCCCCTTTCTTGGCAATGGCCCTTTTTCTGGGTTTTGGCACTGGGCTTCCTCTCTAAGCTATGTTTTTTGTTTTTTGTTTTGTATGGGCTGTTTAAAATGTGTTCCCCATCCGCGTGCGCCTGCACTGGCCTTGGGGGACTGAGGCCTCACCCAAGCTGGCTTCCAGTATCTAGTTTAGCGGGGTGAACCCTGCCCACTCTTCACCAGCTCTGCGTTTTTTCACAAGCACGTCTTGGTCTCAGGCTCCCCTCTAAGAGTGATGCTGCGTCTTTAGCAGGCAGACAGAACCTTTCATTCAGAACCCGGACTGCCAGTGACAGGGCTCCAGGGACTGCCTGCCGCGCTCTGGCCACGCCGGCATCACCTCAGCAAATTGCTGGCATGCTGGCATCACCCTGCTCTGTGAGGGAGCGGGTGGTGGTAGGGCTGGGAAGCAGGGTGACAAACCGGTGATGTTGGAACTGTCCCTGCAGGGTGGCGAGAAGCTGCAGGATGCCTACTACATCTTTCAGGAAATGGCTGACAAGTGCTCATCCACCCTGCTGCTGCTCAACGGGCAGGCGGCCTGCCACATGGCCCAGGGCCGATGGGAGGCCGCTGAAGGCGTGCTCCAGGAGGCGCTGGACAAGGTACGGCAGGCCCAGCCTGCACCGAGGCTCCCGGTGGGGGCGGCAGGGGATGCGGGGCTTGCTGCAGAGGCAGCGCCATGGGCCTGGCATGTGACCATGTGGGAGTTTATTTTAACACCAAATCAGCTAAGAATCGGATTGCAAATAGAAATGTTGATCGTGGCTTCTCTTAGAAATGGGAAGATCCCATCGGCCTGGGCTTTAGCTGGCCTGAGCTGAGCAAGAGGTCTCCCTGTCACCTTGGCTGCCGGGCCTGGGGGCCTCTTGATGTGACTCCTCACCTGAACCAGTACTTGGAAGAGATGCCTGCCGTTCATTACCAAGGGGAGGGCGGGATGCAGATGGGAGACGTTGCCTGCCCGGGTCTAGAAGAGGGACTGAGAGTGGGGCCCTGGCAGGGCAGCCCTCGCTCTCTTCCCCCGACCAACGCGTGAGGTCTTGTGTGTTACTTTTATAATCAGAGGAAACGTGAAAGTTTTTTCCGTTTTTGGAAAACATTTCGTGATGTAACAAGAAACAGACACCAGTAGGAGGCTTTCTCCCTTTTACCTGTGCGAGGGGTCGAGTTACCATCAGGAAGTTTTTTGCAGACCAGGGATGGGCCAGGGGCCATCAGTCAGGTGCTCCTTGGGCTGCACGCGTGGAGGTGCCTTGCCCCGCCAGGGTGCCCTGTGTCCATGCCGGCCACCGTGCCTTCCTCACAGGCTCTGACCTTAGCTGGACTGTTGGGTGCAGTCAGGCCTCGTCAGGAATGCCTGGCCTGGTGGGGCATCTCTGCCCCAAAACGAGAGGGCAGCGGGGTCCCCAGTTAAATGACACCCATCTGTCCTCATTCTCCGCGACCCCGCCTGGGCTGGCTTACTGCCCCGTGGCCCTGACCCCTCGATGGCCTGAGGCGTGCCATGGCCTGTCGTCCCGGTCCTGTGGGCCACCCCGTGCTTTCCCACTGTCCTTCCCATTCCTTTGGTGTTCCCCTCGTTTTGCTTCTGTGAACACGTGCCATTGTCCCCCATGACAACCGCTGAGGAAACTAAGGTGGGAAGGCGTTGAGTCTCCCCAAAGAAGAGCAGCCATGGAGTGGAGCCGGTCTGTGCAGAGGCTGGGGTCCGTGCGGCCCCTCGAACCTACAACGCCTCGGGTCCAGGTTGCCGTGTCTCTGCTCCAAGTGCCCAGTCAGGGCTCCCTGCAGTGGTCTGACCGTCCTGGCCAAGGTGGTCCAGGGCCCGTTCCCGGGATTCCCTGTGCCTCAGAGCCCCGTGTGGGTGGGTGGGGTGAGGTCCCTCGCTTGGATGTTCTGATAATTTCCCGGCAGCTTCTTGCCAAGGGCCCTGGTGAGCAGGAGGGGCGGACGCAGTGTGCCCCGTGGTCTCAGACCTCATTTTTGCAGCGAGAGGGACAGCTTGCCTGTGATGGTGTTCAGGCTGCCTTGGGCTGGGCTCTGTTCCTTTGCGACTGGTGTGATAAATAACCCCTCCCAAACTGCAACCGGCAAGGGGGCTCTGTCTCATCCTGGCCCGCAGATGAGACAACAGGCTCAGAGGGGAAGAAGCCGCTGCTGGGGAGAGGCAGGGAGGCCAGGAAGGCGGGGTGGGGCTGGGGCCCCCCCTTGCCACCGCACTGCCTCCCAGGCAGAAAGGAGAGCCCTGAGGTCACTGCCTTGCAGAGTGGCCAGTGGGTGGGCTTTGGGTCTCCTAGCCCCACCCCCTGCCCCACCTCTGAGGGTGTGACTTTGTGTGGGTCATGTCTTCACCCTGGGTCAGTGGGAGCACCTGAGATGGGGGTGGGCAGGCCAAGTCGGGGGCCTGGGGGAGCTGACCCTGCTCGCTTATGCCCCTGTGTTTCCAGGACAGTGGCCACCCGGAGACACTGATCAACCTTATTGTCCTGTCACAGCACCTGGGCAAGCCCCCTGAGGTAGGACCCCCCCCCCCGGCACAGGGAGGTTTTCTGCTCTCCACGGCGCCAGCCTGAGGTGGGCAGAGGTCTGTGGTGTGGCCCCAGCTCTGAAGTTCAGGGTCTTGGGCACAAAGCCACTCCTTTGGACGGGGTGCAGTTGCCATCAGTGCTAGGGGCCCTGGGAAGGTGGTGTTGTGGGTGCCGAGGCTGTAGGCCAGCTGCTCCCGTGGGCCCCGTGAACTAGTGGCGTGTGTCTCAGAGCGTGCCCGGGCCAGGGCCAGCTGAGCCAGAACCCCCACCTGTGCTGCCTCTGGGTGGATGGTGGGCGAAAGAACAGAAGAAGAGGGGCCCGGGGAGCAATCCCTGTGAGCCCACGTTGTCTGAGGGCGGGGAGGGAGGGAGAACTCTGGGGCACCACTGGTTAGGTGGCTGACTGGCCCAGTTGGCTGGGGACCCACCCCCAGGCTTCCTGGCAGTCTGTCACCCATGCCTTATAGAAGGGCCCTGGGCAGCCTCGGGGCTAGTGTAGTACAGACAGGACTACTCTCCCAGTCACCCCACAAACAGCACTGAACCCCTAGTCTCAGGGAGACAGCTGCCCCCGCTCCATGTAGTGGGGGTGGGCCTGGGGAGGTGGGGCGAGTGGCAGCAAGGGCTCTGTCTGGGGTTCAGGTTCTAATACCAAGACCTCTGGGGTTTCTCCATACAGTGTGCCCAGAACAAACCCGCTTCCCCTCCCAGCCCTGTTCCCTCTGACCTGCCCTCTGCTCCTCCTGGCCCTCCGCCCTCTCCTAGGGCCTGGGTCCCTCCCACCCCACTCGCCTGAACCCTGTGGTGCATCCTTCCACTGTGTGCTGAATGTAGGCTCTGTGTCAGCTGCCCCCCTCTTCCCGCCCCAGCCCTGAGGGTCCTGTCATCAGCCAGATTCCAGGGTAGGCTGATGGAGATGATGGAAGATGGGGGCTCTTGCTTGGGGTCAGCTGGGCAGCCCCCACCCCACCCCAGCCCTCCCTTCACCCTGTATGTGAGAGGTGCCTGGGGGCCCCTGTTCAGCCCATCTGGCCTCCTCTCCCCTGCAGGTGACAAACCGCTACCTGTCCCAGCTGAAGGACGCTCACCGGTCCCACCCTTTCATCAAGGAGTACCAGGCCAAGGTGAGCCCGAACTGTTGGGCTGTCCCAGGTCCCCAGACCCCCAGGCGGGGCTGGGGAAGGCCAGTGACGGGGGTCCCGACTCATATTCTCTTTGTTTCTCTCCCCCCCCCCCCCCCCCCCCGCGCCATCCACACTCTGTGTTTAAGGAGAATGACTTTGACCGGCTGGTGCTACAGTACGCTCCCAGCGCGTGAGTGCGTGAGGCCGGCTCCAGCCGTGGTTCCCGAGCCACAGGACAGCGACCTGTGCCGCCGTCAAGGCGCCCCTTCTCCTGCTCTCCTGCTTGCTCTGGCCAGAAGTGGAGGCTGGAAGCCCAGCCCAGCCCCGCTCTTGTCAATAAACATCTCCACCGTGGGAAGCCCCACCTGATCCATGTCTGCTCTGGCCGCTTGGGGAGGGACATGTGGGAACCAAGGCTCAGAAGGGAGGGTCCTGGGCACCGTCCTCCAGGGCCTTCACTGGGAGGGGAGCCCTGGAGACCAGGGCCTGTGAGCAGCAGCTGCACCGACTGCCTGCCCCTCAGACAGCCACCCCATGCTGCTGAGCTCTGGGTGGCACAGCCATGTCTCCCAAGCTCCCTTGGCATCCAGGGAGACTGAGGTATAGAGTGGTGATCGCCATCACCTGGGGCATCAGGACTCCGAGCCAGTATCCCAGGGTGGTCTGTAGGTGGCAAGGGAGGTAGGAAGCACTCAGGCCTCAGTTCAGTCACATGGGGAGGGCAAGGAGCAAATGCATGCCCACCCTGCCCCGCCCGACCCGTCCCTGCTCCTCGCTGCTGCCCTGTGGGCAGTCCTTGGCCAAGACTGAGACCTGCCGTGGGGGCCGTGGGCGCAGGAGGGCCACAGTGGCTGAGGCGCTGAGCTCTCTACCTGGAGAAGCCCATGGTGAGCACTCTTCCATAAGAGAAAGCCAGGGCACCAGCTGGCCCCTGTTGTCCAGAGAGGGTGGTAGGCGGGCAGGGGAGAGTTGTTGGCTGGGCTTCTCAGATGAGGTCACCACCCGAACAACTAGAAGGATCTGCCAGTCCAGGTTCTGGGGGGACCAGCATTCATTCAAGGCAGCATGAACAGCCCCTGCAAAGCCCCTGTGGCTGCACTGGGCTCTGGGCTGGACAGGGTTTTGTGCCCTTTGTCCCGAGGTCAGTGTCTGGGCCTCTCCCAGGAAGGAGGGAAGACCTGTGTTGCCGGAGTCTGGCCTCATCTGCCTCAGAGGTGGCTGCCTGACCAAGCTGGTGCTTGGTCGCCAGGACAGGGCGTAGAGCTCAGAATTCCCAGGAGCAGGGCCCGCCCCTATCCCCTCCCTGCCTGGTGAGGAGCTCAGCAGGGGAGATAGGTGACAGAGGCATCCCGCAGGGCTGGGGATGGGGGTGCCTGGGGATGAGCTCCCCCCGGGGGAGAGGAGGCCTGCCGTCAGGTGGAACAGGGAAGGGGCGCCAGCCTTGGGACCTTAGCAGCCGCTTGTCAGGTCCCAGGGGCCGGCACCAGGAGCCACCTTCCCTTTCTGCCCTGCATCCACCCACTCACGAGCCCAGCCAACAACTCTCCCCTGCCTGCCTACCACCCTCTCTGGACAACAGGGGCCAGCTGGTGCCCTGGCTTTCTCTTATGGAAGAGTGCTCACCATGGGCTTCTCCAGGTAGAGAGCTCAGCGCCTCAGCCACTGTGGCCCTCCTGCACCCACGGCCCCCACAGCAGCAGGTCTCAGTCTTGGCCGAGGACTGCCCACAGGGCAGCAGCGAGGAGCAGGGACGGGTCAGGCGGGGCAGGGTGGGCGTGCATTTGCTCCTTGCACACACCCCTCCCCATGTGACTGAACTGAGGCCTGAGTGCTTCCTACCTTCCTACCTTCCTCCCAGCTGGCCCCACCAAGATGAAACTCAAGGCAGCTGGGGCTGGGCTGGTGGGCTGGGGCGCCTCTCCCATTACTGATGCTGCCATGGTGACCAGAGAGCGACAGATAGCGCCGGGTGGGAGGGCGGAGGTGGGGGAGTTGGAAGGTCTAGGGCTGAACCACAGGCCCAGCCAGACCTCTGGGGGCATGGCTAGCTAGCTGAGGATCGCCGAGGCCCCCTCTGCCTGCTAGGCAAGCTGCAGCATTAGTCAGGTCTCTGACCCCGGGCTGAGCCTTACTACTTGACCAGGCCAGGCAGGCCTCATACCCCCAACATGCTGGGCCTGTCACTTCCTGGTCTGATGGGCCGGATGGACCCTGGCCCACAGAGAGTGCACGTTCAAGAATAATGAGTAGGAGATAACAGTGAACATATGGTGACAACTGCCAAGAAGACTGATGGGAAAGTCAGGGGTGCACTGAGCAGGTGACACTTATAGGTAAAGTCTGAAGGAAGTGAGGGAAGGTCCCTGCTAGCACCTGGGGGAACAGGATTCTAGGCAGAGGGAACAGCCAGTGCCAAGGCCCTGAGGCAGGACTGTGCCAGGGGTGCTAGAGGAACAGTGAGGTGGCCAGTGTGGTGTATGGGGAGCAAGGTGGAGAGGAGAGCACGATGGTAGGATGTGAGTCACAGTGAGGAGGTGGCCTTTTACTCTGCATGATGGGAGCCATGGGGGCTGTGAACAGAGGAAGGACAGCAAGCAGACTCCTTCTGGCCTCTGTCCAGGGTAAGGAGGAAGCCAGGATACCAGGCAAGAGGCATTAGGGCCTCTTGTGGCCCTAATGTGGCCCAGGGCCACAAGAGGCCATACAGGTGCAGAGAAGTGGCTGAAGTGAACATTTCAGAGGTAGGGCCAACTGAGTGTGTTGCCAGACTGGATGAAGGTTGAGGGGAAGGAGGAGAGATGTTGCCTCCTCAGTCCTGCCTGTTTTCCCCCATGCACCTGAAGGTCAGGTCAGGCCTCCTGCGGGGCCCACACTGATTTTCACTCTGCATCTTAAAGGCTTTGGGATGACGTCCTTGGTGGGAGGGAAGGAGGAACACAGGAATGTGGGCGTCCTGGGGGGCTGTCAGTGTCAGGGAAGGTGATATTCGCAACAGGTGACTGGTGTCCTTGGTCATGGCCATTGGGGGCTTCAGACACAGGGCCTGGTCACTTACAGTAGAGTATCACCAGGGGTGGTCCCAATGGAGCCAGCAGTCTTGATCCAGTCTCTCAGTCCCAGCAGGTGTGTGTCCACTCTCTCTGCCTCTCCCGCAGGCAGGCCCGTGTTAACCTGCTGCGGGGGAGGGAGGCCTGCCAGGTCTTTAGGGTCAGGCATTGCAGCAGGTGGCCCTGACGGCAGGGAAAGGGAAAGAGTTACCTCTGAAGGGCACTGCCTGTTGGTGCTCACCGTGCCCCACATCGCAGACACCGAGTGGTGGGGTAGGGGAGCCCAGAGTGGGCAGGGGCACTACGGAGCGGGGACGGGGGTGCGGACACGGGGTCCAGGCCAGGCAGGCGCCTGGCAGACACCCTCCCCCCGTTGTTCCGCGCCTGTTTCCTCCACTGGAAAATTGAGCAGGAGCGCAAGCCCGGCTCCAGGACGCGTCGCGACAACGCCGGGTCTTATTTGCCCGTGGTCGCCGCTGCTGTCTCCGGGAGACCGAGCACCCGCGCGCCCTCAGGGTCTCGGACGTCGCGACCAGGCCCCAAGTCCCCGCCGCCCGCGCCCCCGCCGGGGCGGAGCTTACGCCGGCCCCGCCCCCCGGTCCCCAGCTCCGGCCGGCCCGCCCCCGGCCCAGCTGCGGCGCGTGACGCGGGGCGCGCGGCTCCGGCGGCCACCGCGGGCGGGCGCAAAGCGGCGGCGGCGGCCGGCGAGCGGGCGGCATGGCGGCGGCGGGGACAGCGGCGGGGCCGGAGGGGCCCGAGCCCATGCCGAGCTACGCGCAGCTGGTGCAGCGCAGCTGGGGCAGCGCGCTGGCGGCGGCGCGGGGCTGCGCGGACTGCGGCTGGGGGCTGGCGCGCCGCGGCCTGGCCGAGCACGCGCACCTGGCGCCGCCCGAGCTGCTGCTGCTGGCGCTCGGCGCTCTCGGCTGGACGGCGCTGCGCTCCGCGGCCACCGCGCGCCTCTTTCGGGTCAGTGCCGCCGGGGGCCGGGACGTGGGGCCGCGGGCTGGGGGGGGAGGCGGGGGTGCGGGCTGTTATGGGGGGCGCGGGACCCCGGGCCCTCGCGTACCCCTTTTTGCCTCTACGGGCCGGGTGAGGAACGTGGGGGGCCTCGGGCTGGAGGAGCTCGTCCCTTTCGGGCTGAGAGGGGTGGGGGTGGGGCGGATGCGGGGGTGTGGCCGAGCCGGAGCAAGCCCGGGATGTGGGGACCCCCACACGAACGCGGGGTGTTCGAGATGCGGGGGGAACCGAGGCCGACTTACGCGGGTCGGTGCGGGACGAGGGACGGTGCGGGCAGGGCCGAATCGGGGACGGAGGAGAGGAGGACGCGGGTGGGGTGGGCTCGGGACACAGAAGCCGCCTGCGCCTTGAGCCTCGGGGCCGTGCGGGGCGCTCCCGGAACCGGAGCGGGGCCCGAGGTCCACGCGGCGGCGGAGCGGACTTGTCCGCTGCTCACGGGAAGGAGGCAGGAGCTACCCGGTCGCTACCTCACGCATGTCTGGAGTCAGCGCCACCCTCCGACCCGGGGAAGCAAAGGCCTGGACTCCCCCAGCCACGCCGGTGGTCGCAGTTTTGAGAGGTGGCAAGGCCTGGGTCTTCAGAGCTGAACTGGGCTGCCTCCAAGGTGCTGCGTCCGAATTACCCGGTTTCTAGCGAGTCTGGGGAGGCTACCGCCCCAGGTGGAGAGTGACCCTGTGGGTGACATTGGCGCCAGGCCTCCCTCCCATCCTTAGGGAGGGGTCGCTGCTATGGGAGCTGGTGAGAAGGCATTTGGGCCCCTAGCTTGGCTGCGACTCCCTCATGGACTGACTGGGGTCACCCCGCCCCAATCTGGCTGGAGGTGGCAGGGGCTGCAGGGACAGAGAGCCCGTCGCCAACAAAGGGGCCTTTCTCTGCTGGCTGGGAAGAGGCTGGCCCTTGTTAAGTCAAGGATAGGGCGTTGTTTGGAGACTACTGTCCCCACCACCATCCCCTATCACCCACATGGGGAAGAGCCCCCCCCCCCCCCCCGCCACCACCCTTCTCCAGGCAGGGGGGAGGCAGGCATCAAGGCCCCTCCACGGGTCAGCCTTGGTCCCCATCTGGCTTTGTTGGTCCCCCTGCTTTCCCAGTTTCCAGCTGGGAAGTGGGAGGTCCAGGAGGTTGAGGGTCAGAGCCCAGGAGGGGCATGTGGTCGCTCTGGGACAACCAGAGTGTAGCGGGTGCCCTCCCTGAGGAGGCGGCTTGGCAATGAGGGAGCCTGATGGGGGACAGAAAGAGCATGTGCACCCACCCTTTTGGAATCCCGGGAGCTCTGGCCAGTGCGGCCCGTCCGGGTGGGGCAAGAGCAATTCGAGGCTCGCCCTTCCCAAGAAACGGGTGCAGGGGCTGCCCTTTCCTCCAAAGCTCATCTTCTTGGCAGCCGCCTGGTTGCCAGGGGTGACTGGAACTGGCTCTGGCTGTCTCCATGGCAACCGCTGGTGCTCCGGCCCCCACAAGCCTCTCCTCGCGGAAAGGGGGCGGGCTTGACCCAGCAGCTCTGGAGCCCCGCCCCCAGGGAGCTGGAGGCCGGGGCACCTGGACTCCTGGGGAGCTGCGCCCCTCAAGTTCCTCCATACTTCACAGTTACGTGACCTCTCTTTCTTCCAGTCCTCCCTGGTGTGTCCTTAGGTGACTCAGTTCATGTCCCCTATCTCACTGTACATCCTTTCCCTGCCCTGCCCCCTCTTTCTCTGCCCCATTCTCTCCTTTGTCCCCCTACATTGTCATGCTCCCCCATGTACCCACCCCATCTTCCCCAACCTCTTTTTCTCTCTAGCCTACCCCCAAATTCTCCGAGGTACACCTTCCCCTCAGGTTTCTCCCCGGTGTGGGGATCACTTGGGGCTCCAGCCTCCCCATGTTTTCCCAGATGCCCACATACTCACCTCCATGCTCTCTTCACAGCTTTGCCCCTACAGGCCCCTCCATATCTTCTCTTTAATCTCCCCTCCTCCCTGGTATAGCCGCAGCTCCCTCTGGGAACCCCAAGTCCCCCACCTCCCCTGGGCTGGCCCCATTGGTCTCTCTTGCACTGTACTCACATGTCCCCTTCCTCTCTGCCATGGCCTTCCCTTACGTTTCTTTCAGGTCTCCCCCCACTCCCCTCCCCACACTGCGCCGGACAGCTGGGCACTAAGTTTAGCCCTTGGCTGGCACACGTGGGCTCTGGTTACGCTCCAGGCGGCAGTGGGTACCAGGGCCTGGCCCTCCCCAACACTGCCCAGCCTGGAGAGCACCTGAGCCTGGCTTTCCCCACCCTGGAGGAGTGGTCCCTGGCCCTTGGCACCCAGCACTGATGGCCACCGCCTTCTCACCCATATAGCCCCTGGCCAAGCGGTGTCGCCTCCAGCCTAGAGATGCTGCCAAGATGCCCGAGAGCGCCTGGAAGTTTCTCTTCTATCTGGGCGCCTGGAGCTACAGCGCCTACCTGCTCTTCGGCACCGACTACCCCTTCTTTCACGACCCACCCTCTGTCTTCTACGGTAGGGGCCCTGCTGGACAGAGCAGGGTGGGGAAGGGTTCTGCTTGACATGGGGGAGTTGGACACTCATCACACATTTCATGCTGGATGTCAGCCCCAAGATAGGGCCGCCCCAAGGTAGCCCCAAGACAAGGGTGCCTAGAGGGCTCTGGGGACAGGAAAGGGTTCTGTTTAGGACTTGGTGCTATTAGGGCTCAGGGAGGTGTCCTGAATGAGATGACCCCTTGTGTGGACCCAGGTGGGCATTCCTGGTGTCTGGAACAGCATGTGCAAAGGCCCTGGGGCCTGCCTGAGCTTGGTGCGTGAGGACGAGAGGAGGGTAGGAGGAGTTTGAATTTCATTCTAAATGGGATGGGTTTGTGGATCATAAAAAGCTGCTTCTTCTGGCTGCTATGTGGAGGCAGGAGAGTCTCATATAAGGAAGAAAGGGCCCAGTGGGGAGGTGAGGGACTAATGTGGCTTGGACCAGCTTGGCGAAGAGATAAGGATGGTGAGAAATGGCTGCATCCATTGATTGGATTAGATGTGGGGGTCATCAAGGCCTGAGCTTGGTGGGGTAGGCAGGAAGGTGACTGTAGTGTCGTTTATCGCCTGCAGGCAGGCTGTTCTAGAAAACCCAATCTGTGATGGGGGTGTCGGGATTTCTCTATTCCTGTGCTGACCACTCAGGCTGTGTACCAGGGACACACATGGACGTGTTCCCTGCCACAGGATGTAAACAGTCTCTGAAGCCTCCTGGTGGCACCAAGCCCCACACTCCCATCCAAGGGCCGGGCACAGAGCTTTTGTGTTTCAGTTTCCCGGTGACGAGCTTTGCTGGGCACCTGTCTGTCTTGGTGGGACTGCGTCGCCCACATGGCCACTCTCCCCATGTGCATTGCCCTTGTTATAAACCGCTGGAGGGCAGGTTTTAGCTGTCATTCAATTTCCCTTTGTGTGACTGAACCACCGTAGATCCCTGTCAGTTTCAGGCATGGAGTTGCCTCTGGCTTTTTCTTTTAAATTATGCTGTGATAACATGCTTGCAGGTGAGCTGCTGCTTTGCATGTGCACTTATTGGACACCTACTGTGTACTAGCCACTGTGCTGACAGGGCTGTGAGTGTTCCAGAGAAAGTGCCCCCACCTTGATGTCTTGTGGTGACAGTTAAGTACAAAATCTGTTAACAGCTGATGAGAAAACAGGGGGGCGGGGAATGTTCTACAGAGATGGGGATGGCCCCACCAAAAGTGACCTTTGCATGGGGACCTGGAGGTGCCTGGAGCAGATAGGAATGCAAGGGCTACCATGGGACAGGCACACTCCTGGCAGGATGCTCAGAGGCAGAGAGCAGCCCCCCAGGACAGGGGGTAGCTACCGGGGGGGCTGTGAGCAGCGGGGGGTACTGACAGGCCCAACTGAGAAGGGGGCTGAGGGCAGGAGCCAGGACACGAGGAGGCTCTGCTCAGGATGGGGCCCAGAATGGGAGAGAAATGGCCGGCTTGAGAAAAGTTTTGAAGGCAGAACTGACAGGATCCCCTGCTGGGCCGGAGGCAGGGGTGAGCAGGGAGGATGGATGGGGATGACACCAGGGACTGGGATTCGGGGTAGGGAGCAGGTTTCAGGGAGAGCAGGAGCTGGGTTTGGGACGCCGCGGCGCTGATCCCAGAGGCCGGGGCGGGGGATGCGGTGGGGGTGACACGAAGCATCCAGAGCAGCAGGTTGGATGTGAATGCGGAGAGCAGGCTGGGGCTCCAGGGCCCCCCGAGTGCAGGGAGGTGCAGGCGGAGTCTGGATGGGGGGGTCCCCTGTGTGTCGCACTCTCCCTACCCCGCCCCAGATCCAGGGCTCGAGGGTGGAGGGGGATGCTCGCCCAATGGTAAAAGTCTTGCCAGTGCGATTGGTGGAAAGTTCGGTGTCCTGTTTCCACAGCGGGCTGGCTCTGTGCACTGAGGCGCCCCTACATCCCTTCCTTCTCAAGGGGGACAGAAGCGCCCGGCAGGTGTGTGTGTTGGGGGGGGCTCCACTGGCTGCAGCATTCCCACAGAGCTCGGAGGGAGGGTCCTGCCAGAAGTGTGCATTTTGCTGTCAGACTTTGAGGAGCCCCTGGACCTGATAAAGTGGTGGGAGGAGATCCATTGTGGGAGGGGGTGCATTTTTTTTTTTTAATTAGGTAAAATATACATGACGTAAAGTCAACCATAATTTGCCAGTCGCCGGTACTGTCCGCTTGCATGAGGTCCCTGGAGTAGCCAGATAAGTGGAGATGGAAGCCAGGACTCGGGGAGGGCACGGGGAGCCGGGGTTTAATGGGCACAGAGGTTCAGGTGTGCACCACGAGGAACGTTCTGGAGATGGCCGCGCCGTGGTGCGAACACAGTGGTGCCACGGAAAGGAAAAATGGCTGAGGTGTCAGTGTTCACGTGGTACGTGTCTTACCACAGTTTTTAAATATTCACCATGTTCAGGTGGGCATTTCAGTGGCACACGTAGCACATTCACCGTGTTGTGCCTCCATCCCCCCTGAAGGAGACCCCGTCCCTGCGGGCAGGTACTCCCCAGGCCCCCCCCCGCCCCCCCCTGCAACCACGGATCTGCTTTCTGTCTCTACGGATTTGCCTGTTCTGGACCTTTCCTAGACGTAGAAGGGGATTACGCTCTGTGTGACCTTTTGTGTCTGGCTTCTTTCACTCAGCACCGTGTTTTTGAGGTTCATCGACACCACAGTGGAGCTGGTGCCTCGCAGCTTTGTACGGCCGGGTGGTAGTCCGCTGTGCGCAGGGCCGTTTTGCTCACCCACTCACACGTTGGTGGGCACTTGGGTTCTTCCACCATTTGGTGGCGGCCCACGGTGCTACTGTGCACTTGCGTGTGCAAGGAGCCCTGGCTTGAGCTCCCTTGAGCACCTTACTAGGAGGGGACTTGCTGGAGCACATGGGGCTCGTGTGTTCACAGCCACTGCAGCCACCATGGGGAGGGTGGACCGTCGGGGACAGGCTCTGGAAGGCCAGGAGGAGCCGGGGCCAAGCTGAGCGGGAGACGGTGCCCGGAGCAGGGTCAGGGTGGCGAGGGCAGGGGAAGTGAGCAGAGGCCTGGACAGAGAGGGGCCCCCGGATGGGGGTCCACGTGGGTGGGTCCCTGTTGCATGAGGAGTCAAGGTGCAGATGAAGAAGTGTCGCCGAGGCGAGGCACTGGGCATGGGGGTTAGGGGACAGCCAGGCTCCAGGTGGCATGAGGGTCTGGCTCCAGGTCTCTGAGGGTGGAGGCAGGAGCCCCTGGCGGGGAGCCCAGGGCAGCTGTTTTGGGGGTGCGAGCAGAGAAGGAGTGGCCAGGGAAGTCCAGGTCGATGCAGGCCGAGGCCTCTTGGTGATGGTCCTGAGAGAGGAAACGGAGAGAGCCAGGGTCAGTGTCACCGGGAGCGGGTGAAGCCTGAGTGTGGGTGGGCACAGGTGCCAGGAGGAATGGGGTGGCCTCAGGAGCAGGTGGAGGGGAGCCACACCCCACTGGGTGGGACAGCCCATCCACAACGGGATTGGCCGGTCAGCTTTCTGCGTCAGCAGTCCCACCTGGCATGGTGAGGCAGGTGGCAGCCTCCATCCCGCAGGGGGATTTGCCGGGTTGGGAGAGCCTGGGACAGGGGCATCGAAGCTGCCTCCCGAGAGCCTGATAAGTAAGAGAAGACAGGAAGTTGAAACCAAGCCAGAGTTGGAAATCCTGGAAGGGACAGATTTCAGGGGTGGGAGCATCTTTTTCTATAAATCTAGAACCACTCCAAAAAAAGAACAACCGTTCGTAAAAAATAACGGGTAGAGAGTGGGAACAGACTACCGGAGACCAGTGTGCCTGCAGAAGGGGGTGGCACGCCCTGGCTTGTGGAGGCCGCACCCCAGCTGGAGGGGTCCTGGAGGCCCCTGACCACACAGGCCTGCTCTCCCCAGACTGGACGCCGGGCATGGCAGTGCCCCGGGACATCGCAGCCGCCTACCTGCTGCAAGGAAGCTTTTACGGCCACTCCATCTATGCCACGCTGTACATGGACGCCTGGCGCAAGGACTCGGTGGTCATGCTCATCCACCATGTGGTCACCCTGGTCCTCATCGTCTCCTCCTATGCCTTCCGGTGAGTCTGGGAACGGGCCGGAGGGCAGAGGGCACAGCATGAGCAGAGAGGGTAGGCTGGCGGGGGCCACAGTGGGTATCCATGGGGGTGGGTTCTGGAGAGAGACTGCAGAGGGATGGGGTATATCAGGTGCAGAGAACCCCCAGCCCGCTCATACCCCATCCGTCCCCCTCTGGCCCCTCCAACCCGGTGGCGGCCTTGGCCGGGTCACTCAGAAGTGCTTCCTGGGCCACCGGCCGTGCCAGGCTGCTGCAGGGGGTGCAGCTAGGAACACAGCCAACCCACCCTAGCATTCTAGAGCCCACGGCGGCCACCACACGTGGCCCCTGAGGGCCTCAGACGCGGCCCGTCTGTACCTCAACCTGCCGTACGTGTAAGGTCAAAGACGGTGGAGAGTGAGTATCTCTTGCCAATCCTTTTATTGTATCAGTCGCATGTGAAGATGACAACATTTTGGACTTACCGAGTTAATTAGAATATAGCGTTAAAATTAACTATGTCTTCTTTACCTCTTGTTTAAATGTGGCTGATAGAGAGTCTGAAGTAACATGCACGGTTCACCTGCTGTTCCCGTTGGACGGGCTGCTCCACGCCTCTAGAGCTGCCGGCCACCGGTGCCTATGTCAGCTCGGACTGAACTGAAATAAAGCTGCATGTTCTGTTCTGCAGCCACAGTAGCCACATGTCAGCTGCTTAGTGGTCACGTGTGGCTGCTGCCTCTCCTACTGGACACTGCAGGTTTAGAACATTCCTATCTTTCTAGAAAGTTCTATTAGGTAGCAATGTTCTAGAGTAGAATGAGATGATAAGACCCAAACAAACAAACAGACAAGAAAAGAACTAACAGTTTGTTTGAAGGTGATAACTATGGAGAAAAATCAAGTGGGAAGATACGGACCGTGGGGGTGGTGAGGTGTGGGTGGTTGGGTGATAGGTGAGCAAAGTCTGAAAGGTGAAGGAAGGCTCCGTGAACACTGGGGAGGTGCGTGTTAGGCGATGGGAATAGCATGTGCAAAGGGCCTGTGGCACGTGAACTGTCAGGAGGGCAGAGTGAGAGAGGTGCTCAGGCATGTCCAGGCTGAATTCAGGTCCAGTGGCCCAAGCAGCTGTCAGGTGGAATGCTGGGGAGGGACGGGGGGACGCCTTCAGGCTTCTTTAGAGCCTGGTGGGGACTCGGCCTTCCCTAGGCAGGTCTGCAGATTGCAGCAATGGTCAGGTTAAACAAACAGACCTAGGAGGGTCAGCGTGGCAATGATGTTGGAGGTGAGGGACAAACTTGTGGGGGATGCAAAATGGCCCAGGCCACTGAGGGTCAGGGGTCACAGAGACGAGGAGGGGCAGACAAGGAGCTTCCAGGGAGGCTCCTGGGTCCCCGGGGGGACAGTGAGGCAGGGAGGGTGAGGGGGTGGGTGGGGCCGCCAAGGCGCAGGCACAGCTTGGGTGCTGCCCCTGACCTGGCCCGGTGAGGAAATGGGCAGGTCACGGAGGCCAGGGAGGGCAGCTTTGAAGGGGCCCACAGGAGGCTTGGTGTGCAGCCTTGGTGCAGGGTAAGGGTCCCCAGTGCGACCCACCTTCTCTCCTGCCCTATCCCACTCCCCTCCCCAGGTACCACAATGTGGGCATCCTCGTGCTCTTCCTGCATGACATTAGCGACGTGCAGCTGGAATTCACCAAGCTCAATGTCTACTTCAAGTCCCGCGGGGGCTCCCATCACAGGCTCCATGCTCTGGCGGCCGACCTGGGCTGCCTCAGCTTCAGCCTCAGCTGGTGAGGGGGCAGGGAAGGGGGTGGGGCTGGTGAGAAGGGGAGGAGGTGGGGCTTGGGAGAGGGGGTGGGGCCTAGCTGGAAGGGGATGGGGCCTGGTGAGGTGGGCAGGGCCTGGCGGGACAGGGGCGAGCCGCAGGCAGGGCAGAAGCAGGGTTGGGCAGGGATGGAGACAGATGGGCAGGGGTTGGGCAAGGAAGGGGCAGGGGGACCGGGATGGGTGGGGGTGTCCAGGGACAGATGGATGAGTCCAGGTGGGTCAGCACAGGGCCCAGGTGGGGCAACCCTCCCCCTCTCCCCGACAGCTTCCCCAACCCCCCCCCCCCCCCCCGCTGCAGGTTCTGGTTCCGCCTCTACTGGTTCCCGCTCAAGGTTCTGTACGCCACGTGCCACAGCAGCCTGCGCTCCGTGCCTGACATCCCCTTCTACTTCTTCTTCAATGCACTCCTTCTGTTGCTAACCCTCATGAACCTCTACTGGTTCCTGGTGAGTCGGCAACCCACAGCTCCTTGCCCACCCTGTGATTGGTCCCCAAGCAGTGGTCCAGGCACAGGCCCTTCTCAGGCACGCCCAGGGAGGGGCATATTAGGCCCTGGGAACAACATGTGCAAAGGTCCGGTGGCAGGAGCACACAGCCATCGGGAGGGCAGCAGGGTCAGGGAAGTGGCTTTTTCTCACTTGTGCGCCCTCCTCCCCCCATAGTACATCGTGGCTTTTGCTGCCAAGGTGCTGACAGGCCAGGTACGCGAACTGAAGGACGTGCGGGAATACGACGCGGCAGAGGCCCAGAGCCCCAAGCCCAGCAAAGCTGAGTGAGTGTGGAGGGGCCACCGCCCCGGTTCATCCCTTTAGCCATATCTGTCTGGTGCGCACACTCTGGAGGCCGGCCCTGGAGACGAGGCAGCGGATGATGCTGCCACAGATAGCGACAGAGTTAGATGCCATCGGGCCAGACAGGAAATGGGTAGAGTAGCCTGGGGGTGGGGCAGGTTGGCGAGGGTGGAGAATCCGGGTCTCAGTGGTAGGAGCTAGGAGCATGAGGGCCAAGCTGAGTCGCTGGCCCAGTGGGTGAGCAGCCATGATCCAGGTCAGAGGGGAGCCTCTAAGCAGGTGGCAATGGGGGTGGGGAGGAGGGGGAGCCGTGGTGGCCCAGAGAGCCCACACTCGGTCTGTGTTGACGCTCCCTGGCCTTGAGGCCCAGCAGGGCAGCCCACAGGGCAGTCAAGCAGGAGAGGGGGCTGGGGGCTCAGACCCAGTCTGGCCCAGGCAGAGTCCTAGGGAAGGAGGGTGAAAGGGGCCTCATCAAGCACCACAGAGGTAGGACCCCCGGGATTCGCCAGCCCCAGGTTGTAAGCCAGATGATGTCCACTGCTCCCAGCCTGGAGGGGCCCCAGGAGTGAATGGAGGCAGTTTTGGGTGACCAACAGAGTCTAGGGTATACAACACCCCAAGGTGGGGGGCTGCTGACAGCTCGCAAGGTACCGGGTCGGTGGACCCTGTGATTTGGCTTCTAGGGGGCTCATCAGTGACCGACCTGAGAAAGGGGGTTTCAGGGAAGCAGTGTGCTCAGAGATCGATGAGATGGGTCAGAATGGGCTGTGAGGAGGATGAGAGAAGCAGAGATTTTAAAAATCCCCTTGGAATACATAAGAAGGGGAGCAGAGAACCGGGGGGTTCCAGAGTGGAGAGCTGAGGGCTCTCTGGCCAGTTCACATAAATAAAAGCACTTTGTACCCTCCAAGCATGGAACTACAGGTGGGGGGTGTTAAGGCCAAAAAGCCAGCGCCCAGACCAGAGAGGGACCAGACAGACGAGCAGGGATCACGGACATGAGAGGACTGCACAGCACGTGAGGTCTCCGCAGCTGGATGGTGTGGGGGCCTGTCGGCCAGGGTGACTGATCACCACGCGGCCGTCCCTGTCATCGGGGTGTGCGGGCACAGGGGCCGTCGCCAGGACGAGTGTGGTCAGTTCCCAGCTCTGCTATAGAACCTACCAGACTTGTTTTAGGTGAAACAGAAATAAAAAACAAAAAAAACAAAGACAATCCAAGACTTCCGGCTCGAGCTGCCATTTACTGAGATGGAAGTTGGGGCTGAGTTGGGGTAGGGCTGTGTGCACCGGCCAAGGGGGGGGCTGGGAATCAGGTGTCTAGTTTGGGGGCTGTTTTGGTCGTCTGATGTCCAGAGAACGTGAGTTGGGAATTCCACAAAGACATCAGTGAGGTCTCACCAAGGAGTCTGACCAACCCTCAGAGAAAACCCCAGAAAAAGCAACGGCTAAAGCAGCAGGTGGGAGAGGGGAGCACCTGCTTGGCCAAAACGAAAAACTGGAAAGATCTTCCTGCTGTAGACCGGTGAACTCCTGGTGGAGATGTCCAGACCGCCTAGCCCCACTCAGTGCGGCTCCCTAGCCTGTCTGCCCTGGGAACACCCGGCCAGAAGTGGGGTGGGGGCGGGGGCCTGGCACGTGGCCCGCGTGTCCAGTAGGATGAGAGCGTGAACTCCGCACAGAAAGGACAGGGCAGACCAGGGAGCGCACTGCCAGGATCCACCCCCCAGGCGTCACCCGCAGAGCTCAATTCCCCAAGGTTGGCCGGAGTTCGCGCAGTCGAGTATAACATGGATAAAGAAGCAAGGGGAATGTGGAACATGCTGCCAAAGAGTGCTCAGGGCGCCTCCAAACCCTCAGGTCGTGGAAAACAAGGCAGCTGAGGCGCTGTCCCCGGTCAGAGGCAATGAAGGCACGTTGACTGAACGCAGTGTGGGCTGGTGGGCCAGAAAAAGGACATCCGTGGAAAAACTCGGGAAATCAAATAAGGTCTACGTTTCATTCATAGCACTGTCCCGGCCTTGGTGTCCTCGTGACAAATACACGGTGGAGGTGTGAGATGGTAACGTTCAGGGAAGTCGGGCGAGGGCTACCCCACAGCTCCCTGTCCTGCCTTTGCAACATCTCCACAAACCGACGATTACCCTAAAATAAAAATCTTATTAAAAAAAAAAATGAAAGACCGTCAAAAATGACATTGGATGTCATAGTGTGTTGCCAGTTCTGTAGTAACAAAGTACCGTGAGTTGGGGGGCCTTAGAACAGAAATGTGTCTCTCACAGCCCCGGAGACCGGAAGTCTAACATCGTCAGCAGGGCCGTGCGTGCCCCCTCCGAAGTCTCTTCCAGCTTCCGGGGACTCCACGGGTCCCTTAGCTTGTGGCCGTGTCACTCCAGTGTCCATTCTCTGTCTTCATATGACCTGCTCTCCGGCTCTTCTCTCTTATGAGGACACTTGTCTTCAGACTGAGGGTCCATCCTAAATCCAGTCCAGCCCAGATTCTTTCACCTAATCACATCTGCAGAGAGCTTTTTTCCCTAATAAAGTCACATTCCCAGGTTCTAGAGATTAGGATGTGGGGACCGCCCATCAGCCCACTGTGGATGTTAAGGCTCATAGAATTAGATGCTGCTGGAGACAGAATCAGAAAGTTCAAAGCTGCCAAGAAGTGACCAAGGTTACAGTGACCGCAGCTAGAAACGATGACAGCTAGAATTCTAAGCATGACCCGGCCTCGCTGAGTTCTGATAGGAGACGGACACGACATGAGAAGACACAGTGCTGAGAATTTTCCAGACATAACGATGTAAATCAGAAAGAGGATGAATAAAAAGACATCCATGCCCCCAAACACGTCGTAGCGAAAAATGCAAAACAGCCGCAGGAAAGATGACCTATGCGACCTATGCGACAATGACACAGCGGCGAGGGACGCTGGACGGGTGTGGAGGGGGCTATCCTGTCCAGCGCCCGAAAAGAAGGAAGCAGCAACTGGGCGCATTTCTTACACAATTCTGAAAACGTTTGCCTGAGGGAACCTGACTGGCTTTGTCGGTAGAGCACGTGACTCTCGATCTCTGGGTCCTGTGTTCGAGCCCCACGGTGGGTGTAGAGTTTACTTAAACAAGTAAAATCTTTAAAAATAAAAACAATTCCTCAAGAGACAGGACACCCACAAGAAGAAAGACTAGGAAAGTTTGCCACCCACAGACCTTTTTTTTTTTTTGAAGATTTTATTTATTTATTTGAGAGAGAGAATGAGACAGAGAAAGGGAGCACGAGAGGGGGGAGGGTCAGAGGGAGAAGCAGACTCCCCGCTGAGCAGGGAGCCCGATGCGGGACTCGATCCGGGGACTCCAGGATCGTGACCTGAGCCGAAGGCAGTCGCTCAACCAACTGAGCCACCCAGGCGCCCCACCACCCACAGATCTTGAGGGGTGTATTTCAGAACACAGGAAAGCTATCCCAAGAGGTGGATCAGCAGGTGAAATGACACATATCTGGGCAAAAAAATGTAAATGCCTGATTTGAGCTTTAAAAAAATGAGAACTGAAGCAGTAAATACTGAAATGGGATTGGGGCCTTTGCACTTTGCAAGAGGGTGGGGATTAGCTTTAGGCTATATTAAGGACTTCTGGGAATGCTAGTGGGGAGTAGAGGGGAACCCTGGGCAGGCACAACAAAAAAAATGCAAAAAAGGAAGGTTAGTAAAAGCAGGATAAGGGAGGCAAAACCAGAGGGTAGACTCTCAAATATCACTCATCCAAATAAGCATACATGGAATAATCGTGAGGTACAAGGTTTTTAAAGTTTATTTAAAAAAAAACTTATTTATTTATTTATTTAGAGAGCGTGCAGCAGGGAGGGGCAGAGGAAGAGAGAGAGAATCTCATGCAGACTCCCTGCTGAATGTGGACCCCCCGACACGGGGCTCGATCCCACGACCCTGAGATCATGACCTGAGCCGAAACCAGGAGTCAGATGCTTAACCCACTGAGCCACCCAGGCGCCCCACAAGTTTTTTTTTTTTTTTTTTAAATCCACCTCTTCGCTGGTTAAAGGACTTCAAGTCCAGGGTACATGAAGGTTGCAAGTAAAAGAACAAGACAAGAAGTTCAGATGTAATCCTTGATCTGGAACCTTCCACGTGACACAACCCTAAAATCTCAGCATGACGGGACCACGGGAGGTAGTCCGAGCTCCTCATTGAGCAGCTCAGAAGCAGAGGGAACAGATGTTCTTTTTAAGCACAGGACACTTCTCCGAATTGACCAAACCCAGCCACAGGGGAAATCTCCAGGCCCCAGAACCAGGTTCCTGCAGGTTGCGTGGATGAAAGTTCAGCGAGGTTTGAGAACTGTGAGGAAATGTTGACTGAGACCCGCAACTCCGGAGCTGGGAAACCGAGCACGTGGCCAGTAAGTAGTCCTGCCCCCTTCCTCGTGGTGCCCGGCTTCATTCATTCCAGCTGCTTCTCGGCTTCATTCATTCCGGCTGCTTCTCGCTTCTCTCTTACTCCCTCTGCCTCCCAGAGCCCCTGCTCCTCTGGCAGACCACCCTCAGGGACCACCAGCACTGCCTCCGCCGTCAGCCCCCTGGAGGGGGCCCCGTGCCCCAGTCCTGACCCAGCCCCTTGGTCTGAAGCCCCCCATTGTCGCTTCAGAGGCTGCTGAGACCAGCAGCCACCAAGGGCCCTCACCCGACTCGGTCTGCTGACCTGCCCTGCAGCACCCACCACTTCCCTGTGGCCTCCCCTCTCACAGCCCCTTCATTTAATTCACCTGACTTCCAAGTTTCTCCCCCAGCTCCCGATGCTCCTCTGCGCGCCCATTCTCTGTCTCCGGGTCCGCCTGACGTTCCCAGCTTCTGTGAAACTATCGGGAATCAGCCCCGCTTCTCTCCCCAAAATACCTTTCCGGAACGTTTGCCCATCGCAGTGGAGGGAAACTCAGGGTGGAAACCGTGCCAAACCCTAGGGCGTCCCCTCGCTCCCTGTCCTCCTTACCTCCAAGGAAATATCCAGAATCTTCCCAAGATGCTGCCTGCTTTCATCTCCCTCCAGTTTCCACCCTTGTTCTGATTCTCTTTTCCCCATAGTGGGGCGATGACACTGAAAAGCGCAAATCTGACATGGTAGAGAAGCTAACCCCCCCTCCCAAGCCCCTTCCCCCACCCCCCGCCAAATACTAACACTGGTTTTGAGTGGGGAGGGGTGCTTGGAAGCTTGTACAGAAAAATAAACCAGCATCATCGGGAAAGTTCTGATAAGGTGCATGGCGGGATACCGATCCTTGAACGTATTAAACCTACTATAAAAGTATAGGAACTGAAATAGTGCAGAACAGAGCTGAGGCCGTAAATGGAATAGACTCCAGTCCTAAAGATCACTGGGAGCGAAGAGCTGTCAGAAATACTTGGTAACCATCTGGAGAAAAGAGCAAACTTGTGTATCTCGAAGAAGCCCGAGGCCAGCTTCCGATGGATCAGATGTCGAGGCCGAAGCAGAAGCTGCGAAATGAAACCCGAGCCGGAAAGGGAGATTGTGGCATCTAGCAACTGAGCCATGAGAAGAGTCTAGAAGCCAAGAGCCCCCACCTCTGCTCTGTCTAGAGAACCAACAGGCAAAAATGGACGACAAAGGACAAACCTGAGGGCTTATCTCTGGGAGCTTATCCCTAACCTCACAGATCAAGGGCTCCTGCCGGTGGTAGCAGCCAGAGAAAGGGCAGCAAGCCACAGAAAAGTGGGCAGAGGATGGGATGCGCGCTCCCAGGAAGGGACATGCCGTGGCTCCAGCCCAAGGAAAGAATGAATTAAAGTGACTGAGGTCATCTCGAGGGAAGTAGGTTCCTATGTGAAAGGGTCTCTGAGCTAGAGTGCTCTGCAAGACGAGGGGCTGCCCATGGTGGTAGCGCACGCCGTGAGCCAGGATCTGTGTGAGATACCCGCAAGATGTGTGTGAAATGCTGCACGGAAGCAGGAAACCCAGGTTGATTTCCAGGAGTGGCTCAGGCAAACTGTGAGTTCTCTGTGCTCTCTGATGTCTAGATCGTGAGAATATATAGCAGCTCAAAAAACTTGATACAGGTGTACGTAAGCCGCACCGTAGGACCCACTTCTGCAAAGACACGGATAGACCCATGTGCAGAGGCAGGAGGGGGCTCCCCTTAGTGGGAACAGCAGTAGCCGATGCCATGACCAGCAAGCGGCAGTGAGATGCTGGGTCAGCACCAGCAGGCATTGCCAAAGGCCCCGAGGAGCAAGGGCAGACACCCTTGTCGAATCTGGTCAGGTGGTCGTGGGCAGACCCCGAGGCGGAACCCGAGACCTGCCACTCACGTGGGCAGGGAAAACAGAATTTATGGAGAGCAGTGGAGCGCACAGCAGCAACCTCTGGGTCGACTTTCGGGAACATTGGGGTGCAGGAGACATTTTTTTCATTTTTTTAAGATTATTTATTTGAGAGCAAGAGAGGGAGAAAGAGCACAGAGGGAGAGGGGGAGGGGGAAGCAGACTCCCTGCTGAGCAGGGCTCTATCCCAGGACCCCCGAGATCGGGACCCACGCTGAAGGCAGACGCTTAACGGACTGGGTCACACAGGCGTCCCCCAGAAGACATCTTTATAGTTTGAAATATGCAAACCATACATTATTTAGAAATTAGGGGGCCTGGGGCGCCTGGGTGGCTCAGTCGGTTAAGCGTCTGCCTTCAGATCAAGTCATGATCCCAGGGTTCTGGGATCGAGCCCCACATCGGGCTCCCTGCTCAGCTGGGAGCCTGCTTCTCCCTCTGCCAGCCGCTCCCCCTGCTTGTGTTTCCTCTCTCTCTGTGTGCGTCAAATAAATAAAATCTTAAAAAAAAAAAAAAAAAAGAAATTAGGGGGCTTTCTCTGGACTTAACCTGGACACTTACCATATTGACTGGAGTTTTTAAAACACTGCATAACTTGTTTTCAGAATGTGGAAGGCAACTAGGGGCTGTGTCAGATGGAGACAGAGGCCAGTGGATGGAGAATCACAGGGGCTGTGAGGACTTTCCTTGTTGCGCTGTGAGCCCGCTGGGGCCACCGGAGCCAGGGAGGAGCCCTACTCTGGGCGGAGTGTCAGGGAGCTCTGGCCAGTTTCGCCCACTCACTGGAAGGGGAGGAGGATAAAGTGCAGGGTTTATCCAGACCCAAGTGGAGGGGTTAAATCAGGCGGAAGGCTTTTGCCCTCCAGCGGCAGTGGGTAGCTCCGGAGGGAGGAGAAAGGAGGGTTTAATTGGGAGGAGCAGGGACGCCATGCCCACTAGGCGGAAGGCAAGGTCTTATGGCCGTGTGGGCAGGGAGGAAGGACCCAGGTGGGCCGCCGCCTGGCAGGAAAAAGGGATGTGGAGGGCGATGCGGGCGAGACAGGGCGGTATGCGGGATATGGGGTCCCGGGGCTAACCTGGGCCCGGTTCTGGCCCCCAGGAAGCCGCTGAGGAACGGCCTGGTGAAAGATAAGCGCTTCTGAATTCCTTGATCACCGTCCCACCCCTTAGGACCCAGCCTCGCCCGACCACGCCCCCCGGGGACCGACCACGCCCCTCCTCCGGGACTCTGGCTCCGTCCCTCCCCGCCCCACCTGGGCCCTGGCCACTCCCGGTCACCTCCCCCTGGACTCCTGCCCCGCCCCCGGGGTCTACCCCCGTCCGGCTTCAGGACCGCGGCCACGTCCCCCGGGACCCTGACCCCGCCCAGCCCCAGGCCTCCGTCCAGGCCCCTCCAGGCACCTCGGCCCCGCCCCCAGCCTGCAAGTCGAGGGTGCCCGGCGGCTCCTGAGCACTCGTCCGGCCGCCGCCAGCGAGGAAGATGCCACCGCCGCGCCGCCGTCCTGGCCACCGCGTCCTTTTCCTCCTCCTGGCCCTGCTGCTGCCCTCACCGCCCCCAACGCGCGCCCCAGCGCCCCCGGGCCCCGCCGCCGCTCTGCTCCAGGCTCTCGGGCTGCCCGACGTGCACCGGGGCGCCCTCACGCCCCGGCCCGTACCCCCCGTCATGTGGCGCCTCTTCCGCCACCGGGACCCCCAGGAGGCCAGGGTGGGCCCGCGGCGGACGCCCCAGGGGACCACCCTGAGACCGTGCCACGTGGAGGAGCTGGGGGTCGCCGGAAACATCGTGCGCCACATCCCGGACCGCGGTGAGTGGGGCCTGCGCTGGGGGCGTGTGTCCGGGAGGCTGGACCCCAATGTGCGCCCAGCCACGAGCCTGAAGCGCCGCGTGGGGGAAGCCAGAGCGGCTCCGAATGTCCCCACCCGTCCCCTCCAGCCCGCGAGCAACCTGGACCCCTGCACTCCATGGGCTCTTTCCCGTGGGCACCTGCGGGGACCGGTTGGAGTGGTCCCACGGCCAGGCTCCCTTGCACGGGGCAAGGCCCCTAGCTTGCGGCTGAAGCCCTGCCCCCACTCTCCCCTCGTTCCCCCCGCTGTTTCACACCATTTGATGCCTTTCCTGCAGATACCACCTCTCCAGCATCGCTTCCCCACCGGCCCCAGGCATGCGTTCATCTCTAGCCCTGCTTGGGTCCCGCTGGCAGGCCGCCCTGCACCGGGCCGGGCCTCCTCTTACTTGCAAGCGATGCCCTGCCCCCACCCCCCCTCCCCGCCCCCCCCGCCCCCGCGCGCCACTTCACACCATTTGACGCCTTCTAACGGTTGGCGCCCCCAGCCCCAGGCGCTCACCTTTCCCGGTCCTCAGCAGAAACCCCCTCGCGGGCAGGCCAGGCAGGCCGCGGGAGCGCAGCGCGAGCCCAGCCCTCTCCCTGCCTCCCCAGGTGCGCCCACCCGGCCCCCGGAGCCCGCACGGGCCGCGGGGCAGTGCCCTGAGTGGACCGTCGTCTTCGATCTGTCGGCCGTGGAACCTGCAGAGCGCCCTAGCCGAGCCCGCCTGGAGCTGCGCTTTGCGGCGGCGGAGGCGGCGGAGGCGCCGTTCGGCTGGGAGCTGAGCATAACGCAGGCAGCGGAGGGCGACGGCGCGGGCGCCGGGCCGGTGCTGCTCCGTCAAGCGGTGCCCACCCTGCGAACGCCGGTGCGCGCCGAGCTGCTGGGCGCCGCCTGGCCCCGCAACGCGTCGGCGCCGCGCAGCCTCCGCCTGGCGCTGGCGCTGCGCCCCCGGGCCCCCGCCGCCTGCGCACACCTGGCCGAGGCCTCGCTGCTGCTGGTGACCCTCGACCCGCGCCTGTGCCACCCGCTGGCCCGGCCGCGGCGCGAAGCCGAGCCCGCAGTGGGCGGCAGCCCCGGGGGCGCGTGTCGCACGAGGCGGCTCTACGTGAGCTTCCGCGAGGTGGGCTGGCACCGCTGGGTCATCGCGCCGCGCGGCTTCCTGGCCAACTACTGCCAGGGCCAGTGCGCGCTGCCCGCCGCGCTGTCGGGCCCCGGCGGGACGGCCCCGCTCAACCACGCCGTGCTGCGCGCGCTCATGCACGCGGCTGCCCCCGGCGCCGGCGGCCTGCCCTGCTGCGTGCCCGCGCGCCTGTCGCCCATCTCCGTGCTCTTCTTCGACAACAGCGACAACGTGGTCCTGCGGCACTACGAGGACATGGTGGTGGACGAGTGTGGCTGCCGCTGACGGAGCCAGATGGGGGCCCAGACAATAAACACTGCGTGGTCCGCTCCCCTGTCTCCCGTCTGGTCGCCTGGGGGCGGGAGAGGAAGCAGCCAAGGTGGTGGGACAGTGACACCCCCCCCCCCCCGCCGGTGACCCCATCTGCCTAGTTCTCCCAGGGCTGGGTCCCACATCCCAATCTCCAGGTAGCCCAACAGCTAACCTGCCCAAGAGCCTGGGAGCTGCTGCCTAATGTAGGGGCCTTGGTCACCCCCCCCACCCCCGCCCCCAGTCCCTGACGTGCTGAACGATCTAGCCATTCTCAGCTTTACCGTCCAGGTGACCCCAAGGCTTCCAAAAAGCCAGGCCCCCGGACCAAGAGCTCTGCCATCTCCCTGCAGTTCATCTGCCCCAGTGTGAACACAAGAGCTGTTTATTAAGATTTTATTGGTGACAACAGAGCTTAAAACAAATCGACCAGAAATCAAAAGTTACATTGCCTTGGTACAGATGCTCCTCAATTTGGAAAACAGTAACTGCTGCTATGAAGGTGGAGAACAAAGCAAACAGCACAAAGCAGAGGCAAAGCATTCCAAGGAATAGAACAGGGCAGGTGGCTGGGCACAGGTGTTGCCCACGGGGTGTCGCACAAGGGGTCATAGCGGAAACCTATCCAAACTCTATGCCTCTATGTGGCCTACCAAAAGAAGGGGAAAACCGAAAGCCCTACAGCAATGGTAATAAATAAGAGGCCTAGCCAGAAGGAAGGTGGCCTGTGTGTCCCCGTCTCCCAAGTACAAGCTGGAATCTGGAGGCTTTGATAAGGGCCAGTGTCAGCCTCACAGGGACGGGGACGCTGGGGGGGCGGGGGTGTGTGTGGTCAGGGTCACCAGGGCCTGGGTAGGCAGGGGATGGTCCCCAAGTAGATGGTTGTCAGGGAGACTACTACCCCCACCGTGGTGTGCAAGGAGCTGGGGGTGGCTCTCCCAGCTACAGTAACTTGAGTTGTGGCCCAGACCCCACCAGATAGAAGCCCCCTCTACTAGCTGATGTGACAAACTGCTCCAAGCCCCTTCGGCATAGAACCAACTTATTTCTGAAACTCCTTTTCCCCAAAAAAGCAGAAATCACCCCACCCCATCACAGCTGTACCCACAGGTAGAAGGTCTCTGAACTTGGAGGGTGGGGTAGAGAACAAGGCAGGTGGGGCGCTCGGCATGTCCAACCAGCCACGGGGACTGTGAGCGCCTCCCGGGGGATGGGTCCTCTTGGAGGCTGTCTTCCACCAAATCCTCAGGAAGGATCCCAGGGAAGAAGCCACTGGCCGGGGAATAGCCACATCCCCACCCTCTGGCCTCACACAGCCAGTTCTGCCCAAGGCCCGTCCCGGGGTGGGTGGGGCACAAGTCCGCCGCGCAGGAAGCACCTGGCTTCTCAGAGTCCAGCGGAGACCGTGGGGCTGCCTGGCCCCGGACGAGACCGTGCTCTCTCACCGCCCTGACGTGCAGGGAGAAGCCGCTGGAAGCTAAAACTGAAAACAAAATTTCTCCTCGCGATCCCGTCACAGGTGTTGATCCTAATCTTGAGATGTGTTGGCTTGTTTAAACTTCGTTTCTGGAAGCTTCTCACATCTCCCAGGTCCACCACTAAGATTTGAGAGACAAACTCAGGAAAGTATATTTTTCAGTACTCATTTGAAAGAATCTTTAAAAAACAAACAGAAAAACCCCAAACACCGTGTTTTCTTCAAATGAAACCCTCTTAGAACACAGGCAGCGTGACCAGAGCCGTTGCAGAGCTGGCGTGGACAGAACCCACACCTCCGCGGGGCTCTCCCGGCACGGCCGCCCCGGCAAGGAGCCTGCTCGGCACAGAAATGCGAAGTTTTTCCTGCTAAAACGTAGTCCCCTTTCAATAAAAGAGAAACAGAAAGAAAAGAACAGAGGAAAGGGCTACTCTGAGATGAGGGTGTGCCTCCCTCCGCCCTGGTCGCAGACCCAGGTGTGCACGCGGCGAGCGCTGGGCCTCCTTGGCGAGCGGGGCAGCCTGGCAGGGCTCGCTGGCGGACGGTCCTCCGCGGCCGCCCGCCTCCCGCTCTCCCTTTCTCCTTCTCCTCGCCGCCGCGGGCCAGCAGTGGGCGCTCGCTCGCTCTCGGGCTCCTCTCTCCCTCGGGTGCTCCTCTCCCTCTCCTGTTGCTCACAGTGGTGCTTCAGTTTTAGCAGTGGAAAACAGGTATCCATTTATTTTTATTTTTTATTACCCAGAATAAGATGCTGATGGACTAAGCCACATAGCTTAGCTCTTCCGCTGCCACCTGCAGGGAGGGAGGAGGGCAGGCGGCCATCAGAGCAGCTCAGGGACCCCCCCCCCCCGCCCCGGCCCCGAAGGTGCAGGGCTCCTCCCTTCACCCCACTGTGCACTTGTGAAATGGAACCTCGGAGGCTGGGCGGATGCCCAGACTAGTGACTCCCCACGCCAAGGAGAAGGAAGCTGGGAGTTAAGGGGCCCTTCTGCCAGTGGCACCAGCACCCCAACTCACCCAGTACACACACAAGGAGGGGACCTGGGCCCAGGCTCACCCAGCTCTGGTCACACCACGTTCAGGGGAACCCTATGTCAGGGTCTTAACGGCACCCTGAAACCCCTCGTGCAGAGGTGCCCCGTGTAGCTGGGACAGGACTCCCACACCCACCCCTTCCTCACGGAGTCCTAGAACTCTCTCAGGAAAGGACCACCACGCAGGGAGCTGTGCATGAAGCTCCTATCCCCGTCACCACAAGCAGATGCACAGGGGCCAAAATGGCCAGCCACAGGACAAGCTGGCCTCTTGGGGACTTGAGACCCCTACCACACATTTCCCTGATTTCCCATCAAGTCCAGATCCTGATGATGAAGACCTCCTGCAGGGGTCAGCTTGCCTTCTAGTACTGGGACAGCCCTGTCACTCCGCCGTGCTGGTATGCCCGCTCCCCTTGGTACGTGGAGTCTTGCGACAGTGCCACATCAATCTGTGACTTAAACTCATCGCCAAGGTAACTGTCCTGAAAAACAAAGTTGGGGAGATAAGCATCCACTTGGAGGATGTGCTCACGTCCTTCCAGTCTCAAGTACCTGCCCCAGAGAAGAATCTGGAAAACCCAGTTCTGAAGCCTAAGTGGCAGGAGACCCACACTGGTTACCCCACCATCGGACACAGGTCACCCAGACCAGCTGCCTAAGACCGCATCGGGAAGGTGATGCTTTAGGCCCCCCAGTCCCCCTGCTGAGAGTGGACCTATGCAGAAGGCCAGGCGGAGCCGTGCTCAGGTCTGCAGGGGTGAGTATGGGGGGGTCAGTCCCGGCTGTCCTGACCTCTCTGGCGCCGGCTCACCTGGGACAGCTCGGGCTGGGAGAGGCCAGGCTGGCTCATCTGGGAGGGCTGGCTCATGGAGATGTAGCCCTGGGTGAGGGCGCCCTGGGAGAATGGCTGGGACGCCACGTCCTGGCTGGCCTGGCTGTTGGGGAGATTCGTCTGGCTGGGTCCAGGGAGCCCAAAGCGGTTCTTCTGGCGCCCCCCACGACCAGTCTTGCCTTTTGGGGTACCCCGGCCTGAAAGACAGCAGTCCACGTTCCTTGAAGGAGATCTGCACACAACCGACAAGCCCAGCTGCCCAAACCCCAGACTTGAACAAACTCCAACGCCAACGTGCTTTTTCCGCCGTGCTGCCGCCTGGTGCTCACCTGCTGCTGGCCCGTTCGCTTGTCCAAAATACCCTGGTGGGGGCATGGGGGGCATGACGAGGTTGAAGGGGATGGGAATGTTCATGGCGGCCACATGGCTGGGGCCTGCACTGATCATGCCGATCTGGTCGTGGGTCTGGAAGTACATGTTTGAAGGCCGGCCTGCAAGACACAAGGCGGATGGCTGGCGTCACCGCCACAGCCCAACGAGCCTGCTGCCTGCCCCGCCAATGGCAGCTGGAGTGGCTGGAATGTCACTCGCATCCTGCCACTGCTCCGACTGCCACAGTGTTTCTCAGGGCAGCCCGACAGCAAAGCTGCCCGAGTGATACAGAATCTCACCACTCGACCCCCACTCTTGATAGCCTCCCTGGAGCTGGCTCCTGGGAACAAGCCTTTTCTCCCAGGGGATTTGGAGAATCCCTGGCCTACAAGCACCCAAAAGATTGAAGCTACGTTGCATTTCCAATTGAAAAAAAAAAGTTCTTTGTGGAGAAAATTTTATACTCATATTACCCGCAACCCCTCTACCATTACCACCAAAAACAAGAAAACACCTGACTGAACAGACCAGCGGATCCCACTGAAAATGAAGGCCCCCAGGCACCACCCCCCCGCCCCCGGGGCTAGGCATATCCCAATCTGCACAGAGCTGCCCCAGGGCCTGGGAAGTCAAAGGGAGCCAAGGCATGACAAGCACAGCCTTCTGGTCCGCCCCCAACGGCCGAGAGCCTTAGCTGGGCTCATGGTGAGCTCAAGGATGAAAGATGGACCCAGAGCACCCTACACGGCAACTCACTGGATGTGGCAATGAGATCTGTCACTTGAGCCAACAACCAGGAGAATACTGGGCAAGCAAGGAAAGCGGGGGCTTGCTCACTTCACACGTGAGAGGAACTGCCGGGGTGCACCCGGCCCCAGGATGGCCAGTGAGCTCACGAGGGGATGAAGCTCAGTGTAAAATGCGGGCGTGTAGCACCAAGCACCTGGGTGAGCCAGTCACCCTCTGTAGAGGCTGGTGCGGGGAAAGGTCCCAGGAGGCAGGGATCTGGGGGATGAATGGGAACCATCCAGACACTGGCTCAGGCAAGAGGAGGTGTTGCACACAGCAGGGGTAATGTTCAGCTTCAGGACAGAGACCCTACACAGGAGAGCGGTCTGAGAGAGCAAGCAGAAACGGGAAGACCGGCGAAACCAAAACCAAGACTGTGGGCGGCCTGGAGGAGCTGCAGCGGTGCCCCTCCCACTGAGTGGGCAAAGGGCAGGGGGAGGGGAACACCGTGGCCTGGGGCCCAGGAGCAAACAGGCAGAGCTACAGTATTTGCTTGCAACCCTCCATAAGCAGAGCTGTGATATTTTTAAAAAATGCGTATTTAGACACTGGCAAAGACCAATTCTTTGATTTCAGACAAGGGATGGTGAGAAGGAACTGTCAGGCAAGCTTCTGTGGACTGAGGCATGGGAGTTGACCCCAGGAGTGACAGGGCCAAAAGCTGCAGGCGTGGGAATGATCAACATCCACAGGGCCCACGTGGTCCCCCGCAGACTCACCCTGGCTGCTCCGATCATAGACCGATCCTGGGATAATGGCCTCCCGAGCATCATACATGGCTGTTGTCATGAAGCGGGCTCCCTGCAAAGGGTTCAGACAGGTGAGGAATTTACCACCTCGACACAAGAACGACTCTCTCAAGATCTGAAGGCCAGGCCACGCCTAGGCCGACCCTAAGGCTTGCTGACTGCTGGGCTCTGGGCCTTGCCCGCCCCTCCCCCACGGACCTGGCCTTTGATGCTGCACGAACTCTGTCTTCAGGCTTCACCTCAAGCAGCACCACAGCTTCTAGGTCCCCCAGAGCACCCTGCGTTCACAGGGTTTCCTAGCTGTGTCCAACTCCTGGGCGCCACCCATGACTTTGCATCCCAGAAGGCCAAGTGGAAAAGCTTGGAGATGTGGGGCGGAGGAGCTCTGTGACAACTCAACTCGCACCTGCCGCCACCCACTGGCACACGCCATGAACCGCAGTCAGGCCCTGTGTTCCTGCCACCCCACCCGCCGCCACTCACCGGGTTGATGGTGTTGACCAGCTTCCTGGGCTTGCTGAACTGCATGAGGCTCTCCCGCAGGTTGTTCAGGGGCCCCTCCACCAGCACCTTCTGCTCCTTGTAGTAGTTCAGCAGGTGGTTCCAGAGCGGCTGCTTGGACAGGGCCTTCGGGTTGCCCACAATAATGACCCCATACCTGCAAGGTGTGGGCACGAAAACACGATGTTTGGGGCTCTGCGTGGTGAGTGGAACACCATGTAACACAATGAAGCAAGACTGAACAGAAACTCAAAATCCATATCCAAGGTGACGGGCCATTCTCCTGGCACCCTGTCTGCCGCCCTGCCCAGACGCCCGGCCTGCCCATGACAGCGCCCACCGCTGAATGCCGGGGACAGAAGGGCACACTGCTGGTCACGATGACCTGGCACTGGAGCCCACCACGCAAGCTGCCCACAGTGCACTGGGTATATCTGCAGACAATTTTTTTTTTTAAAGATTTTATTTATTTATTTGACAGAGACAGACACAGCGAGAGCAGGAACACAAGCAGGGGGAGTGGGAGAGGGAGAAAGAAGCAGGCTTCCCGCTGAGCAGGGAGCCTGATGTGGGACTTGATCCCAGGACTCTAGGATCATGACCTGAGCCGAAGGCAGCCACTTAACCGACTGAGCCACCCAGGCGCCCTGCAGACGATTTCTGAGGCGCCCAGACATCAAAACACCTCCCTGAGCAGAGGAGCTCAGACGAGTCTCCTTGTTCGCAGCCACGGGTCGGCCTCCTGGGAGGTCAGCCCCAGCAGGCTCCGCGGCCTCGGGAACCCCGACAAGCCAGGGCACAGACCTCAATGACCAAGCCAGGGACTGGTTTCTCTGGTGGACGCTCACCCCACCGAGCTGTTTCAGGACCCCTGTGGCCCAGTGCTGGCCACCAAACAAGACAGCACCTTAGAAAGGGGGGAGGTGGTAACAGATAACAAGCAACATGTCCTGACAGGGGAAGGAACCAATGTGTGAAGCGAGCCTGACTTCCGGCTGGTATGGGGGCAGCTGTAATCTGGTTTTACTCAAAGGTGACAAAGGGCCACCTTATTCTCTGGGTCCCCTCTGCTATCATTGTTATTTCAAAAAACATTACATTTTAGGGCCAAAAAGGTAGACAAGACCAAATGGTGATTCAGGGATTAAATGTCTCCACGTGGACACAACCTGCACTAGTGGGTTTTTTAGGTCAAAAGGGCCTAGATGACCCTTCCCACAAAACTGAGGCCACACAAACCCACCAGGACATGAAACAGAGGCGTCTCATGCGGAGGCATTCTCTCTAAACTGCTGCTTGGGAGTGCTATGACCTCTGGCGCTGGCGAGGCCTAGTCCTGCCCCAAGTGCAGCCCAAGGTTCAGGTGTGGTGCAAGAAGAACCGGACGAAGAGGCAAACCAGGCAGGAAGCAGCTCTGGGGCGGACCCTCCCAGCTCCAGACTCTAAGGGAAAAGTCCCTCCGAAGACCTCCCATGGCAGGAGGGAGGCACCTGCCACCAGCAAGGCCCAACGGGATGCAGTCCTCTGTACCTCGCTCTGGTCAGGGCCACATTAAGTCGCCTGGGGTCGTTTAAAAATCCGATGCCTTGGTGCTCGTTGGCTCGCACACAGGAAAGGATGATGAAGTCCTTCTCTCGCCCCTGGAACGCGTCCACGCTGGCAATCTCCACCTCCTACAAGGGACACACGGTCACAGCCAGCCAGCTGGCTGCCTTCAAGGACCCTCAGACTGTGAGAACATTGTTGAGGTGCACTGTCCAATCCCAAGGAGCCTGGGACCTGAGGCCTACAGAGCACCCCCATGCCACCCACCTGCTCACTGCACCTCCGGACAGCAAGGACAGAGCCCCTCTGGCTGGGCCTGCTCCCACTGGGCCTTCATGGTCCCCAGCCCCCCTCTCCTGGCCTTCCTGTGCTTCAGCTGCCTTTTTAACTGTGGCAATTTGTTTCCCAATAATAAAAGCATACGTGCTTGCCATAAAAGACCTTAGACTGGACCCAAGTTAACAAAATAGAGACCACCTGTCATCCTCACTCAGTTGCTACTTTGCATTTTGGCTCATTTCCGCAGAGATAAAAAATGTCATCCCGCACCCTTTCAGCACACATATCCTGGACATTTCATCCAGGCAAGGATACAGGGGTGAATTACATTTTCATGACTACATAACATCCACTTTAAAACTGCCTCATAATCACACCGTACGGTTCGACTTGGAATTATTTTCAGTTTAGCTCTGAAAACTATCCTGAGAAAAGCCTGAAGGAACACGCGCCCTCCCAGGCCGGTGCCGGCACAGCCGCAGGCCAGGTGGGGGGAGCCGGCAGGCCCAAGTGGGTGCGCGCACCTGGTAGAGCTTGGTGTGCAGGGAGCCGCTGAACTGCATGTACTGCACCAGGTAGGAGCGCTGGCCCTCGTACGGGGTGATGATGCCGATCTGGTCAGGCTTGGCACCTGCCTTCAACAGCTTCGTGGTGATCTTCTCCACGTTGGCAGCTTCCGTCCTAAGAAAACCCACCTTTCAGCTCCTGGGCTGTCCCCGCAGGCCCGAGACCAAGGCTGGAGCCTATGGGAGGTGCAGGGCCAGCTCCACCTCCGGGGCAGCCCTGAGAAGGCCTTACCAGCTGCGCCCACAGCCAGGCTCCCCATCATTTACCAAGGGAGTCACAGGGGATGGGACAGGCTCACACGTGGGCTTAGCACTATCTGCTCAATAGAAGAACCCACACTGAAGATGCAAGGTGGAAATACGCTGTTGGTTTAGGTGTCCACACAGAATGGGGACGAGGAGGGCGAGGAAAAACTTCAGCACCACGGTAGAAAACGTAGTGCCAAGCTGCCACTGAAGCCTGCAGATGCTGAGGGCGAGTCTCTGCTTACCTGTTCAGGTAGGAGGTGCCTGAGCTGGCAATCTCCTCTTGGCCCTGGGTCACGTAGAAGAACATCGGCTTATCAGGTTGGGGCCACTGGAAGTCAAACCCCTTCTTCACTCGGTCCGCTATCACCGGGGAAGGAAAAAAGGCAACACTACCCATTAGAGAAAAAAGCTACAGCCCATCTTGACTGAGTGCTGGTGGAGCAACACAGAGACCAGGCCATCACAGGCAGAGGCCTGTGCCAGAGCAGTTAACAGTAGGCTTCGGGCAAGAGACCCTGGTCAACGGGGCCCTGAGGAGGCCACCGGAGCGGGTCCACTGCCCCAGAACGC